>NC_081178.1:1764716-2364716 GCF_012432095.1 Onychostoma macrolepis | reverse complement strand
TGAACACCCAACATGTAGTTGATCATTGCATTGATCAGGGTTGTTTTTCCTGCTCCTGTTTCTCCCACCAGCAGAATGCTTTTATGGGGTTTGTTTTTGTCTCTCTCTCCAAAGGTATTTTTTCTGTATGGTCTAGTTTGGTCCATATTGTCCGTGCTTGATTGCAGATGATATCGTGCAAGATTTCCATCTTCAGTTAAGATGCTTTTCTTGGTGATTTCATTCATTTTACTTTGAAGTAAACTGGTCATATTTTTTCTCTGTCACATTAAAACAGAAAAAACATTATTTTATACAGGCTGTTAAAATGTGCTAAATGTGTACATGCTTGATGTTTTGTTTTATTTAGTTCATTTAAGAAGCAAATTGTCACGAACCTTAATGTTATTGTTGGTTGAACTATTTTATATTCACATTCAAACTGTAACAAATAACACGTTATTATAATTTCATTTGATTACACATTTTAATAAAATAATAATTTTGTTACGAAATAAATTGTGTTGGTGTGTTTTGCTATAAACTATCTTAAAAGTTTATTGTAGAATTTACAGAAAAAGTCATGTAAAACATCCAATGATGGGATGACCAACACAATGATTTTCCTCAGAGATGATGCTGGAGATTTACATGAAATTAATGCATATTTGGTTATTTTCTTTCATAACCCAATAAATTAATTAATAAATTTCCCTGAATTGTAGCATTCGAAAATGGGAGAATACCCATAAACCCTTGCAGATTAAAACTAAATTAGGTCTGCTTAGGCAAGCTGTAAATGTAAAATCTCATGTTCTTACAGCTCAACTGATAGAGCATGGCACTAACAATGCAAAGGTGATCGGCTCAGTTTCCAATGAACATAATGATCAAATAAGTTGGATGCATTGGTTGCTGCCAGAAGTCAGATGTACAAATGTTAATGGACATTTGTCTCTCTTTAATGTTGTTTTAATGATAATTGTTTTCTCTGAATTCACCATTATGGTGATTAGTGTTCAATTGGGTTGGGATCTTGGATTTTTAATTTTTACAATTAAATATATAGAAGCCTGTTTCTGCCACAAATTAAAAAAAATAAATTAAAATAAAAAGGGTAGTTGTTACTTTTTATCTCACAATTCTGACTTTATTTCATGTTTAACTGCTACTTTAGTCATTTGTCTCTTCATGAAGTGCAGAAAAGTCAATCACTCATTAATGTAACCTCATAATGGACTATAGATTTTGGTGTAATGCTAAAAATTTCTAGTCATTTACCTGACCATAAGGTGTTTAAAACTTTCCCCCCTAAATATTCAAGGTTATTATCTGCATGATTAAATCATTGATTTAGCTTTGCTCTAGGGACACCAATCAAGTGTTGCTCTTTGATTGTCAAAGTGATGATGCACTGACAGCAATGCTACATAAAACTGGTGTTTTTTGTTTTGTGAGAGTGCTTAAACTTGTGCTGGACTGAAGTCAGTTATAATAATCTTTGATTATGTAAAATGTCCTTTGCTCGCTTTCTGTATATAATTTATATTTGCTTTTTAAATAACCATGGAAATGAAAGCATTATAATTAGTAACTTACAATGTTTTTATTAAATTATCATGTAAAAGTGATCATGTTTAATACAAATTCAGCCATATTAAAAAATATTTTATGATATGACACTTATATCTGGTACTTACCCATAAAGACTGGTTTATGATATATGTGTTAGATTACACCAACATTAGGCTACCTTTTTTTCCCTGGAGTTCATCTTCCGCCTATGGATGCAAGAAAATACTAGCGGATTCCATCCATCTATCCATTCTCTAAACCACTTATCCTCTGTTGGGCCATGGCTTGATTCTTGATTTATTATTGATTTATATTGAATGCTGAAGTGTAATATTGAAAGCTGAATTTGGACTCTGGGTAATGTAGTTTCACCAATAATTTAGGCAAAGGAGGTGATGACTTTGTTGAATGGCTTGTTGAATGATTGATTGGCTTCAAAACAATCTTTTCAGGGCCATTGCGAGATGTAGGCTGTTTTTTCTGATATAAATATAATATATGATATAAATCAATCATCATGTAGTGGTCTGATTCACTGATCTCATCAGGAGTCTAATGTGTGTGTATATTATTTAGATTGATTAATTTCACATTATCGTAGCCCTAGAATACTAAAATCTTGTCCTGCTTTGACATTTTGAAAGTTTTTAAGTGAAAGTGAAGTGACGTGTGGCCAAGTATGGTTACCCATAATCAGAATTTGTGCTCTGCATTTAACCCATCCAAGTGCACACACATAGTAGTGAACACACACACACTGTGAACACACACCCGGAGCAGTAGGCAGCCAATGCTCCGGCGCCTGGGGAGCAGTTGGGGGTTCGGTGCCTTGCTCAAGGGACTCACCTCAGTCATGGTATTGAGGTGGAGAGAGCGCTGGTTTTTCACTCCCCCCACCAACAATTCCTGCTGGACCTGAGACTCGAACCCGTCAGTCTCTATCCATTGGTTTGTAATAAGTGAAGATGCTGAGATCTAGAGAGATCTGTCAGTGTTTAATGCTCTGTTGCTGACAGTCATGTGATGTTTTATTATTATTATTATTATTATTATTTTTTTTTTACATTGAAGGTGTTTGATCGTAATAATTTAGGAAATACCTGTAAATTAACAGTGTTGTCAGCTTATTTAAATAAGGAGATTTTACGGCTGCACTTTATTTTACAGTCCGTGTACTCACGGTGAACCTACAGTGTACTTACCT
Organism: Onychostoma macrolepis; assembly: GCF_012432095.1. NCBI lineage: Eukaryota > Metazoa > Chordata > Actinopteri > Cypriniformes > Cyprinidae > Onychostoma > Onychostoma macrolepis. The sequence goes on along the minus strand of NC_081178.1, from coordinate 2,361,958 downwards.
AAGAAAGTACTTTTAATATAAAGTAACTACATGGGGTAGGGGTAGGTTTAGGGGTAGGTTCAGGGTTAGTACCTAGTTATTAACTAGGTATTGTAATTACTATAATAAGTACATAGTATGTACACGAGAAACAGAACTGTAAAATAAAGTGCTACCGATTTTACTTTAGTTATATGGTTTTTGTTTGGCAGCTGTTCCTGCCAGTCATTTGACCGTTTTATCATCTAACAGTTTTGTTATTGTATTAATTACAGATTTTTTTTTTTAATTTTACATACATTTGTTTGTAATTTAGGAAAACCAAAAAATACTGTATAAAAATACAGCAATTAGATTTTTTATTTTTTTATTTTACATACATTTGTTTGTAATTTAAGAAAACCAAAAAATACTGTATAAAAATACAGCAATTTTTCTGTATAAAAAAAGTTAATTACTGTAATTTGTCATTAATGTCATATGTTAAATAACAGCAGAGCTGTTCATTTAGAGATAATTTTACAGAGTTTTGACTACAATTTAAAATGAAAGAAAAAAAATGAAAATGAAAAAAAAAACCCAGTGTGTTGCTGTTAGAATGTGGCTGGGTTTTTTTTTTTACAGCAAAGTTTTACAGTTTTACACACACACACACACACACACACACATATATATATATATATATATCACCACAATGACAACAGATGCCGACAGGAGTAACACACTGATCAGACAAAATGTTTCTGTTGCATTTGTCTGCGTCTAGTCGGCGCAGTGTGAATTGGCCTTAAGACAGATAGTTTTACCTTCTGATAAAAAGTAGATTTTGTCACAACTGGTTCTGAAGGTTACAGTTTGATGCAAAAAAAAAGTAACCATGACAAAATAAATATTTACTTTTGGTGGGAACATTAAAACTCTCCATCTCACTCTTTTCTATTATTTATTTTTATATATTACCAAATATTATTAAGTATTAAGCAAGTTTAAGTATTAGCAAATAGGCCTATTATTTGCAGTACAATCATTATTTAATTATGAACAACATCACTACATTTCATTTTCAGTTCATTAATCATTCAAAATGGATATACTTACAATATGATCTGTGTTAAAACAGCCCGTCCTTCTTCAGCTGACAAGGAGAACAACAGAACAGACAAAAAAACTAGATCAGAACACTGAAGTTAACGCCCATTTTCAGAAAGTCATGTGATTTGTAGGAAAACCTTGAAAAAAGAGGTGTGTTCGACTTCATGCAGCACTGTATAGCAAGCCATATTAACATTTAATCTATAAGCCGTGTTAGTATCTATTTTCATGCTAGTACTTATTGTTTAGATGCTAGTATCTTTTCCATTCAGTACTAGTACTTTTTCATTAGCTACTAGTGCTTATTCTTTAGGTACTAGTGTCTTTTGTAAAGTCACTAGTACTTATTCACAGAGGTGGACAGTAACAAAGTACATTTACTTGAGTATTGTGTACTTAAGTACACTTTTTGAGTATCTGTACTTTACTCGAGTATTATTTTTTCTGGAAACTTGCGACTTTAACTTCACTAGATTTGAAAGACAAATATCATACTTTTACTCCGCTACATTTATATCAAGGTCCCCAAGTCGAAAGTCGTTATGTAGCAGTGTTTCCAGTGAGTGCATTTTCAGATTCACTGAACCCTTTTTTCTGCAAAAACTCGGCCTGCGATCTGCCAGGACCTTCCAATAAGATGATGGGGTGTGATTCGAAAGGTGTAAATAATGACATTATAGACACAGATATTTCAAAATCGGAGGGTCAGAGTTCAGTGGTGCGTGGGGTAAAAAAGGGGAGGGGGGGCAAGGTCGGGAGGGAGTTCATCTTCTTGACAGCCTGATGGATGAAGCTGTCCTTCAGTCTGCTGGTCCTGGCCTGGAGACTCCGCAGTCTGAAGAAGCTGTGTGTCGGGTGGGTGGGATCACCTGCACTGCAGAGGGCTTTGCGGGTGAGACGGGTGCTGTAGATGTCCTGGAGAGAGGGGAGAGAGACACCAACGATCCTCTCTGCTGCTCTCACTATAAGTTGAAGTGACTTGCGGCAGGACGCATTGCAAGCGCCATACAACACAGTGATGCAGCTAGTAAGAATGCTCTCGATGGTGCCTCTGTAGAAGGTGCACATGATGGGGGCCGGGGCTCTGGCTCTGGCTCTTCTCAATACAATACAGTCCTTCCTTTTATGGAAGGACTGTATTGATTATGAGTATGAAGAGCATGTTTTGAAATTAGAAAAATGGTGTAAAGCAAGTTCTCTACTGATACATTTTGGGAAGACAAAAGAATTGATTTTAAATCACCCAGAACCCTTAACAGAAATGATGCTATGTGATCAACCTGTGGAAATTGTGAAGGTTTTTAAGTATTTAGGAACTTGATTGCAAACTAAATTTTTCTGGTAATGTGTATTTTATCTTTAAGAAAGCAAATCAGTGGCTATATTTGCTACGGAAATTGAGAGAATTTTCGGTAACACTTTACAATATGGGTGCACAAATATGCATTAAATAATGCTTAACTAATGCACAGATAATCATGAGTTAATGTATAACTCATGATTAACTAAACCATTTATTAATGATTACTGCATCAGCAACTAATGGACATTCAATATGATTCAAAGTTAAAGCAATCAATAAATTGTTATTAGTTAAATGTGTTATAATGTATTAATTACCTAATAACTTATTTTATTAAGTAATGAAGTAAATTCATATGTTAATTACCACATTGGGTCGAAGGCATGCCTTTAAACTTCAAGCTGTCTGCTTTATTAATCATTAGCTAATGATTTGCAAAGGTATCATTATGTTATGACTTTACTTGTTGAGGCACAGAACTATTAACTAATTATTAAGTAATATGTCATTGTGGTTATAGATTTTGAATGAGTTAGTTAGTCATGTGACTCCACAAGTAAAGTCACACCATAATGATACCCATGCAAATCATTAGCTAATGATTAATTAAAGCAGACAGCTTGAAGTTGAAATACATGCTTGAACCCATTGTGGTAATTAACACATGAATTCACACTATTAGTTAATATAATATGTCATTAGGGAATTAATACTTTATGACACATTTAACTAATAACAATTTATTGATTACTTAATCTATGAATCATATCGAATGTTCATTTGTTGCTGATGCAGTAATTGTTAATAAATGGTTTAGTTCTTCATGAGTTATACATTAACTCATGATTATCTGTGCATTTGTTAAGCATGAATTAATGCATATTAGTGTCACCGTACTGTAAAGTGTTACCGAATTTTCTGTTAGCCAAGGTGTTTTGCAAAGAGTTTATATTAGTTTAATTGAAAGTGTTTTAGGGTACAAAATAACGGCCTGGTTTGGGCGAATAACATCAGTAAATAAATTTAAATTAAATAGGATTATAAGGATGGCAAGCAAAATAATAGAGGTTAATCAAAAATCGATTGATCAGCTGTATGATATGGTAGTTAGGAGGAAAGCTTTGGCTATAAGTGGAGATACAATGCACCCTCTGAACTATGCATTTGAGTTGTTACCATCTGGACGCCGTTATAGGACACTGAAGGCAATTAAAGCAATATATAAACAAACCTTTGCACCATATGCAATAAGTCTTTTGAATAAAGGGTAGGATTACAGTGTTTTTATGAGGGATGAATGTACTAATTATTTATTTGATGTGTTTGTGTACTGTATTGAAATGTGAATTGTTCTGTTATTGCGTATGTAAGAGAGACCAAAGACCAATTTTCAGCCAAGGCTGAATAATAAAGTAAAGTAAAGTAAAGTAAAGTAAAGCAAAGTAAAGTAAAGTAATGTAAACGTCTGTGCTACTGCACAGCTAAAAGCGCTCTAAAAAGGCAAATAATAAAGCCTAATAAAAGATGAAAAAGGCACATATTTATTAGTGATTGGAAGTTCGGATCATTTTACTGACTCGGACCTTTGAGTCTCGTTCAGCAAAATGAACAAATCTTTTTTCGAGTAATTTCGAGTAATTTCGTTCATTTTAGCAAAATATAATTAAAATGTTACGTGCTACTTCCCGAACACATCTACTACTTATACAAACATTGATCACACTACAAACAATACAAAACTAATGCTATAAGGAACAGAAAAGATTAATTCATTGTTTACCTGGGTCTGTCTATTATTAGCTCACCTCACCTCTTATCTGACAAGTCATCGGGTTTGAGTCGTTCGTTCATCACGTGACAGCCTCATAAGCTAAACCTATGCAGTCTGAGCTGGAAAGAGAATTGATTAGTTCATCTAGAGTCTTTCGAGTCGTTTGTTCTTTTGTCACGTGAGGTGACAGCATTGGACAGATAAATTAGTTAATTTACAAGCTTCCTTACAAATGGGTGCATAGTTATTATTATTATTATTATTATTATTATTTACTCTTACAGTTACGTGATGCGTTTCTGGTCTCAAATTGTAGCTTTTTAATTACAGTTTATAAATGTGAATTTCTGTCATGATGGTTCTTTTCCATAACACTGAATGTGGTAACAAAGGTAATAAATTAAAGAGTTGGTTATTATTATTATTATTATTATTAACTCTTTTTCCCTCAAACTGCATAGGTTTAGCTTATGAGGCTGTCACGTGATGAACAAACGACTCAAACCTGAAGACTCGGGATACGAACTAATCAATTCTCTTTCCGGCTCTGACTGCATAGGTTACGCGTATGGGGCTGTCACGTGATGAATGAACGACTCAAACCCAAAGACTCGAAACAGGTGAAGTAATTCAGTGCAGAACCTATAGAACCTTCCCGAGTCACATTAAAGATTCGTTCAAAAAGAACGAATCTTTCAAGAACGACCCATCACTAATATTTATAGTGTGGTGTGATCATCTGTGTGTTCACCACATTGATTTTAAAGAGACAACTGTATGTTATGCCTTACGTAGGCCGAGCGCTACGATCAAAGATCATAGAAGATAAATGATCGGCATACAATAAATAATAATTATCTACATGACAAAGAAAATGTATAGTTTTTTATTCTGTGTCAACTTGCATACAATGTGTTATATCATTAAAGCCCTTTTGGAAATTAACCATGTTTTTTCTATAGTAGTTTAACTATGGTATTTGCGGTAAAATCACAGGATCCACAAATGTACTATTCTCTCACTATAGTAACCATAATTATGCGATTTGTAGTAAAACTGCAGTAACTACAGATTTAACATTTTCATTTTAGTAACTATAGTTACATTTTTGTAGTTAAACTATGGCAATACAAATGGTAGGCTAATATATCCGTCAAAAATGGCTGGTATTACCATATATAAAAAACCTACTCAGGCCTACTGGTACATTTCTGCTAAAAACTGGTCAAGGAAGTATGTAGCTGAGCTGAGTTAGTTTGGGCAGGAGGAGGTTTGGAATGATAGTGTTAAAGCTGAAGTCCACAAACAGGATCCTCACATAAGTCACTGGTCTGTCTAGATGTTGCAGAACATAATGCAGTCCCATGTTGACTGCATCGTCCACAGACCTGTTTGCTCTGTAGGCAAACTGAAGAGGATCCAGCAATGGTCCAGTGATGTCCTTCAGGTGGGCCAGCACCAGTTTTTCAAAAGACTTCATGACCACAAACGTTAGAGCCACAGGTCTGTAGTCATTTAGTCCAGTAATTTTGGATTTATTTGGGATGGGGATGATGGTGGAGCGTTTGAAGCATGAAGGGACTTCGCACAGCTCCAGTGATCTGTTAAAGATCTGTGTGAAGACGGGCACAGGATTTCAGACAGACTGGTGTAACACAATCTGGGCCTGGTGCTGTTTTCCTTTTCTGCATCTGGAAGACCTGGAGCACATCGTCTTCACTGATCTGAAGTGCAGGTGTGGGGGAGAGGGGGGTTGCTGGAGGTGTTGATGGTTGTGTGGAGAGGTGTTCAGGGCGAGTGTGGGGTGTTTTTTTCAAACCTGCAGCAGAACTCATTCAGATCGTCTGCCAGTTGTTGATTCTCCACAGTGCTGGGGGATGGTGTCTTGTAGTTGGTGATCTCTTTCAGACCTTTCCACACTGATGCTGAGTCACTGGAAGAGAACTGAATCCTTATTTTTTCAGAATGATTCCTCTTTGCCACTCTGATCTCCTTTTCCAGTGTGTATTTGGCCTGTTTAGAAAGACTTTCTCCCCCTTCGTGTAAGCATCTTCTTTGGCCTGACGGAGCTGTCTGAGTTTTGCAATGAACCACGGTTTGTCGTTGTTGTAGGTTAAATGAGTCCTGGTAGGAATGCACATATCTTCACAGAAACTGATATAAGATCTTACAGTCTCTGTGAGCTCGTCCAGATCGTTTGCAGCAGCTTCAAAAACAGTCCAATCAGTGAGAAAGAAACAGGCTTGTAACTCCCGCTCTGCTTCATTAGTCCATCTTTTAACAGTCCATAAAACAGGTTTAGCTGGTTTCAGTTTCTTCCTGTAGGTCGGTATAAGATGAACCAAACAGTGATCAGTATACATTTACCCAGCTATTATCAAAAGTATTTCTAAATAAATACAACAAAACATTTTCTTGCGACCTTACATGAAGTATTATGACAAAATGCATTGACCTGTTCTGCAGGTGCATTAGAGCTAATATTAGCATCATGCTTCATAAGACAATTTATGAGATTAATAGTACATTTTTACTCAGAACTCACTTCAAACCACCATCGAGTGTTTGTAATAACTTCTTTTTGCGATCACATGTGGAATTTGGTGTTTATTGTTGTTAAAATATGCTATTTATAGCCTTTTATATCGCTGCACAAATTAGCATTTCAGATGTACACATTCAGATGTACACACTCAAGAAAATCACATAAAATTTTTTTTTATTTTCATTTATTTATTTATTTAACAAGGACAGTGCTCATTAATCAACAATAAAATACTGTAAATAAGCCAGAGTTAGCCTCAATTGCTAATTTTCATCTGTTGCCCTTTAAATTATCACACATACACACACAATAGCATTTAGAATTACATACTATAATACTAAGGACAACAATGGCAGTATCATAAAGAGAGAAGAGAAAAAAGAAAAGAAAAAAAATTACACATGATTACAAATATGACTTGCTTTTAACAATTTCTTTCATTTATATTTAAATGTTGAATAATTTGTACTACTCCTTAATTCAGTTGGTAGATTATTCCAATAATTAATGGTTCTAATTGAAAAGACTGACCGTCCAAATGTTGTATGCCTAAACTGTACAGCACAGTCTCCTCTAGTGCCACCATCCTATCGTAATCGTGTGTTTATTATCTTATATGATAGTGGCTGTTGTCATGTTTATTTCTGCTGTGTAAAAGCCTTAACGTATGCTCTGGCTGAAACTCACGTTGTTTGTGATGTTACAACCGCCTCTCCATTCTTAAGTTGCCAGGTATACATTCCAAGTATAATACACATTAGTAAAAGGATCTAATTAAATTTTTATCTGTCTATATACACCTTGGGCGGCCATGGTACATTATAAAAGTATAGCCCAAAAAACCGCAACCCACGGCTCTGAATTTTTTCCCGAGACTGTATTTTCTAAATAGCTCACTTGTGCCGTTACCCTGACAACACTGGTTTGCTGTACCCTCATCACACAATGATAGATGACCTTCCGCGTTGCGATGACGAGAAGAAGTTGGGGTCAAACCTTATCAAACAATTAATTTGCATTAAAAAAATCTTAAAGTGTTAGCATTTTTAGTTAACGTTGACACCCCTAATTAAAACAGTCTGGGTATTGTTGTTCTGTCTCTGTGATCAGATCAGCTAGTTTCTGTAAAGCTGAGCTCACGTGCCTTTGCGGTAGAATGTAAACACTCACGAGAATGAACGAGCAAAACTCCTGCGGCAAGTAGAAATGCTTGCTGTTAATGAAGAGCACTTCTAGATCTGTACAGCACATCTCATTGATGTAAAAGCATGTCCCGCTGCCGTGCGATTTCCCCATTGATTCTGCGTCGCGGTCCGCTCTAAACAGCTGAAAGCCCGGCAGATGAAACGCGCTGTCTGGAATGGTGTCATTCAGCCAGGTTTCCGTGAAACACATAGCAGCAGAGTGTGAGAGATCTTTATTTGTCCGGCAGAGCAGAAGGAGTTTGTCCGTTTGTTGGGTAGAGAGCGGAGATTCGTCAGATGGATGCTAGGCAGTACTGTCCGAAATCCACACTGTCTGAGCTTCACGAGCGCGCCGGCTCGCTTCCCCCGTCTGCGCGTCCTGAAGCGTCTGAACAGCGCCGCTGCTCCGCCGACTACTATGTCCAGCAAAACATCCGAATAATCGAAAACCGGTGAAATATCGGGTGGTGTGTAATGCCGAATGTCCAGCAATTTGTCTCTGGTGAAACTGATTGCAGGGATATAACTAAAGACAGGACAAACTAACAAAAACATAAAAACAACATGAGCGGCGCCATCTCGGATATGTTGGATCCAATATGCTTGGTGTTATTTAGAGCGGTAACTGAAGCTGGGGTGATAGGGGGGTGGGTTGGTGAGAGGGGCACCTCAGCCGATGAGGGCAGAGGGGCAGTGGCTCTAGTCACCGGGCCACCCCCCTGTGCACAGCCCTGGTTGAATGTCTAATAAAATGAGAGTTTGCGGGATGATTTCAAAATGCGGATATTTTTAGAGACAGGAGAAGACATATTCTGATGATTACTGTGTACAGAATTTTCCAAACTCAATGGAACGTCCTGGGTTACTTGACTGTAACCCTGTTCCCCCGAAAAAGCGGGAACGAGATGCTGCGCTGAAAGCGCTATGGGAACATTCTTTGTTCGACCGGTTATTGAAGCACGTGTGTCAAACACGCCAAGAATTGGCTTAAATAACCTCGGTTAGGTGACGTCACTCGATTACGAACACCTGGAGGTTATAAATAGATGTGACGTGGAAACATCCTCAGGTCAAAATTTTGTCTGAAAGGACGTCCAGTCACGACTACAGTGCGGCATTGAGGCGCAGCATCTCGTTCCCGCTTTTTCGGGGAACAGGGTTACAGTCAAGTAACCCAGGACGTTCCCCTATCAAAAGCTACTCTCGATGCTGCGCTGAAAGCGCTATGGGAACGAGAATACCAACGCCGCCACACTGGAAGTGTCTGGACCCCCAATGTTGTGTAGTGTGTGCGCACAAACATGAAAGAGGTCTCAGACATGACTCTGGGATGTCGACTCAAGGACATGCGAGCCCGGAGTAACATGAACATCCAAACTATAGAATCTAACAAATGTGTGCGGAGAGGACCAACCTGCCGCATCACAAACTTGCTGCAAGGGGACACCTCTTGCCAAAGCCATGGAAGATGCAATCCCCCTGGTTGAATGGGCCCTTACACCTAGAGGCAAAGCTTGACCACGCGCCTCATAGGCTAGGGCAATAGCATCCCTCACCCAATGTGACATAGTCTGTCGAGTGGCAGCCGCCCCCCGGTTGCGGCCTCCAAAACATACGAAAAGCTGCTCCGACTTACGCCACTGGCTAGTGCGGTGGACGTAAATCTGGAGAGCACGTACTGGACACAGTAAGTGAAGTTTCTCCTGCTCCGGTGTCGTGAACGGCGGAGGGCAGAAGGCTTCGAGAACGACCGGAATTATGGTCAAGAATGGAACCTTCGGAAGATAACTAGGGTGAGGATGCAAAATAGCTTTGACCAGCCCAGGGGCAAAATCTAGGCAGGATGGCGAGACTGACAGAGCCTGCAAATCCCCAATTCTCTTCAGAGAAGTAATAGCTGTTAGAAAAACCATCTTTAGGGTCAGAAGCCTGACAGGCGCTGACTCTAGTGGTTCGAAAGGGGTGTCCACTAAGCCCTCAAGCACTATAGCTAGGTCCCATGAAGGAACTGTCGCTCTAGTGGGCGGCCTCAACCGCTTAGCTCCTCGAATGAAGCGGGCAACTAGAGGGTGTTTCCCCACCGAAACCCCATCAATCAGAGCATGGCAAGCCGAGATGGCGGCCACGTAAGTTCTGAGAGTATTAGGACATGTTCCCGAGGACAGTTTCTCTTGCAGAAACTCCAGTACTGAAACAATCTGGCAGTGAGCTGGGTCTGCATGGTGTGTCGTACACCAACTTTCAAAACACGCCATTTACTGGCATATGTTCTTCTAGTGGAGGAGCCTAGCACTCAGAATAGTCTCTATTACATCGGCTGGAAGGCCAGCATGTCTCAGTTGGTCCCCTCAGGGGCCAGACATGAAGGTTCCAGAGCTCGGGCCGGGATGAAATATTGTCCCCTGTGCCTGAGAGAGAAGGTCCCTCCTCACCGGAATCGCCCACGGCGAGCCGTCGAGGAGAGATATTAGATCTGAGAACCATATTCTGGTCGGCCAACGGGGCGCTATCAGTAAGAGGCGAGACCCCTGTTGACGGACCTTGGCCAGGACTCCTGGGAGCAGAGCGACCGGGAAAATGCGTGAAGACGCAGTCTGGGCCACACATGGGCCATCGCGTCCAGACCCAGGGGAGCTGGAAGAGTCAGAGAGAAGTAGAGGGACATTGTGCTGTCTCCGGTGAAGCAAAGAGGTCCACCTCTGCTTCGTAAAATCTTTCCCAGATTTGACTGACTACTGGGTGGAGTTTCCATTCCCGTGTATCACAGCTTGTCTGGACAGCAAGTCTGCTCCCACATTCATATGTCCGGGATGTAATCGCCCTGAGGGACAGGAACTTGTCCTGTGCCCAAAGCAGAACCTGGTGCGCTAGCTCGTTCAAGCGGCACGACCGCAGTCCACCCTGACGATTTATGTAAGAGACTACCGCCGTGTTGTCCACCCGCACTAGAACTTGGTAGCCTCTTAACTGCTGGAGGAAGTATTTCAGGGCCAGAAATACAGCCTTCATTTCGAGGCAATTGATGTGCCATTCGAGAAGATGACCTCTCCAGATCCCTTGGGCTGGACGGCCATCTAAGACCGCTCCCCAGCCCGTGAGGGATGCGTCTGTCGTTAGCATCTTGCGACGACAACATGGACCTAGAGTGGGACCCAAAGTCAGAAACTGGGGTCTGAACCACATAGAAAGTGCAAGCCCTGGCGCGTAACCCTTATTTGCCACTGGGGATTGGCCCTTGGATGAAATCCCCTGGCTCTGAGCCACAACTGAAACGATCTCATGTGCAGGAGACCTAAGGGTATCACCGTAGATGCAGCTGCCATGAGACCTAGAACCCTCTGAAGGTAATGAAGAGTAATCTTCTGGCCTAGCTTGATGCTCTTTAGGGTATCTAGAATGGATTCGACGCGTGCAGGAGACAGCTGTGCCCGCATCGTGATCGAATTCCATACGACCCCCAAATACGTTGTCCTCTGAGCAGGAGAGAGTCTCAACCCCAGAGATTCGAGATGAGCTAGGACGACATCCCGATGTCGAAGCGCTAGCTCCTGAGACTGAGCCAGAATCAGCCAGTCGTCTATGTAGTTTAAAATGCGGATGCCCTGGAGTCGTAGAGGAGCCAGAGCTGCATCCATGCATTTGGTGTAAGTGCGGGGTGACAAGGCTAGGCCGAACGGAAGAACCCGATACTGGTAGGCTTCGCCCCCGAAAGCGAACCTCAGGAACCTCCTGTGTTGTGGCAATATTTCTATATGAAAATAAGCGTCCGTTAGATCGATAGTCACAAACCAATCCTTCGATTGGATGTAAGAAACAATCATCTTGATTGTCAGCATTTTGAACTTGTATGTTCTGAGGTAGCGGTTCAACCCGCGAAGATCTAAAATCGGACGCAACCCCCCATCTTTCTTGGGAACAAGAAAATACCGGCTGTAATAGCTTGACTGTCTGTCTGGCAGGGGAACACGTTCTATGGCCCCTTTGTCCAGCAGAGTTTGCAACTCCTGTGTCAACAAAAGCGCTTGTTCCGGTTTCACGGAAGTGGAGACCACGCCGTTGAAACGCGGAGGCCGATACGTAAACTGAATCCTGTAGCCTCTCTCTACAGTCCTTTGTACCCACGGAGAGATATTTGGCAGAAGCTTCCACGCTGCCAGCTTCTCTGAAAGGGGCACTAGTTTTGACACTTCGCTTTGATGGGGGGGATGTTAGATGTCTGGCATCCTGAAACGTGGCAGGAGGAAACCGAACACCTAACATTTCGCTGGAGACCGCTGGTCCCCGAGACGCCAGTGGCGGCGGAGATTGTACAGCGGCCCCCTGAGGGTGCCAGGAAGGAGCCTCTACTCTCTGTTGGAACTGTACGCGCCCCTCCCTGGGGGGACACACCCCCACGGTCCTGGGCGCACCAGCCTCAGGACTTCTTTTTGGCGGAGATGATGCTCCGCAGGTCAGGTCTCTTTGAGGCGGACTGTGATGCGCGGCGAGCCGCACCCCAGTCTCTACGAGGGGGTGCTCGGCTTGCCACACTCTCTTTCTGCGCTTCACGCCTCAAAGGAACCGGACCTGGTCGGGACCGGTCCCGACTCTTGAGCACGGCGGGGAGGAAACCTCACAAACGCTTCCTCATAGCGCTTCGCCTCCCGAAACCCAGTGGCGACGGTGGCGAGACGGGGGCATCAAGGAGGAAAGCGCGGTCTTTGTCCTTGATGCCCGTGAGGTTGAGCCACAGATGTCTCTCCGTGGAAACCATTGCAGCCATAGAACGGCCGATGGCACGGGCCGTCTGCTTGGTCGCACGGAGAGACAAATCTGTGGCCCGGCGAAGTTCTAAAAACGCCTTCTCGTCAATTGACCCACCAGTGCTCAAGTCTTTCAGCAGGTCAGCCTGGTATGCCTGTAAAACTGCCATAGTGTGCAAAGCAGTACCAGCCTGACCCGCTGCCTGAAAGGCTTTCCCCACCAATGAAGATGTTACTCTGCATGGCTTGGTGGGGAGAGTTGCTTTGTTCAGTGATGATGAGGTCCCAGGAGAGAGATAGCCCGCGAGCGTCTCTTCAATCTGGGGCATCATCATATAGCCCCGTGCCTTTGCATCAACGATAGTAGAGTAGATCGACGTCGAAGGCACAAAAACACGGGACGAATATGGCTTGTTCCATGAACGAGTTAACTCGTCATGGAGGTCACGGAAAAAGGGGAGAGACCGTCGCTGAGGCCCCTCCCCCCAACCACCCGACAGATATCTGTCGTCTAACTTTGAGCGCTTGGGGGTCTCTTGCTCCTGCAGCCAGTCTAGGTGTAACCGATCGACTTCCCGAGTAACCACCTCGAGTAACTCCTCATATGCTTTCTCATCACGAGAGGAGCGCTCTGAGGTGGCACTCTCCACCTCCCCAGAAGAAAGAGATGAAGTCTCCTCGGCCCGTTCAGAAGAAGCGCCGAAGCGCGCTTGAGAAACTGATGCGAGAGCTTCATGATCTGGCGAGAGCGCGAGAGAAAGGGGCAAGTCCGTCTCACGCGCCTCGGCCAGATCGGCACGCGATCCCCACGAGCTTTTAAAGAAGGCGAGCCGCGCGCGAAGCACTTTAATCGAGAGGAGATCACAGTGCTCGCACTCGCCCTCGAGCCCGAGGATCGCGTGCTCTTCCCCCAAACACTCAAAGCAGAAAGCATGGAGATCATCGTCAGAGAGCTGCCTCTGACAAGGAGCTAAACATCTCCTCTGCTGATCTGCCATACTGAGCAGCTAATTCTTGGCGTGTTTGACACACGTGCTTCAACAACCGGTCGAACAAAGAATGTTCCCATAGCGCTTTCAGCGCAGCATCGAGAGTGGCTTTTAGGGGAACGTGAAATTTTAATCCAACATAAACTGATCTGAGAAAGTGGTGGCTGGTAATAGAATTATTCTGAAACACATTGTTTTTAGTAAAAACAGTATTTATTTATTTATTTATTCATTCATTCATTCATTCATTTAACAGAGCAGCCAAAGTATATTAAAAAAAGTTTTAAATTAGATAGACACAAGTTGCTCTTTTTATGGTGCCCTTGTCCTATAGTGTAACATATTTTATACATTTCTCAGTATTGTTTATATTATTAAACATGTACAAATTTTACATTCATTGTATCCTAATTCCAGTCATCAAAAAACATTATTTATTGTATTTGAAGAAGAAAAAGTCAAGCTACAAAACTGAGGTGAGCATCATTGGGCTTCAAGAAAGATTTCTGGTGCATATGCAAAGGCATGCTTCTGCAGGAGCTCTAGCAAGTGTTTGGTGATCACACTTCTGACCACATCCTGCACAAGAACATATCCTGTGTGTGTCTGTTTGTTTCTAAGAAATGTAATTAACTTCTCGTACGTTACAGCATGAAGGTTCTCAGGATTCATGACTGTAACTCATATACTACTTATAAAAAGTTTGGGATCAGTGAGATATTTTAAAGAAATTAATACTTTTATTCAGCATCATTAATCATTAATCAAAAGACATTTATAATGCTACAAAAGATTTCTTGTTTGCTTTAGTTGGGCTCTTGACCCTTGACTTTTCATCATTAGTTTATCTCTGCTGCTGTAACTTCTTATAGGCAAAAATTGCAAGAGAAAATCTGATCAGACAAACTTGATTACTTATTGATGATGATTCAGTTATCACACAGCGGTCTAATTCACTGATCTCTGTTAGTCCAGTGATGTTATGACAGTCAGATATTCTTTTTATTATTATTATTATTCATTCCACCTGCTTTCACACATGCTCCAATTTTCTCAATGTTTTCTGCAAAACTCTACACAATAACAGCATCATTTTGCACAGGTTTAACCATGTGTGACCGAACGGTTACAGACCAGGCGGGAGTCAGCCTAACCTAAAGAATGATTCTTGATATAATTTTTGGTTGTCGACTACGCCACTTAGGGACTTGCACCCTAAGAATAACAAGCCACCGGCTTTTATCTACTCAGAGCACACATGTTCGTTATCAGCAAGTAACTGGGCAGAGTCATGGGTTCTACAAAAGGATATTTTATTATAACAAGCCTCAGTCACACTCTAAAAACCACCCTCAATGGAGCATTAGACAAACACTAATTCAACATACCTACAATAAATTACAAAGAAATGAGTTGAAAGGCTGAGATGTCAATACCAGCAACGGTAAATTACAACAGAGATCAACACATTCATCAACGTAACCATACAGGGCTGGAGGACATCTACGTTGGGCACCCCCGGCTGGGAGTGGCCTATAAGAAAAGCAAAAAGTAAAAGCTCACTTCATACTCACACCTCACCACACCACACAAGTGAAAGTAAAGCACTCAAGTGCACAGGAGACCCCACTACCACAGCCCCAGGACACCCTCGTAAGTGGCCCTCAGCTCCTGTATGGAAATACAAGAAGATAATGAATACAAATATACAATAAACAATTTTACACCACTAGCGGTGTAGACTAATACAAAACAATAAATGGGTTCAGAATGGAACAGTTAGCTGGACTTACACAGCCCGAAAATCCAGCGTCCCCAATAATGTCATAAAAATCACATAAAGAAATAAATCACAATAATGAATATACGAACACAGGAGAATAACTCCTTTTAGTCTTTAACAAAAACCAAAAGAATAACTCAACTTAAGTCACAAACACATACAACAACGACCAGACAAAATATCTTAAAGACAAGAGAAAAAAAGAAAACTACACATCAATTCACCATTTCACCTTTCAGACAGACAACAAACCAGATTAACTGGAAACAAAAGAAGAGAAAATCAAAAATCCAAGCGAGACAACAGCGCTGGCCGGGCCGCTCACACTACTGCCACATATTGCAGCACGTCATGCCCAACCTATCCAACACGAAGATACCAAGGGTCAGAATATAGTAAAATAAATGCTAATGGAATAAATGTTCAATACATACCGACGATGACGATTCTGTTTACCTCGGTGAACTATAACTGGTGCACGGACGCCGCGAAGATGATAATTCTGTTCACTTAGGTGAACTGCAGCTGCTGCACGGACGCCACTAACAACCCGCGCCACAAAACGCTGCAATGATACACATTATAAACGCACGCACACCAACATTAAGCCCACGTGAACGCCACTCACCTGAATAAACAGCCAGCCAACTCCCTCCTATCGGCTCCTGTATCAAAAGGTCCCACTGATTTGCTTGCTAACTCCCAGTCTATACCAGCACCAACAGAGAATATTTAGTAGTCATATCCTAGGAAAATAAATCACCCATAAACGCTTACAAATACCTTTTTCCTGCAGCACGTAGAGCCGGAATGACAACACAATAGAGCGGATGTTACAACCGATTACATCACAACACGGCACAGCCTATTTAAATACGCTTTTCCTAATTGGACATAACCAATGAGTGACGTCTACGTCACCCACTCACTACATTCTTCCCCCACCTTTTGCATCGTCGGCCCGACGGTGAGGAAAAGCTTTCAATCCCACGGTCTAAACATGACAGAAACACTACTGGTAGTCCCAAGAACCTCAGGGGCCCCAGTCTCCACCACCACTGCCCTAGGGAGTCGATGAAGATTGGGATGCTGCCCCGCTGTAGCCCGTGTAGTGCGCCGCACTTCTCTATCTATACTTAGACTTGGTAATACAGTCATCGGTACAACAGGAAGGCCTAACTCTGCAGTGACACCAATCCCATCCAGTCCAGAGAATGTCAAGCCCTCCTGCCCAGTCACTGATCCACCCACTCCGAGGGGAGTAGTGCCGCTTACAGGGGCTATGTTGACCTGTGGGGCAGGCGGCACAACAACCCATAGGTCTTCCTCCTCATCCCCAGGCAGCTCCTCCGGTTCTATCATGAGACTACCGAGAAGGGAGTCAGGGAAAGAATCTTCCAAGGGGGGGTCCCTGCACCAGCAAGCTTTCAGTAATGAACGATGCACCCGTTTTATCTTCCCGAGGTCATCTCTTGGAGCAATGGTATAAACCGTACCATTTTCTCCGGGGGCATGGACAACCCGGTATACCACAGAACTCCAATGGTCCTGGATCTTCTGCCGACCTCTCCGATTATAATCCCTGAGGTATACCAATTGGCCCTCCCTCAAAGGGACATCCCTGACACACTTATCGTGCTGAGCTTTGCGTTTACCTGCTTCAATCTGCAACCGTTCACGGGCCCCATCGAAGGCCACCTGCAACCTAGTTTGGTGCTCCAACACCCACTCATGCACTTCCCCTCCAGAGACTTCTGGGACCCTTCCCAGCAGAAAATCCACCGGGAGACGTGGCTCCTGCCCAAACATCAAGAAGTGCGGCGATACACCTGTAGATTGGTGCGGGGTGGTATTATAACAAAATAACATCTGAGGTAAGCAGGAAACCCAGTCACGCTTCCTTGAGACAGGCAAGGTGCGCAAGAGGTTATGGAGAGTCCGATTAAACCTCTCGCACTGACCATTGCCAGCGGGGTGATTTGGAGTGGTTCGAGATTTCTCAACTTGATAAAGGCCACAGAGCTGTCGTATAAGGGCCGACTCGAAGTTCCGACCCTGATCAGAATGAATCCGAGCCGGTACCCCGAACCTGAAAAACCACTCAGCCACCAGCACCTGAGCTACAGTTTCCGCTCGCTGATTTCTTGTGGGCACAGCTAGAGTGTATTTACTAAAAACATCAGTCATAACCAGAACATTTTCATGTCCTGAACGAGCTGGCTCCAACACCGTAAAATCAATGGCCACCATTTCATTAGGTCGAGCAGCCAACACATGACCCATGAACCCCCGTGCTAATGGCTGAGTGGCCTTAGCCACCTGACAGCGCTCACATTGCCGACACCATTCCACCACCGCTGACGACATACCCGGCCAGTAGCACCTTTGTCGCACCAGTTCCGTTGTCCGCTCAACGCCCTGATGCCCATGTTGCTGATGGAGCTGTGTGAGGACCTTAGCCCTCATAGCGGCTGGTAAAATCAGCTGTAAATTTTCCTCACCTCCATCCGGGCGGAACACAGTACCCCATCCCGCATCACTAGCCGGTCTTTCTGACGCAATAGGATTCTACTTGGTCTAGAGAACTGTTGCCACTCTCCTCCAGCCAATGGTGCCTCTTGGCCCCAGCACCTAAACACCACCTGAATATCTGGGTCTTCTTCTTGCAACACATGCAAGTCGGTAGCCTCATAACCCGGTAAAGCCATAATGGCAGCCAGGCAAGCAGGTGCAGTTAACTCCACCTTCGTGGCAGTTCTTACTAGAGCCGGGATACAACTACCCACCGTCAACTGTTCCCCCTCCACGTTCCACACTGGATTTTGCCTAGAAAGGGCATCAGCATTTTGGTTACTGCGACCGAGCGATACCTCACCTCAAAGTCGAATGAGGCCAACTGAGCGGCCCACCTCTGTTCTGTTGCCCCCAACTTTGCAGAAGCCAGGTGGCTGAGGGGGTTGTTGTCCGTGAACACCGTGCACCGATTACCGAGCAGGTATTCCCGAAATTTTTCAGCCATGGCCCACTTGAGCGCCAGAAACTCTAACTTCATAGAGCTATAATTGCTCATATTGCGCTCAGTGGGCCTAAGGCTACGGCTGGCATACGCCACTGGCCGTACCCTCCCCTCCTGTTCCTGAGATAAAACTGCACCCAACCCCGCATGGCTAGCGTCCACCTCAAGAATAAAGGGGAGTGAAAAGTCAGCATAAGCCAAAACTGGGGTTGTAGTAAGCTTACGTTTTAACCCCTCAAAGCTCGCCTCACTCTGCTCTGTCCACGCCTCATCCAACCTTTGCTTCGCTCGCTTCCCAGGCCCCACCCTAGTACACTCCGCCACCAACCTATGTAGAGGGGCCGCCAACTTGGCAAAACCCTCCACAAACCGGCGATAGTAACTGGCAAAACCCAAGAATGAACGTAGCTCGGTCACCGTTCCTGGCCTCTGCCACTTTTCCACAGCTTCAATTTTACCGGGGTCAGTGGAAACCCCTGCAGCTGATATTACATGCCCTAGATACTTCACCTCTCGCTGGAGGAATGCACACTTTGACAACTTAGCCTTCAGTCCCTCACGTTCCAAGCGACTTAGCACCACCTCTAGACGTTCTACATGCTGAGCAACAGAGGAAGAGAACACTACCACGTCATCCAGATACAGAAGCAGCGACTGATACTGCTGATCCCCAAACAACCTCTCCATTAAACGCTGGAAAGTGCTTGGGGCGTTACAGAGGCCAAAGGGCATCCGGTTCCACTCGAACAATCCAAACGGAGTACAAAAGGCAGTCTTTGGGCGATCCCGTTCCATGACAGGGACCTGATTGTACCCACTGGCCAAGTCCAGTGTGGAAAACCAACAGGCCCCTGCCAGAGAATCCAGGGTCTCCTCAATGCGGGGCAAAGGAAAAGCGTCCTTCCTGGTCTTTGCATTCAACTGACGGTAGTCCACGCACATGCGGAGACCACCGTCCTTTTTTCTGACCAGCACAATAGGTGACGCATAAGGACTACAGCTTTCCCTTATAACCCGCGCCTCCAACAGCTGATTAATATGGGACTTGACTACCTCGTACTCCGTTGGAGGAACCCGGCGATGGCGCTGACGGACCGGGGTATCATCTTCAAGAGGTATCTCATGCAAAATCAAATCAGTACAACCTAGATCCCCGTCATGGCTAGAAAACACAGAACTAAAACGGTGGAGCAATGCCCTTACTTGCCCTTGCTCCACTACAGGCAAGCTTGATAAATCCACTGCCTCTATTCGTTCTTGTATCCCCAAGTCATCCTCTACACCTTGTGAATTAACAGTAGCCACGATCGATGGCACCTCAGTAATCCCCGCCGGCCAGCTCACAACGTAAGCGCCAATCAAGGTACCTATAACAGAGCGGGGGTAAAGAATTACATCAATAACCCCAACATTTACAATTGGAACATACACCGTCCCTCTCACCACCTGTACCAAGGATAAAGGGGCCAACAGCCCAGCAGGAAGCCCTGACTCAGGAGGCTCGAAAAATACTACTTGGTCTGCAAACTGGCCTGAACAGGTAGCTGGAACAAACTTCATAGTACCCCCCGGTATACGACATGACTGGCGGCCCCGCAATCTCACCCTTCCTTCATGATCTTCCCCAAGGGAGGTGGCAGCAGCGGCCTGGCACTCCTGCAATGCTTGTGACAAGAAACAAGGGGCTTCAGACACCTCAGGCAAATCAAAGAGGGCAGGGCCATGCTGTCCAAAGAGTCCCTGATAACACCGGCTTAGGACATTCATCCCTAAAACACCCGGTGCTTGGTCACGTAACCCATTGGGAGGATCCCTGACAACAAGAACCCCGCACCCTGGGACCAATCGCCCGCATAATACAATATCCAACTCCATATACCCAATATAAGGAATAGGAAGGCCATTGGCGCTCGAAGCTGCAGCCACTGACAAGACTGCAACTTCTCCCGACCCATTGGCTCAAAGTGCTGCAGGAAACAACTCTCCGTGATGGTAGATACCATAGACCCCGTGTCTATTAGACACGACACTGAGATATCTCCAATTGAGACAACGAGATAGGGACATGACGACATTAGACGAGATCTTAGCACAGGACCACTTAATACTGAGCCAATAAATTCCCTCCCCGAGCCTTGACTCTGCGGCTCGGAGGGAATTAGTTTCCCGACAGACCAGAAGGAGGTGGCTGGCTATTCCGATCTACTACTGACCCTAAAGCAATTGAAGGTTGAGTGCGATGGGGAACCTGCAACCCATCACACTCCCGGGCAAAATGGCCAGGTCTCTGACACCTCCGACATATCACCGGTGCCCTATGAGGCGAATGACCGCGCACTTCCGGGCGACGTAAATTAGCCACAGTTTGAACGAGCTGGGTTATCTGTTCTTGTTGCAACCTCAGCATCTCCCTTAACTCTTTAAATTCAGAACTTTGGGTGAGGCTACGGACTTCAGCATGCGGCTCCCCCTGCACCCCATACTGGGTACCGTAAATCAATGGGACAGACTGACTACGGGTCCTTACTGCACCTGACATCCCTTCACGCTCCCAGCGAATAGCCTCCCCACGAATGTCCAGAAAACTAATAGTAGCCTGTCGGCGCACCAGCTGCTTAAGTTCACGACGCAAGGAACTATCGGCTACACACTCTACAAACTGGTCTCGGAGCAACACATCCGCATTTAGCAACACAGTTGGAGACTGTTGCTTTACTCTTTCCAAAAGGCTCAGCAAAACGAGAGAAAACTCCAATAAAGTTTCTCCTTCCTGCTGCCTCCTGGAAAAGAAAGCCTCCTGTAAGGCTATGTATGACGTCGAACACCCATATAATTCACGTAGCACGGCAATAATCTTACTGGGATCACCACGTTCTTGCTCTGAGCGATATCGAATCTCCTCCTTGCTTCCCCTCTAGATGATCGACCAAAAAGAACGCCTGATCGGCTGGGGTAAGGTATCGAGCACGCATACAGGCCTCAGCCTCTTCCACCCACTCGTCGATACCTATCCCTGACTTACCACTGAATTTTAGACATCTCCTATCCCTAGGTATCAAAACAAGACGATCCGTCACTGGGGCACTACCACCACCCGCTCAGGAGGAATGGTGGGTGCAGGGTCCACTGCACTAGCAGCACCATGCCCAGCAGCCACCACTCGCTCCTGTCGTAACTTCTCATTATCTGCTTTAAGCTGGGCAATTAGCCCTCGAAGTTCTTGCACTTCTTCCTCCATCACTTACCCAATACGAAAAGAGGGCTGCAAAACCAATATCAAGGAGAAGAACCGAATATCCACTCTCTAGCCCGCACAGCGCTGCTGCCTCGCCCCTGTAAAAAACACAAAAACCAAAACAAAAACAAAAACAAAAACAAACTCACCCTTGTTATATCACCACACACTAGAACCCACGTCTCTGCCAAGACTGCCGGAACCCTGCCGACTCGCCAATTGTGACCGAGCAGTTTACAGACCAGGCGGAGTCAGCCTAACCTAAAGAATGATTCTTGATATAATTTTTGGTTGTCGACTACGCCACTTAGGGACTTGCACCCTAAGAATATATTACAAGCCACCGGCTTTTATCTACTCAGAGCACACAGGTTCGTTATCAGCAAGTAACTGGGCAGAGTCATGGGTTCTACAAAAGGATATTTTATTATAACAAGCCTCAGTCACACTCTAAAACCACCCTCAATGGAGCATTAGACAAACACTAATTCAACATACCTACAATAAATTACAAAGAAATGAGTTGAAAGGCTGAGATGTCAATACCAGCAACGGTAAATTACAACAGAGATCAACACATTCATCAACGTGACCATACAGGGCTGGAGGACATCTACGTTGGGCACCCCGGCTGGGAGTGGCCTATAAGAAAAGCAAAAAGTAAAAGCTCACTTCATACTCACACCTCACCACACCACACAAGTGAAAGTAAAGCACTCAAGTGCACAGGAGACCCCACTACCACAGCCCCAGGACACCCTCGTAAGTGGCCCTCAGCTCCTGTATGGAAATACAAGAAAATAATGAATACAAATATACAATAAACAATTTTACACCACTAGCGGTGTAGACTAATACAAAACAATAAATGGGTTCAGAATGGAACAGTTAGCTGGACTTACACAGCCCGAAAATCCAGCGTCCCCAATAATGTCATGAAAATCACATAAAGAAATAAATCACAATAATGAATATACGAACACAGGAGAATAACTCCTTTTAGTCTTTAACAAAACCAAAAGAATAACTCAACTTAAGTCACAAACACATACAACAACGACCAGACAAAATATCTTAAAGACAAGAGAAAAAGAAAACTACACATCAATTCACCATTTCACCTTTCAGACAGACAACAAACCAGATTAACTGGAAACAAAAGAAGAGAAAATCAAAAATCCAAGCGAGACAACAGCGCTGGCGGGCCGCTCACACTACTGCCACATATTGCAGCACGTCATGCCCAACCTATCCAACACGAAGATACCAAGGGTCAGAATATAGTAAAATAAATGCTAATGGAATAAATGTTCAATACATACCGACGATGACGATTCTGTTTACCTCGGTGAACTATAACTGGTGCACGGACGCCGCGAAGATGATAATTCTGTTCACTTAGGTGAACTGCAGCTGCTGCACGGACGCCACTAACAACCCGCGCCACAAAACGCTGCAATGATACACATTATAAACGCACGCACACCAACATTAAGCCCACGTGAACGCCACTCACCTGAATAAACAGCCAGCCAACTCCCTCCTATCGGCACCTGTATCAAAAGGTCCCACTGATTTGCTTGCTAACTCCCAGTCTATACCAGCACCAACAGAGAATATTTAGTAGTCATATCCTAGGAAAATAAATCACCCATAAACGCTTACAAATACCTTTTTCCTGCAGCACGTAGAGCCGGAATGACAACACAATAGAGCGGATGTTACAACCGATTACATCACAACACGGCACAGCCTATTTAAATACGCTTTTCCTAATTGGACATAACCAATGAGTGACGTCTACGTCACCCACTCACTACACATGTTATCATTTAGAAAACACAAACACACAATATAACTACCTCAAGAATCACAAAATGAACACAAATAGCACACATTTATCCGTGTTTGAACATTCAGTAGCAAAACTGATGACACGGCAGTCAGAATCTCAGGATAATATGCACAGGAGCACAAGTGATTATGTGTTTTGGAAAATGAATCCTGGTAGTGGGAGACAAAGAGGAATAGGAGGAGAAAAGAAAAATTAAGGGGATGAGGTCAAAGGTCATTGGTTCCTGATGAAATACAAAGCACTATGGTTGACCGTGTTCTTCTGCATGGACTGACCATGAGGGAAGATGGCCTACAGGCTCATCTACAAGGTTTCAATACTACTGACACATACAATATAATTACAGTACATAGCAGCAGTACTTCAGATGAGAGAACTTTCATTATTCTGTATACAGTAAATACTGTAGCACACACCCTCAAACTCATTACTGTTGAATTGATTTGTAGCCCAGTAGTCCTTACATGTACTCTATTCTTGCAGAACAGAGAGACGACTGTCCAGAGAAGTCTTTTCTCAGAAGACTAAGAAACTGCTATAACAAATAAGGATACTGCCAATACTGTAATGCAGTTTGGCAGAGGATGCTGAATGAATTTATTTATTTATTCTTTTATCCATTATTTATTTATTTCTGTAAAACAACTGACAGTATATTCCAATATGTATTTACGATATATTCTGTTGTTTGGTCTTTGAATTTTTCTCTTGTAGTGCTTTTCATCTACTGTAAGATCTCTTTACATTTGTGTAATGAAAGTAAACTTTTCTTAAAGTTTATTGCAGAATTTTACTGTATCTGCACCGCTCTATTTATGTTTTATACTGTAACAGACATTGACTATGAAAAGGATTCCTATTTCCCAAAAGGAGGTTTTGGTAACAGTGTTTTGAATTGATCTCACTGGTGTTTTCTAGGCAGTAGAGCAGTCTGTGTATTTGGCAGGTTTGTGCATCATCTGAGGCCAAAGTTTGATTTTGACTTAAGATAATATGTTTTTGATTTGAATATTTGGTTTTGAACTGGAAGTTTGAGGTTTGTATAAGTTGGTGTATAGTTTAGAGATTGTGTTTATAGTTGTGAGAAAATGATGAATTGTTTCATGAATTGTGTGTTAGCGATCGAGAAAAACTGTAATTCATTCAGCATCCTCAGCCAATTACAGTATTGGTACAGTAATATCCTTATTTGTTATAGCAGTTTCTTAGTCTTCTGAAAAAAGACTTCTCTGCCTCCCCTGGACAGTCGTCTCTCAGTTCTGCAAGAATAGAGTAGATGTAAGGACTACTGGGCTACAAATCAATTCAACAGTACTGTAATGAGTTTGAGGGTGTACAACATGTGCTACATTATTTACTGTACATAGAATAATGAAAGTTCTCTCATCTGAAGTACTGCTGCTATGTACTGTAATTATATTGTATGTGTCAGTAGTATTGAGACCTTGTAGATGAGCCTGTAGGCCATCTTCCCTCACGGTCAGTCCATGCAGAAGAACGTGGTCAACTATAGTGCTTTGTATTTCATCAGGAACAAACGACCTTTGACCTCATCCACTTCATTTTTTCTTTTCTCCTCCTGTTCCTCTTTGTCTCCCACAACCAGGATTCATTTTCCAAAACACATAATAACTTGTGCTCCTGTGCATATCATCCTGAGATTCTGACCTGTGTGTCATCAGTTTTGCTACTGAATGTTCACACATGGATAAACGTGTGCTGTTTATGTTATTTTTTTGATGCTTGAGTTAATTATATTGTGTGTTTGTGTTTTCTGAATGAGAACATGGTTAAACCTGTGCAAAATGATGGTGTTTTTGTGTAGAGTTTTGCAGAAAACACTGAGCAAATTGGAACGTGTGCGCAAACAGGTGAAATGTGTTAAAAGTTTTGAGAAACATGTCTTTGTTTTGAGAACTATATGAATGCTTTGGAAAAATGGGCCAAATGAATCAGTTATAGTGTGTTAGCAATCGAGAAAAACTGTAATGAATGAATTTATTTATTTACAGTAAATGACAGTATAGTCCAGTGTGTGTTTACTGTATATTCAGTTGTTTGGTCTTTGAACTTTTCTCTTCTAGTGCTTTTCATCTACTGTAAGATATATTTTCAGTCGTGTAAGGAAAGTAAACTTTTCTTAAAGTTTATTGCTGAATTTTACTGTATCTGCACCCCTTTATTTATGCTGTATACTGTAACAGTCATTGACTAGCAAAAGGATTCCTGTTTCCCAAAAGGATGTTTTTGTAACAGTGTTTTGAATTGATCTCACTAGTGTTCTCTCGACAGGAACGTAGTCTGAGTATTTGACAGCTTTGAGTGTCATCTGAGGCGAAAGTTTGAGTCTGACAAAAGAGAATATGTTTTTGACTAAACTATTTGATTTTGACCTGGAAGTTTGAAGTTTGCACAAGTTGGTGTGTAATTTTGAGATTGTGTTTATAGTTGTGAGAAAATTGTGAATTGTTTCATGAATTGTGTGTTAGCAATCGAGAAAAACTGTAAGTATTGTGAAATTAATGACAAATTACAGTAATTCACATTTCAAATGCAAGTCTGTATTTTTGTAGTTTTCTTATATGACACACAAATGTACGTAAAATTACAAAAATAATCTGTAATTAATACAATAACTAATTCCAAGATAAATCCAAGAGAGAAAAGTGAATGCAAAATTCAGTGCAAACAGAAAAAAAACAGACAACTATAATAATGTATTTTATAGAATGGTACAATCCCAAAAAATAGATTACAACAATTATAAGTCACTAAATAGAATTATGTAAACAATGATAATTCATTTTTACATGAATTATAACCTGAAATGAAATACATAAACATGGTTACCTGCTGATTTTATTCTCTAGAAATCTAAATATTTATAAAATGGGCAATCTGTCTATCCATGCATTTCACAAGCAAAATATCAGAGTTACATTTAAATGAAATAAAATAGGAAAACAACATTTGAACAAATTTGAACCTTGCATATTAAGAAAAGAAAAAAGGAGGGTTTTTTCTTTTCTTAACATAAACATAAAGCAAACATGTAATATGTGCAGCGTTTGACAAAGGCATTTTATTTGTTTATATTTAAGGATTTTATCATGTATTCCAGAGCTCTGTGCTTTTCTCCTGCTCCCTTCTTGATGTTTTCCAGTGTTTTGGCCTTTTCAGGCTCATTAATTTCCTTCAGCTTTTCAATCAGAGAATCAACGTGCAGAAGAGTGACCAAAGAATCAGTGTTGAGTGCAATCTTCTGCAGGGTTTCCACACAGTGAAAAGCTTCCATAACTAGCTTTACTTTCTCAATCTCTAATTGTCGCAGCTCCTTGGCCAAAGACACACCATAATCAAATTTGTCATCATATTTCTTCTTTAAATCTTCATATGTCCTCTTTTCCCTCTTTGTCCTTGTTGCATATATTTTTGCTTCTTTGATGTGTTTGCTGTAGTGGCATTTATTAGTGCACACTGTACAGTGATTATTTGTCATCGCGCTGCACCACGAGAGATCAGTGGCCCACCAGCATCCTGGATAATGACAGTTCTCCTCACAGACGGTGCAGCATGTCGCCTTTTCGGCTAACTCAGGATTAATATCAATCTTTGCTTTGTAGGGAACTTCGACTTCATACTCAAAGTTCTTTTTGACAAATTCCTTGTTCTGCTCCAGAGCTTCTTGAGTTTGTTTCAGCTCATTTTGCTTTAGCTCCATCACTTCAACACGTAATTGTAAATTACAGATATTTGCTTCCAACTGCTCCCGTTTTTGTAAAACATCTTGAGTCATTTGCAAGGTTTTTGGTGTTATGTTGTTGAGAAACTTGAACAATCCCGCAATTTCTTTAAAACTGCGATCCCATGATTGTTCCTGTATCATTTCATATTGTTCATCAGCAGCGTCTGACTGGCAGTTGTTAAACAGGAAAAACACTGGCTGTTTGTTGTCATTCACTGCACACTTGAGTTTAGCCTCTTTAACAGCCGTCAGGGCATTTTTAGGTGGAGCTCCATTTGAGTGTGTGAAGAGCAAGACAGTGTTTTCAGTGATATCTCTTCCAAATAAAGACTGAACAGCATCAAATATGTAGATTTGTCTGTCTGAGAGTCGGTTTTGTGTTGCTTTAATCACAAGACACACTGCATGTATTTCAGGAATTACTTCTGCAGATTTACTTAAACTAAGCAAACTTGCAGCAATCTGTTTATCAAGCTCAACTCCACGTGTGTCTCCATATCCTGGTGTGTCGATGATTGTTAAATGGATTGGACTCTCTTGTGGATAAAACCCATAAACAGTGATGCTGGAGGTCTGACTGTGAACTGATGTTCGGTCGCTCTGATCATCTGTGATCTCAAACCAAACTTTGTCTTCTCTCTGAACACCCAACATGTAGTTGATCATCGCATTGATCAGCGTTGTTTTTCCTGTTCCTGTTTCTCCCACCAGCAGAATGCTTTTATGGGGTTTGTTTCTGTTTCTGTTACCAAAGGCTATTTCTCTATACGGTTTGGATTGATCTAAATTGTCTGTCTTGGTTTGCAGATGGTATCGAGCAGGATTTCCATCATCAACTAAGATGCTTTTTTTGATGATTTTGTCCATTTTGTCTAACTGGTGATACTTGTTCTCTGTAATTTTAAAACAAAAACATGTTATTTAACACAGCTAGTTAAGAGATTGTTGTACCAGTTGTGAGGCTGAAAATCTTTAAGTGGATATTTGTAAAATAGTGTGGACCTCTAATCTTTGTCTCTATGCAGATCAGATCAGATCACACCCAAAAACTTTGTCTAAGCAATTGATCATCAATCATCACAGAGAACAAATAGTCAATATACACTCCATTTGTTTCCTTATAAGTTCTCTCATTGTTTCTGCTAATTAAAAAAGTTTTAAACTTCAAGAAATGAACATTTAAAAGGATACATAAAAAATTATTTCTCATGAGAGGTGCTGCCTGCCATTTATTTCACTAAAAGAGCTTTAAAACAAATGAAAGAAAATCAAATGAAATTGGAGCTA
Source organism: Onychostoma macrolepis (assembly GCF_012432095.1). Taxonomy (NCBI): domain Eukaryota; kingdom Metazoa; phylum Chordata; class Actinopteri; order Cypriniformes; family Cyprinidae; genus Onychostoma; species Onychostoma macrolepis. Next base: position 2,333,432 of record NC_081178.1, on the reverse strand, counting down.
CATTGAGTTACACTGATTACTGATTACAATTTTAATATAATAAAAAAGTATGATCAGTAAGCACACGAAAAATAAACACTTAATTATGAAGACTTTAGTGGACTTTATATGACTGTACCATATGAAATGTACTTTTGCTTCTTCAATGAGCTAAAAAATGAAACATTATGCATGTACAACATTCACACATCTTAACAAGCTGTATAAAATAACAATTTTCTTTAACATTACAGAAAAAAGTATGTCCAGTTTATATCAAGAATCATACAAAACTGATGAAATCATCAAGAAAAGCATCATAATTAAAGAAGGAAATCCTGCTCGATACCGACTGCAAACAAGTACAGACAATTTGAATAAATCTGAACCATACAGAAAAATGACCTTCGGTGAGAGAGACGAAATCAAACCCCATAAAAGCATTCTGCTGGTGGGAGAAACAGGAACAGGAAAAACAACCCTGATCAATGCGATGATCAACTACATGTTGGGTGTTCAGAGAGAAGACAAGGTTTGGTTTGAGATCACAGATGATCAGAGCGACCGAACACAAGCTCACAATCAGACCTCCAGCATCACTGTTTATGGGTTTTATCTACAAGAGAGTCCAATCCATTTAACAATCATCGACACACCAGGATATGGAGACACACGTGGAACTGATCATGATACAAAGATCGGCATGAATTTGGTTAGTTTAAGTAAATCTTCAGAAGTGATTCATGAAATAGATGCAGTGTGTTTAGTTATTGACGCATCTCAAACTCGACTCTCTGACAGACAAATCTGCATATTTGATGCTGTTCAGTCTTTATTTGGAAGAGATATTGCTGAAAACATTGTCTTGCTCTCACACACTCAGCTGGCACTCAACCTAAAAATGCCCTGACGGCTGTTAAAGAGGCTAAACTCAAGTGTGCAGTGAATGACAAGAATCAGCCAGTGTTTTTCCTGTTTGACAACTGCCAGTCAGACACTGCTGATGAACAATATGAAACGATACAGGAACAATCATGGGATCGCAGTTTTAAAGGAATGTTAGGATTCTTCAAGTTTCTTGACACAATACAAGCAAAACCCCTGAGGATGTTTCAAGATGCTTTGTGTCAACATGAGTTGAAGGCAAATATCTCCAATTTACAATCATGTGTTCAAAGGATGGAACTAAAACAAGAAGAGCTGAAACAAACTCAAGAAGCTCTGAAGCAGGATGAGGAGTATGTCAGAAACAATAAAAACTTTGAGTATGAATGTGAAGTGTCCTACAAAGAAATGGTTGATATTGATCCTGCTGTAGCCAAAATAATGATATGCACCGTTTGTGAGGAGAACTGCCCTCATCCAGATAGCGGGAAAATGTGGAATCTTCAGAAAGATGATCACTGCAAAGTGTGCATAAATAAATGCCTCTACAGCAAACATGTCAAAGCAAAAATATATGTAACAATTACAAAAAAGGAGAAGATGACACATGAAGATTCAAAGAAGGAATATGATGGTAAGATTAGAAACAGTGTGGCTTTGGTCAAGAAGCTGGAAGAAGAACTGCAAGAATTAGAGAAAGAGAAAATAAAGCATGCATTTGATGCTTTTTACTGTGTGAAAACTCTGCAGATGATCGCACAAAATATTGATTCACTTCCAAATATTGATTTTCTAATTGAGAAGTTAAGGGAAATAAATGAGCCTAAAAAAGCTGAAACACTGGAAAACACCAAGGCAGCAGGAAGCGAAAAATCAGTGAGCACTGGTGATTAAAATAAATCACGTGAAAAGAAACATGCACCAGTATCATCAGTGATTTCATGCAGTGATGGTGACTGCAATGTCATTGCATTAGATAGCAAGAAACCAAAGCAAGTGTCATTTATTATAAAGATATTAGGTTCAGTTTAAAATCATTTAAAATAAATTAATACATTTAAAATAATAACACATTATAATTAAAGTGATTTCCGAAAGGATTATGTTCCCTTGATTGAGGGAATTGGACATGAAAAAGAATGGTTATTCCAAACAAAAGTCAGTAAATCAACCACTTCATAAGGGGCCACTGCACAACGCCATTAGTGTGACAGATTGAAATATGCATTTAAAAAATTCATAAATCTGTAAAACATTTAAAGCACCTTACATTTACACTATTTTGAGTGCTTAAAAATGTTCATAAAATGCAAACTTGTCACTTGTTTAATTCATTTTTGGGTGATTGGTGATCAGTTAGTTTGGCACAAGGTTTGCTATCGATTACTTGTGTCTTGAACACTAGGGGGAGAACTTGCAGGGTTTTTTCATTTTACATTTCATTTTCATTTTAACCACATGGAGTTTTGTGTGTTTAATCTCATTAGCAAATGGTACATGGATATTTTTGATCTTTGAATACTAGTTGGAGACATGGATAAGGCCTACTTTATGTTAATGTGATCATGAGTGGTGGGTTTCATAAATCATTTTGAAAACTGATGTAATTTATTTGAGATGTCTTTACAGCTAAAAGAAGGAATTATATGTTATGCTGTCACGTTAAAATTCAGATTTAAAATAAAGTGACATTTATATTGTGTTCACACTCTTTTTAGGGCCACATTATATGTTTATATACCGGAGACTGGGGCAAGTTGTCACAAGGTTGTTGTTTTTTTGTCTAAAAAAATGAAATGTTAAGATTAATGTTATGCATATATATTCTGTTGGTTAACAATTGTCTGTTCTGCCTGTTTTTTCCTGTTGTCATTTTAACTGAAATAAATAAATGAATAAATAAATAAATAAAATTAAAGCCTCTGGAGAATGCTTGTGTGAATTGAATACATCATTTAGATAATGAAATAAAAATATTTGTATATGCAATATTGTAATGTGCTAAAATAAGTAGTATACTTATTACATACTTGTGTGTACTTGTTACCAAGTGTTTATTCCTTAATTATTATTTTAAAGGCGACCATAAGATAATATTTATTGTAGGCTGTTATTAGGCCTACCATCGATGAAATCACGAAGCTAACGGGTATGGTTACAAAATAAAGTTATTTTAACTGTTAACGTTATCACTTCGCCCCTAATGTATAGTACATAAAGGATAAATGTGCATAGGCCTATGCAACGAAGCTCTTCAGTGAACGGCTGTGCATTTTCACACAGCAATATTATTCTCACATGGCCCCTTGGTGTCAGTGTGTCCTAATACAATTCAACAACCCCTTTGCAGTTTGATTGTAAAAGTAATACACAATGGGTTTTAGCTCTTTCAACTGGCCTTCGCTGAAAAGCAGGTAAGCTTGCTACACTAACCATAGTTTCACCATGGTATTTGTAGTGAAGGTGCAGTTGTAATGTCCCCACATAGCCACTAAGTGGCAGTGTTTCCAAACACAATTCAACAGTCTCTAACAGAAGTGTTCATACTGTCATTGCTCCTTCTGCAATGTCTTTTTTTTCTGTGTTGACAGCCTGTTTTCATTGTGAAACATTATTAAACTTTGAAAGCTTTCTTTGCTTTATTTCCAAAACATAATAAAAGGGGGAAATTGTTTATTATTATTTCCAAGATTGATTAATAGTGTAGAGTGGGGGAAAACGCCCCCACGGGGTAAAAAACCCTACTGTTTTTTTCCAAAATAACCACAACATAAAGTAAAGATAAATTTTTATTGTAACTATGGATTAAACGCCCCCAGGGGGCAAGGGGCTATTACTCTAGTTATTCTGTTCTGAACATCAAATATTTAGATTTTCCATCAAATATATTCTAACTAGTTAGTTGAATCAAAATATTTGGATTTTATATTAAAAAAATTACCTCAAGTTAGCATCAGGTAGCTAGTTGGCTAGCCAGTTAACTTTTTTTTTTCAAATAGGCTATTATAATTTTGTAATCCATAATTACTGATTATATTCTTTTTTTTATTTTAAGATAAAACTGCATGTATTCTGATTTTGCTGTAAATGTTTAAAGCAAATTGCTTTGTTTGACTGGGGGGGGGGCAGTGGGCATTTTACCCCACCCATTGAGGCATTTTGCCCCATAGGTGTGGTAAAACGCCCCCCCCCCCCCCTATGATAACTTTTCTGAACACAGTTAACCTTTGTTTTACAGAAAAGAAATTACACAGTCCTTAAGGGGCGGGGCGTTTTCCCCAACTCTACCCTACAACAATTTTGTAAGATCCTAAATGATTTTTAGAGAAAGATTTATAACTGATATCTAAAAATTATGCATCATACAGTGATTTTAGGAACCTAAATGAACACACGTTTGTGGGCCTGAACACTATTATTGTGGTAAATTTTGAGTGTGTGTGAAACAAAATTTGTTTTGTAAGGATTCAGTTGTAATGTGACACATCTGTTGTTGTTGCCATGGTGAGTTTTAGGAATGGAAGCCCTATATAAGGCGGCTTTACCACTCGATCGCTGTGCTGCTCCATCCTCAGTACAGACAACTTTAACATACCCTGTAAAACCTGAACAAACAGAGAGAAGAGAATGTCTTACTGGTCACCAACAGTCACACATGCTTCAACTGCTGAATGATTTTTAAGTAGTATGCACAGTATCTATCTATCTATCTATCTATCTATCTATCTATCTATCTATCTATCTATCTATCTATCTATCTATCTATCTATCTATCTATCTATCTATCTATCTATCTATCTATCTATCTATCTATCTGTCTGTCTGTCTGTCCATCTATCTATCTATTTTATATATATATATCCCACCTTCAAAAACAAACATTTCCATTGCTGGCTGGTTTTGTAAATAAAAATAAGTGACTTGTTAATAAAGGCAAAATAAATAATTAAGATTCACCCGTCTCTTGCTGGTTTCCATGGGAGACACTGCAGGTGAATTATGGTCTGTTTGCAGAGAGATCCTAGAATGGATGTGTTTGCGTAAGGAGCCCCTGTTTCCCGCTCACACTCAGCTCATACAGCACCGCCGGGATCAGTGAGCTCACGGATACAGCCTCCTGCATCCTGGATGTTCTCCGCTGATAAGCCCCGTCCATGGTTACATCCACTCACTTACGGATCTCAAGGGTCCTCACTCCATCCCACTGCTCACGGTTACCATGACAACTGACATAAACACTACTCACAGTGCATGAAATTATACACAAGCATGAAATTATTACACGTTTATTTTCAAAAACACTTAAGCAGGTGAATTCCATTCAAACTATTAACACTATTTGAATGAAAAAATAAATTATATTTTGCATAAGGAAAATTAAGCTTATTTTAAGGAAATGTTAAGCCTTTTTTTTTTTTTTTTTGCATTTTGACATTATTTTCATTACAAGCAGATTTACCCCATCTTCCAATTCTTAGTTGCCTACTGCATTATTGTGAAGAAAAAAAAAAAAAAAAAAAAATATATATATATATATATATATATATATATATATACACACAATTGTAAAATACAGTTGTAAGTATACGTCATATGGTCAGATTTGTCTTACAGAATTTAATTTATGCTCATTAAAAAAAAGAAGAGAATTTTTACTAAACGGTCATGATAATAATATAACAACATAAATGTACAAAATAGCCTTAAAATCCTGCATTTTAATATAATTTTGTAATTTTTTTATTTATTTTTGGATTGAAATATGACAACAACATTTATTTGTGAGATTTATATTCAAACATTCTTATTGCCATACTGATCTTTACCATATTTAGCTTGTGAAAAATGAAAGAAGCTTATGAGGTTTTTATATGTTCTACATTTAAAGCATTTGAGGTTTATTTGTTCAGCTCCCTGTGTGATGTAAAAAGTGCACTCCATTTTTTTATGGCTGTAAATATTTGACACCATCAGAATTTATTGTCACAGATTTCAGATTTTGATAATTGTATATACATCACAAAAACACTAACATAACACGAAACGGGCTCAGTCTCTGTCTAGACTCCAGCGTAAGTGCCATTGTAGAAGAAAGGCTTGTCTGAGACACAGTGACCTACGACCTCTGGAGTCCATCTCTGAACCTTCGGCTGGCCCTTCTCATCTGGTCTCACAATGATCGTGCTGCGGGACGCGAGCGAGGGGTCCTCGTCGAAAAAGTTGAAGGGACGCAGGAAGAATCCCACTGCGTTTCCTGGAGTCGCTGTGTTGGGAATGTCTTCAGAATGAGGAATGTGTAAGAATCCCACCGTCACCCAGGCAACCAAATCCTGACAAGAAACATATAATTGTCAATTGAGTATTTTTAGATTTATATATATATATATATATATATATATATTTGTTCATCTAGTAATTTACCCATTTCCATTAACTGAAAAATAAAATATATATTCTGTTATTTGTCAAGGTAATTTAAACTAAGACTGAAATAATAAGCAATAAAAAACTAGACATATTTAAAAAAAAAAAAAAAAAAAAAGAAAACTAATTGAAAATAATATGCCTACTAATAATAAGTAGTGTATTTATACTAAAATAATTGCTATGAGTGAACTGAAAGTGTTTATCTTTAATTATTGACTATTATTTATTATTTATTGACACTGATTTAAATAGTTTCTTTCTTTCTTTATTTTATATCTATTAAGTACATTTTAGGTATTAGTTAATCTGATTAAATGTATGATACTCTGGCAACGCTGGTAAAGCAAATTGTGTATAGTTATTGTACTATTCAGATACAGTAGTTGCTGTTCAGATATTTTGATTGATAATTAATAATAGCTTTTTTTGTCATCAGATTATATCAATACACCTGTTTAAATGCTGAATATGTTGGTTGTGTGTCTACTTTTTAGTGTCCAAGAGAACCCGTTTGCACTGCACATGGTCCATTTGGACTTGGAGACCAAACTCAAATAATTCTTCAAGTTTCTATCAGTCATCTGTGTACCTGGTTAACAATGTTTTCATTGTTGCGAATGAATTCTTCAAAGGAAACAACAGGCTCCCAAGGGTCATTCTGAGTATAGATGCTAGAGCTGGTGGCCTCATTGTCCTTATGTCTGGTTACAGCCAACGGGTATCTGCAATCAACAAAATCACAAATATTTGCTCAAAAATAGAGTGAAAAAAAGACAAATGTGCTATTCCCTTAATATTAATTACTAAGGCCCACCTTGACCACGGAATACCATTTTCCTCCCTCCAGCCCCGGGGCAAAACGCTGTTAGCGTGCGAGTTATACTGGATCCGATAGCCTTTCTTATGCCCCCACTTGTTGTTTTGATTGGGATTGTAGAAGTGTAAGTATTTAGGAAACTTCTTGCCAAAGCGGAAGGCAGCACTACGTTCAGTTTCATGCTGAGTCCTGTGCAGTTTTGATTGCACAACGGTGTGTTCTGGGCTCCAGGGGTTGGTGAAGTTAACATATTTCAGATCAATGCTTTCAAAGCTGTTGTCCCTCCCTGTACAAAACGAAAGTGTAGAATTATCTCTATTCAGTGAAACAAGTCATGCAGTTGGCTTATATTTGCCACCTATGCTGTTGTAATTTGTGCACAGAGATCACAAAATAGATTGTTATTTGATATCAGATCATACACCGATAACAAAGCAAGAGCTAAACCTACCTGCAATGTCAAGGTCCACTTTGTAATGAATTAGATGGGTGTGCAAGTTGCCAAGAACATAGTTGTAAACCTTGGTTCCATAGTTCAATCCATTTTCAGTGAAGAACGTTGCATGGATGTACCCAGTCGCACTCACTCTAGACTCCATTACGCCATTCTGGTAGAAGACAAAGTCCCAGATGTAGTCGTAGTTGTACACCGTAGACGTAGTTCTGATCACCAGAACATGGTTTTCCAAGCCTCCATAGAAATTGAAGCCTCCATGGAAGTTGCTATTGAAGTGTCTCCTCAGAGGAAGCGCTGTGGTCATTTCAAAAATGCAAAGTGCGTTTCTGTAACGCACAGGTTTGTCTGAGTCATAGTAATGATAAAGGTCTACAAAATGAGCAATTTCTGGACAGTCGATCCCAGGTGACAACTCAAAATCCGAAGTGCCCATCGCCCATCCGGCATCAATGTATTTGGTTTGCATGGCAGCCGGAGAATCTCCGGAGTAGAAGGCAATGGCTTCTTGCAGTGCGATTTCATAAGCAATTCTCTCCCCATTGAAGCGTAGGTCAAAGATCTGCAACCCGGCCGAAGAACGAACCCGATAGGCGAAGGACCATCCAGCATATTCCACAAAGTTCCCATCCACCTGAAATCTCCGGCCTTGGGGTTCAACAAGCTTTGCTCCATGAATGTTCGTTGGTGAATTCATGTGTCCACGAGGAACGTAGGTTGAGTAAAGATCTTCCTCATCATGCTCCGGCAGCTTGAGTTTATCGATCGTCCCCTTCTCATACTTCTCCACAAGTTCCTCCACGCTGTTGAAATACTGCCCGTTGTACCACACCTTCTCTACAGTCCACTTTTCGTGATCCAAATCTTTGTGGTTAACGAGGACCTCAAAGCCCACCGGGTGGATGAAGTAGCCTTCCACAAACTTCTGCAGCATGATCCACGTCCTCCTCTCTCCTGGCGCCAACCCACGAGGAGCAATGTCCGAGAAGGTCAAGCAACGATTAGTGCAGTTGCCGTAAGTAAACCCGGTGCTCTCTTGCAGAATCTTGTTTGCTTTAGCGCCTACCTTCTCCAAAACCTTACTGAGATGCTCATACTCCACAGTGGAGATCGGCCTGGACTCGAAACGGATTGGACGGTCGCCCTTGAACGTCTTCACCTGGTAAGACCTCGGGAAAGATGTGGGTCCGACGATGTACTCCGTCACATTTGGCACTGCTTGGTTGCCAAACTGCACCACCACACGTGCCTGCCGTGAAGGTTTTGCCTGTCCTCTGTCCAGCACACGCAGCGCCTCGTGCTTGCGAGGAACATGCAGCTCCATAAGGAGGATGCTGTTCTTCTTGAGGGACTTGTCTCGTGCCGAGGTGAGGCCCAGCTCGCTGCAGGAGTAGAGGTAGTCTCTCACGGCATTCATCTCTTGGGGAGTGAGATCGGCAAACATCGCAGCTCCATGATGAGCCCACTCACGACTTCTTGACGAAGCTGTGGACAGAGCTAGAGAAGCCAGAAGCAGCATCCAGGAGAACCACATCTTGGCTCCTGCAAAATGAACAAGCCATGTCAGATCACTTTAGTTACAGGTTTATTATACTAATTTTAACAAACTTGTGTGTTGGTCCCCATCAAGCTTTCTAGCTACCTTAACCAGCAACCTTAAACCACTCCACCAGCCACGCTGGTTCATCATCAGTTGTTTTTAACTGTTACTCAAACACCAAACCAGCAATAACCAGCCCAGATCAACATAGAAATGCATGCTAATCTATCTACTATCTATCTATCTATCTATCTATCTATCTATCTATCTATCTATCTATCTATCCTTAACTTCAACCTATTGTAAATTCTCAGACTTAGTAATGCCAATGTAGTTATTCAAACTTTCCTATCTAGTTGCTCTTGTAAGCATAGGTTATCATTTCTAGAGCGCCTCCCCCTTGGAATCGGTGCGTCCTTTGCACAGAAAATCTGAACCAAATTATAGTAATAAAGATACAAGTATGGTGTGAGCCAACACCTCTCCCTTCCTCACAGCTTCCTGCTTGTTTTTCCTCGGCATTCCTTGACTAAGATGAGAAACAGATAAACCAATATGCTGTATTTAATTACCCCAGTGAGGGCTGTTAGCAGTCTTCCTTCGGCTGTAATGGGCAATTCTTAAGCTGATGTTGTTTTTCCACCACTCAAAAGCTGTAATGTTTTTCAGGGTCTTCTTTGCTGCACAAAATGTCACTGTGTTCTTTCTGCATTTGGCACAATCTTCTGCAGCAGTGTCGATTCAATTGCACTATTATGTAACCCTCCTTTGCATAAAGGTCCAGTGACTCACCTTGCAATTAGAATAAAAATGAGCGCCTAATGATAGCAGCAGATTTTAAAAAACAGGGAACGAGCTTACCTTCAGTGACTGTTTCCAAGTTTGCAGGCTGGATAAAATCCCCGAAAGTGTGGCTGCTACAGCTGCAATGTGTTTTTTAGATCAGCCAGTGGATGCAGTCCTTTTCTGAATCGTACTGCTCTGATGTTTCTGCTTTTATCAACCACCCACCTCTCTTGAACAGAAGGTGATTGGCCAACAGAAGGTCATAAAACTTCAGAAGAACAAAGCGAGAGATGATTGATGGGTTTGCTTGCATTATCAGTGCACATTTGTGAACATTTCACAGGGTATCAGACTTACAGTATCACAATCTGTTTCAGTGTTAAATTGAGAATTAATACCACACAGCTGCATGCCGACAGGTGTTTGCACTGTTTATATGTAACACATATATTGCATTTTGGTCAATTTGCAGATATCAGGAAGAAAAATTAGAAGGTTTGTACATTTTTCTTTTTGTCCACATTAATATTATCTCGTCTTCAGCACCCCACCTTTTTACGGTCTCTTTTACCTCATATTTTCCTCAATTATATCAATATTTTAACAAAACAATACACCTTTAGTAATATAGTTTGGGGCACACTTATTGCAACTGGTCATGACATATGGTGCACTATATCACTGCAATATAATCATGTGGAATTAACCCTTTCTGCATTACAAAATGCATTATGCACTACATGAAATATGTGGAATATGTAACATATTATAGGAAAGCAATGAAATATATAGAATTATATACAATTAGATAAATAATGCAATGCAAATGTACAGCATAATGCAAGTTATATAACGTATAATGCAAGTTATATAATGTATAAAAGGTAATGTAAAACAACTATGGCATGAAAAGATGCCAATAACAACATCTGTTATTTGATTGCGGTAAGTAGTCAAATTACTAGTTTTGCAATACACAATTATTGCATGTTATTGCTTCCAGAGTTTAGATGCAGTCTTCACACTTTCAGGTAAGGCACTTAAAAACTAAATGTTAACAGGATAAAATTCAGTGGACAACCCATAGTTATTCAACTGATGAAGCCAGACATATTAAAGATATTTTAAAGGTAAGTCCAGTTAAAATGTACCAATGAAGCAAATGTTTACAACAAGGAAATGAATGTAAGGTGGAGTTATGATGAAAAATAATAACAGGAAAAATATTTTAAATAATAATCCTGGTGAAGAAACTTTAAAATGCAGTTAACTCATGTAATTCAGTTCACATGTGTTATATCAATACAGCTCATGTGTATTTTTTTAACAGGGTGAAACACAAATCTGACAGCTGAAGTGAATTACAGTGAGAACATTGTGGGACTGGGAATTGGACAGACAGCTGAAGCTGTTATTGCACTGTAGTGGCTGTTAGTTGCACACCACAGAAATATGATTGGTCAAAACCACCTGATATGAAACAGGTCATCATTACCCACCTAATGTGAGACTCTTATGGTTAATTATTAGCTTGAGTCTTTCATAACCATGGCCTGCAGAGAGCTTAATGACAAGCACTTAAATCACCATCTGAAAGTATGTGCAGTATTTATATTACTGTCTTAAGTTTATAAGTTCTTTTCTGCTGGCTCTCAGTCTTATTAGACCATATCTGTGTTATGTTTAAACTGCAACAGTTTTACTTCAGATATAATAATTACAATCAGGTTTCTGGCTTTACAAATATTAACACATATGTCTTGGCTGTATACATTTTTGTGATGCAGATGTTTAGCTGGAAAAACATGTTATGAACAAACGCTCAAATAGCCTATTGATAAAAAAACTCAAAAGAACGGAAAGTGAGACAAATAAACCTTGAACTATGCTGTCGAAATCTCTGTGAAATATACTATATAAATATACTTTATTTATTTCAAACTCTGACTCATTATTTGAAAATATTTTATTGTTTTTTTCAAGCATCATGGTTGAAACACAATAAAACTGTATGATTTATTTTTTTTGGAATCCCAAGAACAAACTAATGCAGAGGCTTGTATGTTGCAATACACAGTCCATGTCAAACAAAATTAAAATGAAATACTTGTTTTGGAAACAAACTGATACTTTACTCTCCAAGGTTGTATAATGTTGCAGTTGTCTAGTTCTGTTGAATATAAATGCTACTTTTCCGTCTATCAAAACAATCCATTGCAGTCAATCCATCCTTCACCCTTCTGCAGATCAAACTGATGTTTGACATACATTTTGATGTATATTTCTCAAATGTGCCATTTGTTTTAGTTATTGCATCTGTGCCATCCGCATCTCTTTCTCATACAAAACATAATAATTTGTCCAATAAGAAGACAGTATAGTGAGGCAAAATATGCCTACTCCCAAAACAGAGGCTGTTCTGGAAGGTAAGATTCCTTGTTTTAGCCAATTACAGAGTAAGTTTTTAACTTTCCACTAGTGTTAAAAAATGGAAATGCAAACCTAATCTCAAACAAATAGATCAGTGTTTGAATTGCTCTTGTTTACACTCTTTAAGAAGTCAAACCAACTAACCTATAGTGACTCTACATGTCAAACTGGGATTAGAGGAAGTCTTTGACATGCAAAAGAGTCCTAAAGGTCAGAGGTCACTCATTCAATAACAATATTGTATGGATTGGATGGAATCATAAGCTAATGTTGCTATAACACACCACTCAAACAAATGGATCGATGTTTGAAACTCTCTTGTTTACACTCTGTAGGAAGTCAAACTGATTTACTCTGCATGTTAATCCGGATTTGGAGGAAGTATCCTATTGTAATATGGAGAAAAGACAAATATTCCCTAAAGGACAGAGGATCCTCATTCAAGCGATTCACACTCTGCAGTCCCAATCTGAATCAAACGATTCATCAAAACAGTGAATCATTATGCAGCGCAATGGTTTAACTGATTTTGAGTTCCGAAAAGCTCTGTTTCGTCCATCACTACGTGATTTTTATTTAAAATCATTACAAGCGATGTCGAAATTTTTAAATTAATGGTTCTTTTGATCTAGTTTTTGCTAGTGAATCGAGTTTTAATCAGTTGGAGCGGTTCCAGCCATGTTTACACGACACTGTCAGTACTACTGCTGGCTTAGCTCGCTAGTTTTATGACATTAACTGCAATAAGTGAAAAAGTTTACAATCAAAACAAAATCCAGTCATCTCACACCATTGAAGTGAATGTTGAACAGTCCACGGTTTTCTAGCGTATTACTAAATTCTCTGGTAATATCAGTGGTATGACCTGCTTCAGATACGGCCGAAATTACAACAACAGTGGTTACATATGCATATATTTAATTGTTTGATTAAAATTATAGCTAGAGACAATTTAGTTGTCACTGGATATTGGTAAGGACACAGCGTTCTACGCCATTGGCTCTTGAGCACAAAACGTTTTAAGATCTTCACATTTATTTATTCCTATATTGCTCTTTATGCTCATTTTATTATTTGAAATCCATAAAGCAGTAGATATGTCTCAGTTTTCATTCTAACTTCTGTACCACTTGTGTTAACAAATGAAAATGCAAACCTAATGTTGCTCAAACAAATGGTTCAGTGTTTGAACCTCTCTTGTTTACACTCTTTAAGAAGTCAAACCGACTCTACTGCGATTGGAGGAAGTATTTTAACATGGAAAAAGACAAACCTCCCGTAAAGGTCAGAGGTCACAAGTTCAAACACAATACTGCATGGATCTTGGATGGAAAGACATACACCACTCCTTACACCCTTCGTCTTCTTCTTCTTCATTGAATGCATCATTAAAGACCATACTAAAAAAACACTAAACACGTTTTAAAATGAAGAGGAAATCTTCTCCGACTGTAGGAAATGTTGGATGGTGGCAGCTGTGTTTGTGTCTGGACACCCCAAATCTCTTTTGAAGCTCTGGGCCAGTGATGTTGGTTGCGTTTACATGCCCCCTGGTCCTCACCTATTGACTTACTTTATTAAATAAACGCCCCTGAAATCCTTCCACCAAAGTGAGTCTTTATAGGATTAGACTTGCACAAACAGCCCTCCATCCGAGGGATCTACTGCTAAATTCACTACCCCCTTCCTCGGTCAGGACGGAGCACTACTAAACATTGCCGTCACCAAACGGTGAGCTAATGGATGCATCTACAGCTGTGACCCACCGGACTTTCCACCAATGACACGCCTTGCACCTGCTGCCATGGGCCTGTCCATCCTCACCATTTAAAACCTACCAACCAACACAAAACCTGACCAAATAACCACCAACACCTGAGGAAAAGAGTGAATACGGAGACATATCTACTGCTTCATGGATATGGAATAACAAAAAGAGCATAAAGAGCAATACAGGAATAAATAAAGACAAAGGAATTAATTTGCTCAAGAGCTCCTGATAAACTCTGACGACTTAAAAAAGGTAAAAACTCACTTCACTCATGCTTATGTAAATAATGACCATATTTCATGTTCAGCTTTTCTGCCTAATTGTTTATTTTATGTTAAATGGAAAGTGTTATCAGTATCTTCCAATTTAATACATATTGCAGTAATAATATATAAATTTCCATTCAAAAATTCAAACAAACAAGTTGGAAATATAGGAATGATTTTGTGATTTTGACTTCATAACTTGATGTAAAAACAGTGTGTGTAGGCACACTTAAAATTGTATTTTCTACTAATTTCAAGCTTATAAACAGAAGCTTAAGCAGGTGAAGATCATGAGAAAAAAAAATTCTATCATGTGTCCAAATTTCTGACTGGTATTAATATATATTAAGTTTACTGTATCATTTAGATCTAAATAGTTATTTTCATTTCATCCTCAAATAATTTAATGAATTGTTTAATTGCAGTTTCTTGACTTGATGACTTTTATTTGAAGAACTTCAGCTCTTCAGAGACACAATGAAGGTTCTGCTCATGTCTCTGCTGGGGTTTAATCTGGTCGTGGTCATGGGGTGAGATGTTTTACTACTACAATCTAACATTAAAAAATACAAATAGCGATTTCACATTAATAAATTGTACTATTTGTTTGTTTGCTTAGTCAAGCTTTATTAATCTTAGGGTTAGTGATTTAAACAAACCCCTAATACTAAATAACTTTAGCACAGAAACTGTAAAATTCATTATAATCTGATGTGTCACTGATCTTTCCATCAGACACTGGTGTGTGCGTGTGCTGGAGGAGAAGGTGGAGAGGTTGATCTCCCCCCATGTTCAGCGTGAGGTGGAATGTTCCGCCGTCTATCAGTTCAACACTCAGGGCTGGAGGCTGGATGTGGAGCGAATGAGGCATGAACACGGAGGAGACGACGGCATCGCACTTTATTACAAGAGACAGGGACCTAGAGCCTCCTGTTACATATTCAAGTGAGCAAAACATCATATCCCACTCATTCTGTCAGATCAGATACATTTCCTCAGTTATTATGTCAAACATTTTAATTAATATTAGGATTGTACAGACTGTAAAAAGGGGGGGGGGGTATAAACTGACTTTTTTGGTGTAACCTGATGGTTCTCAACAAGGAGGCTTCAAGATGAACAAGCTTTAAAATGAGCTAAAACAACTAAAACTCAAGATAAAAAGAGACATATATCTTATTTTAAGTCTCGAAGTGTTGGAAAAACCTGGATATATGAAGGAATTTTAAAAGTGTGATTTCTAGAAGATAATAAAATCTAATGGAAATTTCCTTTTAAATGTATATATGTGACCCTGGACGATAAAACCAATCTTAAGTGTCAATTTTTTTAATTTGAGATTTATACATCATCTGAAAGCTGAATAAATAAGCTTTCCATTGATGTATGGTTTGTTAGGGCAATATTTGGCTGAGATACAACTATTTGAAAATCTGGAATCTGAGGGTGCAAAAAAATCTAAATATTGAGAAAATCGCCTTTAAAGTTGTCCAAATGAATTCTTAGCAATGCATATTACTAATCAAAAACGACGTTTTGATATATTTACAGTAGTAAATTTACAAAATATCTTCATGGAGCATGATCTTTACTTACTATACTAATGATTTTTGCCATAAAAGAAAAATGTATAATTTTGACCCATACAGTGTATTTTTGGCTATTGCTACAAATATACCCCAGCGACTTAAGACTGGTTTTGTGCTCCAGGGTCACATATGTGAAGTTATAAAATATTTATTGAGTGCATTAAATATGTGAAATAATATCTTAAAAACCTCGTCCCATAATCACAAAAAAAAGTAGGAGTAGTGAAAATGTACACATTTGTAATCAGAATTACTAGAATTATTTTTTGACTTAATTTTTTGTTGAATGAATCTTTTAAAAACACTTTAAAAACTTTTAAAAACTTGATCACACTGTCCACCAAAATCAAAAGCAATTAATTTTTATAGATCTTTTTAATATATTTTTGCCACATAATTCTTAACATTGTAATGAAAAAAAGCACATTTTAGGCTGCCAAAATGTATTATTTTATCTTATTTTTACTAAATCACGTTGTTACTCGTCGTGTCCTTTTATCTTTCACCTTTCAGACTATGATCATTCAGATTCAGGGTAAGGATAGTCAAATCTAGCCTAAAGCATGAAGTACTCACCTGCGAGAGGGTTGAAGTTCTTCAGGAATGATGTATTGTAGAAGACTTCCTTGTGGTTGTTCTTGTTTGAAGCTCAGTTTGTAATTAGAAGTAAAGTCTCATGGGAGACAATTGTAATTAATGTATTAATGTCTGTGACTCATGTCTAATAAGATGAATGTCCTTCCTCTGTCGCCTGTGTTGCTGTCTGCATCTAGCACTCTTCACTGTTAGTCTGTCTCATCTCCGCTTGATGTTGCAACATGCTCTCCTCACCACTACATGTACCGTCTTGTTTTTAACATTTGTGGTTGATTACAGAGCATCAAACTCAGATATCTAACTTTCACAACTATTGCTTATTCATCCTAACAAAGCGAATAGTGCAAGTGCAACCGTTTTTATATTAAAGCATGCATGCATTAACCTAAAAACAAGCAAATGGCATAACAATGAAACAGGTAAATAGCAATATCAGTATCCAAAACAATGTTATGACCACATCACATGCATGTGTTTTGCTGAGCGCTGGTGTTTTTGCCTCTCAGACCTCCAGACATTGAGACAGAGACAGTGAACCGGACGGTCAGACAGTGTTGTGAAGGCTGGGCCGGACCTGACTGCTCACAGGGTGAGATCAGATGGATTTTAAGTCTCCATATAATGTCAGATATTGAGTATTTGTTGTGTTTCTACATTATGCATAGGATGTCTTATTCATGCATTCGTGTATTTCTGGTCATATCTTTCTGTCTATCTCTGTCCAGGGGTTGGTGCCCGGGGTCATTGTTTCTCGACCTGGACGTGTGAGGAGTTTCCCGGTCTTCATAACACGTCTCTCATGGCTCTGGAGCAGTGCTGCAGTAACCTGTGGGGCTTAAGCTGGAGAAACGTGTCCGATCAGACCTGTCTGTCCTGCACCTACACGCTCCTGCCAGGTTACTAGTGTTCTCCACATAACCCAAAAAATAATATTCAGGCCTGAATTTAAGATTATGCATTTGAAATGCATATAAATGCATATGAGTCTTTAGCCATCTTCAAGAAACGGCTAAAAACACATCTCTTTCATCTTTATTTGACCCTCTAACTCTAGCACTCTCTACTCTAATTCTATTTTATCTATTTGTTTTCTTTTTTTATTAAAAAAAAAACAAAACTCTTGACTCTCTAGCACTTGCACTCTATTTGTTTTCTGACTGCTTGTTTTCTTAAAAAAAGGCCTATAGCTTTCTCTATTCTTTTTCTATTCTATCTACTTGTTTTCTTTTTATTTATTATATATATTTATATTTTTAACTTGCTACGTGTACTACATTAGGCTAACTGAGACTTGAATATTATTGCTCTTTTTAATAAACTTAATGTGATGCATATTTGTCAGTCATGCATAAAAAGTCAGATTTCTGCACTCAAAACATCATGGCATAGTTTATTATTATGTTTATTAACTACATGGTAAAAAAAAAAATCTACTTCAGTTTAAAACTTGAGTTTATTTGCCTCAAATTGTTAAGTATAATCAAATTGGCTGTGTAAGTCATTTCAACTTAAATTACATTAAACTGACTTTAAAAAAATTGAGTTGAAATGCTACATTGATAGTTAAAAAGTATGAACATGGTCAAAATATGTCAGTGAAATTCTTTAACTTATCCAGTTAGTTAAAATGTATGAACTTGAACCATATTGGATTTATAATGAAATATATAAACGTGCTTATTTAAAACACATTTAGTTTCTTAGTACTGACCTAGTAGTGTCCTGTTTCATTTGTTTATGTTAAAACTGCGTAATCCAAATGAACAAAGAATTAACATGCAATTCAAATACAAAAGTCTTAAATTTACGGCTAAATATTTTCCTCAACTATATATCCTGGTTCTTTATTGACTCAAACGCTGTCTCTTCTCAGACGTCAGCTCTTCTCCTATGGTCCGCGGAGGGCTGTTTCGCGGTGTTCGTGACCCGCAGGCGTCTGGCACCTGTATGAGCTGGGGCGGGACACACTACCGCACCTTTGACCGGAAACACTTCCACTTCCAGGGCAGCTGCACGTACCTGCTGGCCTCATCCGCTGACGGGACGTGGGCCGTGTATATGAGCACCGAGTGTGATCCTGCGGGACACTGCTGGAAGGTACAGACACACACTTGCTATCAGCTCATATTCACACACACCTGTTTTATATGTCTATAAATGTCAACGTGAACTCAAAATGGATCATATTTTCTTTCCTAATACTAGTTTATGGTTTTATTGTGCATAATTTGTTTATTCCAAAGACGGTTCCATTCTAAAAATTCTATTCTGTCTTAATAATCGTACATTAAAAGAATCCCTCAAATTAATTCCTAATGGATTAAATCAAATTTTGTCCTACATTTTATTTCTTGTTGAATATCTGGTCTGAATTATGTTGCATTGGTTTCCATTTCACGCACATGAAATTAAAATGGATTTTATTTACTTTCTTAAAACTTATATCTAATCTTAATGGGCACAATTTATTCATTCTAAAGAATATTCCATTTTAAAAACGTTCCTCTCATCTTCATTAATCTCATTTCATTTATCAAAAAGATGAAATCAAAGATTTTTAATTTACACTATCAAATGAATTCCTGATGGATAAAATCAAATTTCATACTGCATTTTATTTCTTGTTGAAAATCCAATTCAACACACACACACACACACACACACGCAGTCTATTAAAGTCGACATAAAATCAAAATTGACTTTCCTAATACATGTTTCTGGTATTATTTTGCATAATTTACTTACCCTAAAGACCATTTTATTCTAAAAACAAGTTTTGTCATCATAATCTTTAATCAAAAAGTACATTTTGATTAAAAATTCTGAAGTTGTGGATGAAGAGTGTATTCTAAACACATCTTTCATCAATGAACCATTTACGAAGAATTGTCCTTTACAAATCAAATTCAAATCAAAGTCCAACATTCTTGCTGAATATCCAGATTTTCTGTAAAATGCATCTCATTTGGAGGTAAAATTGGTTGCAAATGTTGACGCTGATTTATGCTGAAATTGTTGCAGAGATTCAGTTTAAAGTTTTAGCCTATATGACCATGTTTAGGAAACTTATTTTGTGCCTTTGTTTGATGAAAAAAGTATTACAATTATAAGAACACAATTAGCTGCATATTCTCATCACGCTCATTTTAACATCTGGCTTCAGTTTGTTTCAGTTTCATTATGAGCACATATTTCTCTCAGATTATCTTCCAGCAAACAAAACAATCATTTATCAAAAATTCACATCTACTTCTTCAGAAACCAATAAAACCAACAAGCCAGAAACTTGGCAGCTTGTGATGAACATCAGTCACACACAAAGCATATAATAGGTTTTTGAAGTTTGAGATATGATCATCATTCTTTATGTTGAGTATGGCTGATTTTTGTGTTTTGTGCAGCGTCCAGCAGTAATTGCAGACAGCTGGTTCTGGCTGATGTTTATGTGGTTGTTTTGTATTTTAGGGACTGCGGTTGATGTTGGGTCTTGGCTTGGTGTCCATACATAAAGCCAATATGACTGTTAATGGTTTAACACTATCGCAGGGTGAACCTCTCTTCCAAAACGGTATGAAAAACACAGAGCTACTTTCATAACTACTACTACAGTATATCATGTTATGTATCGTACTTTCAAAACTCATCCTTATCCAATGGCATAAGTTTGTTGCAGTGTAATGTTAGATTTATATCCTGTTATAGTTTTACAGCAGGATAATTAATGTGCTTTTGTCATTTTTATTATTTGTAATATTATTACTTAATATTATTTGTAATAGTATTAATTAGGTTTCATTTATTTTTATTTCAGTTTTAGTTTTAGTGCTTGTATGTTTTTGGTTTAGTTGCAAAGGCAACATTTTTATTTATTTATTTTTAGTTTTTCATCCCTTTCTTTGTGTTTTTATTTTCTAAAGCACATTTATAAAAGATACTTAAATGTCCTAATTGAACTATGGCCTAATCCTGGCTAAACCTATAAGCCCTGTCTGTGAAACCAGGCCATTATATTTTATTTTAATTAACAAAAATGCTGTTAATAGTTTTAGTTCTAGTTTTTGATTTAGTTAATGATAATAACCCTGAATTCCTTTTTGAACAATTGCACAAGGCTGGATGGTATTTCTATTCTTAAAAAGGCGATTTTGGGAAGTTATTGCATTTTATGTTATTTACTCCACATATGTGTATGTATTCTGTATGATGAAAGTGTGTTTTATGTGCCGTCAGGAGTCAGCGTTCACTGGTTGGGTGACTTTGTGTTTGTGGAGAGTGGTTTGGGTGTCAGACTGAAGTTTGACATGGAGAACACCATCTATCTGACCGTTACCGCTGAACACCTCGCTGCCACCAGGGGGCTTTGCGGAGTTTATAACAACAACCCAGATGGTGAGAACTTTTGGCCTGGTTTGACTTACTTGCAAAATCTGACATTACACTCTATTCATGCATTTCTAATGCACTATATACTTGCAGTGTTTTTCATGCAATATGCAATGCAATGTTTCCATTTTATACAGATGACTTCACCACCAGCGGTGGAAGTGTGTCTCAGTATGCCGCCAGCTTTGGAAACTCGTGGCGTGTTCAAGATCAGCAAGGCCAGGTGGGAAACACCTTCAGGTTTTTCTTTTTTTTTTTTTGATACAATTGGAAAAGTTGAAAAAAAGAGACTGTGAGTTTCTAAATAGCATTAGTCATGTTTACATAATCATATATTTTATAAACATCCATATATCCTGTTTTGGAAGTAAGCCAAAATCTATATCTGCTGATAAAAGCTGTCCAAGTTCATGCAATAATAACACAGTAATGCAGCATTGTTAATGCAGATCCCATTTGACCCTATAAATCACCCTTAGTTCAAGCCAGGTTGCCAGATTTATTATTTTACCTTCACCTAACATTATTTGTAATGCACCTCCCATCCAGTAATCGCAAAGAGCTTTTTTTTTAAGAAGTTTTAGTTATAGCATGAAATAAATATGAATAAACATCATAAGGTACTATGTATTGTGAAGCACGCTATATAAACGTAAACTGTATTGAATTAAAAGCCTCTGGCCCAAAGCATTGTGAGTAGTGTTGTCTTATTGTTGTGATGTCTAACACACAGGTGTGTAGTGATGCAGCAGAGCTGGGTCACAGCTGTGATCTGTCCAGTGACGTCTCTCTCCGGCGGGACGCAGAAACAGCCTGCCACCATCTCAAAGAGAGTCCGTTCTCACACTGCCATCACCAGGTTAGATTAAACTACATTTAAACTAGATCATTAAACTAACACAGTTCAGGACTAACATCCTCCCGGTCTGCTCAGGTGGATCCCGGGCCGTATATCGACACGTGTCTGTATCTGTACTGCAGTGTGGATGTGAGGGACAGAGATACAGCAGTGTGCGACACGTTAGCCAGCTACGTGCGTGAGTGTGCGCAACAACACGTCATCATCCGCTGGAGGAGCGCCGGCTTCTGTGGTACTTTATACTTCAGCTTAAACTGACTTCTGCTGGCGTGACACATTGTTATTGAGTTATTTAAAAAAAGAAAATGTGCACAATGTGTCAAAAACATGCTTGGGTCATATTTCCACTTTTTAAATAAGAGTCATAGGATAATAGTCACAGTCATAGGTAATTTTATGTTTGTTAGAAGTCAGAACAAGAGTGAATTAACACTAATGTAGGCTTTGTAAAAAAAAAAAAAATTTAATATAGTATTTTTCAGAATATAATACTAGCAAGTTATAACTGCACAGTAAATACTGTAGTCTGCCTACTATTTTTATTAAATATGGTTGCACTGTTGAATGCTACATGACCATTCTCACATGATCTGTTGCATCATATTTCAGTCATTTTTCCATCTGAAATATTCATATAATTAATAACAAATATGATAAATAAAAATTGTTTTTGTCAATTGAAGTAAAGTTGAAATAAAATAAAATATAAGTATTAAAAATTGTACTAACTGCCTGAAATAAGTCCTAAAATTAATTGGAAATGTAAAAAAACTGAACTCAATAAATCAAACCCTAATAGTAATATTACATGATACACAAAATATAAAAAATGAAAGCTAATTTGATATATTATTAAAAACGAATAAATAATACTATATAAATAATGCTAAAATAACACTGCTATATATACTACAGAAATTAGGATTAGTATGGTAGCAGTTAGCCATAGTTAATGAGATTTCTAGTGATGGCCATTGTTCTTCCACATGATTGTGGTTTATGTTCAACAAATGTAGATTTCTTAAAGTTGTTCGAAGATTTGTGGCATTTAAAAAATGTTAAAATTTTATTTCAGTCCTTAAAGTGGCTGAAGTGCCCAAGATATGTATTAATTAATTGCAATATGTATTGATTAAATCAAAAATATATTACTGTATTTATTTATTTATTATTAAATATATATTTTTTAATAAAAATATATATATTTTCAATAAATGTATTAAGGATAACTGTATTTTTAATAAATAAAAATCTAAATATTTTCATTATGTATTTATTAAAGTATAAAAAATGTACTCCTCAGAGCGTGTTTGTCCGAGCGGTCAGGTGTTCTCCGACTGCGTGTCGTCTTGTCCCCCCACCTGCTCGTCTCCTCGTCCTCCGGCGTCGGGTCAGTGTCGGGACGAGTGTGTGGGGGGGTGTGAGTGTCCCCCGGGTCTGTACCTGCACGCGGGTCAGTGTCTGCGACGGGACGACTGTCCCTGCTTCCACAGACGCCACAGCTACAGCGCAGGAGACGCCATCCGACAGCGCTGCAACACCTGGTGAGTCAAACATCAGCATGCAGACAGAAACCACTGCAGCCTATGTGCTTCGGTTGAAGGTTCCTGTTACTGTTTTTCCGTCTTCCAGTGTGTGTCGCGCCGGTCAGTGGGAATGTTCTGGAGAGAAGTGTGAGGCTCAGTGTGCTGTGATCGGAGCGATGCACATCACAACCTTCGATCAGAAGAGATACGGCCTGCAGGCCGGCGACTGCCGCTTCACAGCCGTGGAGGTCAGTGACCGTGAGGAGACGGATCTACAGCTTCACTGTGTGTTTGAGATCATCTGAAAGCATCTCTATGGTGTGTTTGCAGGATTTTGTGGATAAAAAGCTCTCGGTCAGCATCAGTGCAGGACCGTGTGCAGGAGGAGCTGCTGGATGTCTGAGAGAAATGACGGTCACTGCGCTTCATACGACAGTCACTGTCACAGATACAGGTCATCTATCTGCCTGTCCAACTAGAGTTAGTTAGTTAATGAGATTTATGAAGATGGCTATCGTTCTTCCACTTCAAGATACAATTCTGTAGATTTCTTAAAGTTTTGTGGCATGTAAAAATGGTTTGAAACTTTTATTTAAATCTTTAAAGCAAGTGAAAAAAAGGAGTGCCTTAAAACTCTCTAAAGAACTTTCAATATACATGATTAATCCCACCTTAAATAAAATTGAAATTTAATTTATTAAATTAAATAATGAACCTTTATTTAACCAGGTAAGTCCGTTGAGAACCAGTTCTCATTTACAATGACGACCTGATATAATAAATAAATAAAAATGTATTTTTTAATTAGCTTTTATATATTTTGGTATTTATTGTTTGTACATTTAGTTTTTTTGTTTGTTTGTTTTTTTGGAAAAAAATATGACAATATAAAGTAGTTTTATGTATTATTTATTAAAATTCATTTACGTATTTATTATAGTAGTTTATATTATGTTACATGGTTAGTTACTTTTATTGTTTATAAAGTGTAAATTATTTTTTAAATGTTTTTTAAAGAAGTCTCTTCTGCTTACCAAGGCTGCATTTATTTGATTAAAAATACAGTAAAATCAGTAAAATTGTGAAATATTATTAGAATTTGAAATAGCTATTTTCTATTTGAATATATTATAAAGTAGAATTTATTGCTGTGATCAAAGTTGTATTTTCAGCATCATTACTCCAGTCTTCAGTGTCACACGATCCTTCAGAAATCATTCTAATATGCTGATTTGATGCTCAAGAAACATTTCTGATTATTATCAATGTTAAAAACAGTTGTGCTGCCCAATATTTTTGTGGAAACTGTGATACATTTTTACTTTTCGGGATTCACAGATGAACAGAAAGTTAAAAAGAACAGCATTGATTTGAAACAGGAATCTTTTGTACCATTATAAATGTCTTTACTGACACTTTTGTATAATTTAATGCATCCTTGCTGAATATAAGTGTTAATTCCATGTAGTGTAGATACGCGTTGTCATCGTGTTGTTGTGTTGGTCTCAGGTTCGGTGATGGTGAACGGTCAGCGGGAGCTGCTGCCGGTGATCACAGGAGATCTGATGGTCAGAAAAGCTTCATCCAGTGTTCTGCTGATCCAGGCGTTTGGAGCTCAGATGATGTGGCATCTGGACGGACCTCTGCTCCTCATCACCCTACAGCCAGGATTCGCTCAT
Source organism: Onychostoma macrolepis (assembly GCF_012432095.1). Classification (NCBI taxonomy): domain Eukaryota; kingdom Metazoa; phylum Chordata; class Actinopteri; order Cypriniformes; family Cyprinidae; genus Onychostoma; species Onychostoma macrolepis. The sequence goes on along the minus strand of NC_081178.1, from coordinate 2,308,444 downwards.
AAGGTACCACAGAGAACTCTTCAGATTCATGAGTTATTTGATTTCTGGTAGCTCTTTGGTAGCTGAAGCTGCAGTCATGATACCGTTTGTTGTGTCAGGTTCGTGGTTTATGTGGCACTCTGACCTGGAGTCAGCGTGATGATTTCACCACACCTGAAGGTGACGTGGAGAACAGCGTGGCCTCTTTTGTTGCCAAGTTCAGAACAGGATCATGCCCTCTGCCCTCAGCGGTGACCTCTGACCCCTGCGCGTCACACACTCAGCACAGACAGTACGCAGAGAGTGTGTGCTCTGTGATTCACAGCGCTGTGTTTCAGGTAAGTGTGTTTTAGGTCAGTAGTGTTGGTAACTGGTCGTTGCAGTGAAGCTGAAGCTGAAGTCTGTTGCAGGCGTGTCATGATGTGGTGGACAGAGAGCCGTACATGCGTCTGTGTCTCAGTGAAGTGTGCAGCTGCGGCCCGCACAGCTCCTGTCAGTGCACCGTCCTCACCGCCTTCGCCCGGCACTGCGCCCAAGAGGGGGTGCCGGTCAGCTGGAGAAACCGCACATTCTGCTGTAAGAAACTGCTTGATTACATTCATATTTATTAATAATATCAATTAATTAAATATATATCACTTAATTCGTTATTATATAATTTAATGTATAACAATTATGATTCAAAGTGGGGAAGTCACACATTCTGCTATAAGAAATGGTGTAATCTTACAATGTTAATATTACATGCGTTACATGTTAATATTATATGATATTTTTAATATTTATATTCATATTTTTATATTATTTAGTATAATTGTTAAGATTATAAATATTACTATCAATATATAAAATATATTATTTTTTCAATAATATATTAAATAATTTGAACAATACATATATGATATTTGTAATATTTGTATTGTTATTATTTATATTATGTAGTTATTAATATGTATTATTAATTGATAATAATTAAATATATATAAAATATTATAGAATAAATATATATAAAAATTATTATAGAATTTAATATTTAATATTATATATGATAGTGTTAAATATCAAAATTGTGAAATCACACATTTTGCTGTAAGAGACCGTTTAATGTTAATTGTATGTGTTACATGTTAATATTATATGTGATATTTGTAATATTATTTAATATTAATATTATTTATATTACTTATAATTTAATATATAATAATATTTTTAAATGATACCGTTATATGATGTTAGTGCTATAAGATAATAATAATAATAATTTTTTTAGGTAATAGTGTTGTATGATAGTGTTAAAGTGGAAAAATTGCACATCCTGCTGTAACAAATGGTTTAAATGGTTTAATAGATGCTTATGTTATGTGTGTTGCATGTAATGTTATATATAAAATTTTTAATTTTATACTGTATATATAGTAATGTATTTAATATATTCTTATATAAGTTAATACATAATATATATCTTATTTAAAATAATATGAATATTTACTATTATGTAGGATAAACCATTGGAGAGGTGCTCGGGTACATTCCCAGATTGCATTGTAATGCGAGTTGAGAGAATATCAATATCAAAATTATCGATGAAAATAGTTCAGTCTAATTAAGGACAGATCATTTTCCCAGTGTATGAAGTGTTGTGTCTCCCACAACAGCGGTGCAGTGCTCTGGAGGGCAGGTGTATCAGGAGTGCGGGCGTCTGTGTGGGACGTCCTGTGCTGATCTGTGGGACGGCTGGAGCTGTGAGGAGCAGGAGGGCAGCAGGACCTGTGTGCCAGGGTGTCAGTGTCCGGATGGACTGGCTCAGGACGATCAGGGTCAGTGTGTGCCGGTGGACATGTGTCCCTGCAGACACGCAGACGCGCTCCATCCCGCGGGTAGCACCGTACACAAGAACTGCAACCGCTGGTAGGAAATCACAGCACCTGATTCACACTCATGGGAGGAGATGTGTGGCAGGGTGGTGGTTTAGGCTCAAGGCAGGTAACCAGAGGGTGGCTGGTTCAGATCCCTGTGATAACAGAGCCATAAACCTTGAGGAAGATACTGTACTTTACCACAAGTTGCTTCAAAGGGACTGAATCTGTAATAAGTTCATGGTAATATTGTGGGCAAATTCAGCTTATTGTGAAAAATATAGATGTTTTTCCAATTTTTTAAAATAATTAATTATTAAATATTCAATTTTAATACAACTTATTCTGACAAAACAGGTTTAGTTCTAAATTAGAATTAATTATATGTCCCATACAATTTCCACGCTTTGCTTTGAATTCCAGCTTGAATATCATTGGACCACATTTGATTCAACCCAAAATCAAAATTGAAAAAAAGAAAAAAAGAACAAATATTTTGCATGAAGAATTTTTTTAGGACTGTTTAGATTTTTTGTACATTTTGACATATATTTTCATAAATAATTTATAATATTCATTAATAAAAAATAAAGCATTTTCTCCATTAAATTTTAATGCCAAAAAATATGTTTGCTATCATTTGTTTTATTTTGCTGTATTAGCTTAATTTATGCAATTTTGAATTAAATATTTTAGTATTTAATAAAAGATTTGATAAAGTTTCATATTTTAATTTACTAAAATATATTTGAATATAAATATACTTTTGGGGTTAAATATGACCTGGAAATAGAAATAAAATGGAGAGATTTAAAGCGAAATGAAGCAGTAGTGAGAGAGACAGATTGGTCCATCTGTAATCTCGTTGAAACTTTTTATGATCCTGTTGTTAAAAGCTTCTCGTCTGTTTTATGGCTCTTTATGGTTTTTGAGAATGATTTTATCTCTTCTCTGATAACACAGAAAATATTCAGCAAAAATTACCTTTGTACTCAAACTAATGCATGTATGTGGGCCAAAGAGGAACAAATTCATAAATCACTGACCAGCAGAATATATTATATATATATATATATATATATATATATAATATTGCAGTTGTATTGTCATTTACATTATATGACCCAACTTTTGAAATAAAGTAATTGATTTTAGCAACTAGATTTTTACATTTTCTGAAGACAATATGAACAGGATCACTACCCCACAATAACAGTTACTGTTCTGAGTGGCTGCTAGGGTGTTCTGCGTGGTTACTAAGGTGTTCTGTGTGGTTGCTAGGGTGTTCTGAGTGGTTGCTAAGGTGTTCTGAGTGGTTACTTAAGGTGTTCTGAGTGGTTACCAAGGTGTTTTGAGTGGTTGCTAGAGTGTTCTGAGTGGTTACTAAGGTGTTCTGCATGGTTACTAGGGTGTTCTGGGTGGTTGCTAAGGTGTTCTGAGTGGTTACTTAAGGTTTCCTGGGTGGTTGCTAGGGTGTTCTGGGTGGTTACTAAGGTAAGGTAAGGAATCGTGCATCTGTGCACACCTCTGTTTAACACACACACGATCTGAAGTTCAGCTTGAGCTGATGTAAAACCAGTAACACGGCAGGTGACTGGTCAAGGTTTGCACTCTTCTCCGGTCACGGGCCGTGCGGCTGGTTTTGCACGTGCCGTCCCGTGTCAGCGAGTGTTTGTGAGGTGTGAGGTATCTGATGAAGTCACTCTATGACCCGCGGGCTCGTGTCTCGGGATAGGTTGATTTCATTGCGTCTCTTGTGCCTCGAGATCAGCTGACACGCGCCGCTGTGCTCTATGGAGGCCGATATCTGAGCGTGTTTGTCATCCGCTCCTCATGCTCGGTGTGGTAATGTGGAGTTTGGGTCAGACTCAGACCGATAATGAAACTGAGTGAGATTTCACAAGCTTACACTTTTATAATGCGTTTCCTCACACCTCCACATGTGTGCGTACAGTATATGAGTAACACATGCTTTCAGATTAAAACAACGGATCCAGGGTTCAGCAGCTGAACAGATGTTTGTGAGACTGTTCATCAGCAATTCTTTATGGTGTCGCAATAAAACTTATCTAGATTTAATTAATTAATACAAACATTTATATCTGAATGAATGATTTATTGGTTGATTGCTTTAATTCTAACTGGTATTATTTATAAATATTTTATCTAGATTTATTTATTTATTATATACAGATTGTTATTCATTGATAATATATATTTAATTTATCTAGACTGACTGATTGATTGATTTATCTATTCTCTATATTTATCAGTTTATAAAGGTATATGTATTTCATTTATTTGTTGATTGATTGATTCATTGATAAAAGTATAAATATTTAATGCTATTTTAAAATATTTTAGTTTATTTATTTATAATTAAGTCATTGTATTTATGTATTATTTATTGATCAAAATATTTGTAATTAATTTTATTTAATATCTAGATTATTTAATAATCAATTTATAATAATTAATACTATAATCTTATAATAAATAATCTTAGAATAATTTTATTCTTATTTATTTATTTTTATCATCATCATCATCATTATTTGTTCCCTTTCAGTCGGTCACTCCGAGTCACGTCGGATGACCGACGAATTGGGATCTCGCCAGAGAGACCAATCCACTTCGAGTGTAACTAAACGAGCCAATGGACATTGGCATGCGATCATTGCATCCAGCTGCCGCTGATCACAGCGTGAGTATAAGAGGCAGCGGGTGCACCGCATTAATTCATCCTTTCGCTGAGGAGCCGAGCGGCGGTGAATCACTGCTGCTCTCCTATCCTGCGAGTGAGAAGAGCGAGCGAGTGCGGGCGTTACAGCGCAGCAGCGGTGGTCGCGGTCTCACGGGAGAAGAGGTCGATTCCCGTGAAGACAGTCACACTCGGAGTGTGTGGTGGCCAGCTCCCCTGCGTTCTTCAGCACTTAATAAAGAGCAAATTTCTCTAAAGAGCAACACGGGTGATCACATCTTTTAAAGATGTCTTATCACCCATGCTTTCTGGGTGTGGTCGTTTCCTGGCGCCTCAGGACGGTCACGATTGCTGCCTCACGTGTCTGGGCATTCAGCACGCTGAGGAAGCTTTCGTGGATGGTTCATGTTCTTCTTGTGGGGACATGACCATCTCGGAGTTGCATAATAGACTCCGCTATGTCAAACATGGCGGAGTCCTCTGCCGCGATCCAGCGTTCGTTCCCGGGCGGTGCTGTATCCGGTGGAGTCAGAGGTGATCTGAGGGTGACAGTGAGGGCTTCCCAAGAGGAGTTCCTCACCCCTCAGGCGCCCGCAGCCGGTGGGGTTGCCGTTGAGCGGGCTGGGACCTCTGCAGAGCGGGTATACCGCCTGTTTCCTTCGGTGCTCCCCTGACGACCAGATGTCGGTCGCTGCATCGAGAGCGAGTCGCCTCTGGGGATGACGACTCGGCTGCGTTGCTTCGGGTGTGGTAGCGTTGTCCGAGCCAGACCCAGAGATGACGGCTATGCTTTCCCGGTCCGCCGAGAATGTCGGGCTCGTGTGGAATCCTCCACCGCGTCCCGATCCTTCGAGGCTGGACGAGTGGTTTCTCGGTGGGGGTCGCGCTGATTCTCAGCGCCCGGTGCCATTCTTTCCGGAAGTGCATGAGGAGCTTACAAGATCGTGGAAGGCACCTTTACTGCCCGAAACAAATCTTGTGGCTCCTCCGCCTCACCACCCTCGATGGTGGGGCCGCCTTGGGGTATGCGGGCATCCTCAGTGGAGCGGTCTGTGGCCATGCAACTATGTCCAACAGCCGCTACCACTCTGCGGGTGACCCGTGTCTCTCGGGCCTGTAAGTATTCGTCAGGTCTAACTGGCAGTGCTTATAGAGCCTGTGGGAGGCGGCTTCTGCCCTTCACGCCATGGCGTTACTGCAGGTCCACCAGGCCAAAGCCCTGAAAGACCTGCACGAGGGTGGTCACGACCTGGCGGTTCTACATGAGCTGCGTGCTGCGACGGACCTCGCGCTTCGAGCGACGAAGGTGACCGCACAGTCTCTGGGTCGTGCGATGTCCACGCTAGTGGTCCAGGAGCGCCATCTCTGGCTGTGTCTTGCTGACATGAAGGAGCAGGAGAAGGTACAGTTCCTGAATGCTCCCGTGTCACAGACCGGCCTTTTCGGCGACGCTGTCGAGAGCTTTGCCCAGCAGTTCTCGGCAGCCCAGAAGCAGACTGAGGCGATCAAACACATCATGCGCCGGAGGAAACCTGCTGCTTCCACTCCGGCTGCAGCCCCTCAGCCTGCTCGTCACCGTGGCGCCCCCTGCGGCTGCCCCGCCTCCGCAGCCGCAGCAGCCTTCCACCAGGCAGCGTCGTGGAGCCGGTCGCAGGCAGGACGCCCAGCCCGTCCAGGCCCCCGCCAAACCTGGCGGCAAGCGCAAGTTCAAGAGGCCCTGAGACGGGCGACCCGGAGATGGTGGAGACTGCTTGTCGGGAGATGGTGACCGCACCACTCCCTCCCCCGGAGGAGGGCCGGGCGGAGAATCTTTTGTTTCGTTTTGTTTTTGCTGGGCCAGCGGTACCCAAAACATCAGTAAAAGAGCAGTTTTCTCAATCTCTGGGTCTCAAGAGGAGGAGAGTGGTGAACCGTGCATCACGGGATCACTGCCCTTCTCCTCTCTCGCCAGCAGGCAGCAGTGGGTTGCCCAAGAGCACCCCTCCTGCCCATTTGTGGAACCAGGTAAGGGCGGTAGCACTCGAGTCCCTGCTTCAAGTCGTCACACGCCAGGCTGTCACAAGCCTCAAGCCGGGTTCCTGTGTTTCCTCCCTCACGAGGAGGAATCAGGTGAGTGTTACACTGCACACCCAGACCCCGCCCCCTGCCATCACAGGCCAAGCCATCACAGGCTCCGGGCCGGGTCGCTGTGTTCCACCTCGCTGCCCCACAGCGTATGTCGGTGGCCTCGTTGGTTCCGCTGGCACGGTCTCTCGGAGCCTGGATAGCGCTCCCCAGTCCGTCTCGGTGGCTCCTGTGGACCATCAGACTCGGCTACGCGATTCAGTTTGCCCGGCGTCCCCAGGTTCGGGGCATCCGGTTCACTTCAGTCAAGGCCGCCGATGCCCTGTCTTGCGTCGGAAATTACAGTCCTGCTGGCGAAGGACGCGATAGAGCCGGTCCCTTCAGCCGATATGAGGTCGGGTTTTACAGCCCTTACTTCATTGTGCCCAAGAAAAGCGGTGGGTTACGACCGATCTTGGATCTGCGAGTTTTGAACCGTGCACTTCACAAGATGCCGTTCAAGATGTTGACGCAGAAACGCATCTTTGGGTGCGTCCGTCCCCTAGATTGGTTTGCAGCGATCGACCTGAAGGACGCGTACTTTCATGTCTCGATTCTCCCGCGACACAGGCCATTCCTGCGATTTGCGTTCGAGGGTCGGGCATATCAGTACAAGGTCCTGCCCTTTGGGCTGTCCCTTTCGCCTCGCGTCTTCACCAAGGTCGCAGAGGCGGCCCTTGTTCCCCTGAGAGAACGGGTGTGCGCATCCTCAACTACCTCGACGACTGGCTCATACTTGCACAGTCTCGAGAGCAGTTGTGCGCACAGGGACCTGGTGCTCAGGCACCTCAGCCAGTTGGGTCTTTGGGTCAACTGGGAAAAGAGCAAACTCGTGCCAACGCAGAGTATCTCTTTTCTCGGCATGGAGTTGGATTCGTCAACCAGACAGCACGCCTCACCCAGGAACGTGCTCAGTCGGTGCTGAACTGCCTCAAGACTTTATCAGGCAGGACGGCGGTCCCACTGAAACTCTTTCAGAGGCTCCTGGGGCATATGGCTGCAGCTGCGGCGATAGTTCCGCTCGGTCTGCTCCATATGAGACCGCTTCAGCACTGGCTCCATGGCCGAGTACCGAGGTGGGCGTGGAAACGCGGTACTCACCGGGTTCAGATTACACCGGCCTGCCGCAGAACCTTCAGCCCGTGGACAGATCCCTCGTTCCTTCGGGCAGGAGTGCCCCTGGAGCAGGTATCCAGGCATGCTGTGGTATTCACGGATGCCTCGGCCACCGGCTGGGGAGCCACGTACAACGGGCACGCAGTGTCAGGGGTGTGGACGGGTCCCCAACTGCGTTGGCATATCAATTGCCTCAAGTTGCTGGCAGTACGCCTTGCCTTGAGCCGCCTCAGAGGGCGCCTTCGGGGCAAGGACGTTCTGGTCCGTACGGACAACACTGCGACCGTTGCGTATATCAACCGGCAAGGCGGTTTACGCTCCCGTCGCATGTCGCAACTCGCCCGCCACCTCCTCCTCTGGAGTCAGAAGCATCTGAGGTCCCTTCGTGCCATCCACATCCCAGGAGTGTTCAATCAGGCGGCCGACGAGCTGTCTCGAGCGGCACTTCCTGGGGAGTGGAGACTCCATCCCCAGGCGGTCCAGCTGATTTGGAGTCGGTTTGGAGTTGCTCAGGTAGACCTGTTCGCGTCTCCAGAAACCACCCACTGCCAGTGGTTCTATTCCCTGTCCGAGGCAACGCTCGGCACGGATGCACTGGCACACAGCTGGCCCCTGGGCCTGCGCAAATATGCGTTCCCCCCAGTGAGCCTGCTAGCACAGACACTGTGCAAGATCAGGGAGGACGAGGAGCAGGTCTTGTTAGTGGCTCCATATTGGCCCAACAGGACCTGGTTCCCGGAACTCATGCTCCTCGCGACAGCCCCTCCTGGCCGATTCCTCTGAGGAAGGATCTGCTTTCTCAGAGACGGGGCACCCTCTGGCACCCGCGTCCAGACTTGTGGAAACTCCATGTGTGGTCCCTGGACGGGACGCGGAGGTTCTAGGTGATCTGCCCCAGGAGGTAGCTCTCACTATTGCTTCAGCACGAGCACCGTCCACAAGACGGGCCTATGCGCTGAAGTGGAACCTGTTCGTCGAATGGTGTTCCTCTCACCGTGAGGACCCCCGGAGATGTTCGATCAGAGCCGTGCTTTCCTTTTTGCAACAAGGGTTGGAGCGTAGGTTGTCCCCCTCCACCCTTAAGGTTTATGTTGCTGCTATTTCCGCTCACCACGACCCCATAGAGGGGAGGTCGGTGGGGAAGCACGATCTGGTTATCAGGTTTCTTAGGGGGGCCAGGAGGTTAAACCCGCCTAGGCCTCCCTCCCTACCCTCTTGGGATTTGGCATTGGTGCTAAGAGCCCTACAAACTGCCCCTTCGGGCCTTTGCAGTCAGTTGAGTTGAAGTTTCTCTCTGAAAACCCTGCTCCTGACTGCGTTGGCCTCGATCAAGAGGGTGGGGACCTGCAGGCATTTTCGGTCGACGAATCGTGCCTTGAGTTTGGGCCGGCTGACTCTAGTGCAACACTGAGGCCCCGGCCCGGCTATGTGCCCAAGGTTCCTACCACTCCCTTCAGGGACCAGGTAGTGAACCTGCAAGCGCTGCCCCTGGAGGAGGCAGACCCAGCCCTAGCTTTGCTCTGTCCTGTACGCCAAGACTGCGACAGTACGTGGATAGAACTCAGAGCTTCAGGACCTCAGAACAGCTCTTTGTCTGTTACGGAGGACAGCAGAAGGGAAGGCTGTCTCCAAGCAGAGGATGGCCCACTGGATAGTGGATGCCATCACCTTGGCCTATGAAGCACAAGGTGTGCCCTACCCGCTCAGGTTGCGTGCTCACTCCACTAGGGGTGTCGCATCGTCCTGGGCGCTGGCTCGTGGTGCCTCGCTAGCAGACATCTGTAGAGCTGCGGGTTGGGCGACTCCTAACACGTTCGCTAGGTTTTATAGCCTGCGTGTCGAACCGGTTTCCTCCTGTGTTCTCACCTCAAACGGGTAGTGGCATTGAGAGGCCCGGCTCAGAGTCGGCTTGCGGCGTTCTTTCGCCTAATTCTCCAGAGAGTTCCTTAACCAGGCAAACCCTGTCGAGTCCTCCAGCACTCCGGCGTCCGGACGGCGTCCGGCGCCAGGCCTTTCAGCCAATGAATTCTTGAAATCTGATGTGAGGCTAGTGCCCATATGAGAGACCCTGCCGGGATCCCATATGTGTATTCCACGGTATGCTTATTAGAGCCGTGTTTCCCCTGGCAGACCATGTTCTGCCATCTCTAGTGATGCAGCCTGTGCCATCTCAGAGACTTCCATGTGCAATAGGGCCCTCACGGGGTTACTTCACATGTCTAAATGCCACTTAACCCCTCTGGGAGGAGGTGACTCCGCAGTGTGCCTCTTCCAAACGGAAGGGCATGCTTCCCAGTGTTTCCAAGTCCTACTGTCTGGGTTGTCCAAGGAACAACAGTAGTTGACCTTCTCTGTGTAGAGCCCGGTCCTATCGTCTGCCTTATAGGAAGGATCAAGAGGTCTACACAGGGCACTGGAAGGGCAGCTCCTGTGGCGTTTTGGTAGGATCCCAATTGCCGGTCATCCGGCGTGACTCAGAGTGACCGACTGAAAGGGAACGCCTCGGTTACGTATGTAACCCTCGTTCCCTGAAGAAGGGAACGGAGACGCCACGTCCCGTCGCCACAGTTTGCTGTACCACCGCTGAGCGGCCGGGTCACCGCTCGGCTCCTCAGCGAAAGCATGAATGTCGCGGTGCACCCGCTGCCTCTTATACTCACGCTGTGATCAGCGGCAGCTGGATGCAATGATCGCATGCCAATGTCCATTGGCTCGTTTAGTTACACTCGAAGTGGATTGGTCTCTCTGGCGAGATCCCAATTCGTCGGTCATCCGACGTGACGTCTCCGTTCCCTTCTTCAGGGAACGAGGGTTACATACGTAACCGAGACGTTTGTTGGTTTGTTTGTTTATTTATTTGATTCTCTCCACTTGAACTCACTTCATACAGCCACTAAAAATCACCAAAAACACCTGATGTTTTAAACACAATTCAAACAAATAATGAAGAGAAGTGACTTCAGTAAAGAGATCCTCCGAAGTTTGAGATGCGCATGCAGTCACAGACACCAGTGCAACAACACACAGAAATTTATAAGTGATCTAATGATTTTTGTTGCTGCAGGTTGAGGTTTAAATGGGATTCAGAGCATCTCTTCGGTGTTGACTTGTCAAACACGTGGTTATACATCGACCTTTCTTCACTCTCCTTCTTTCACCAAACAGTGTGACCTCTGTGTGACCTCCGAACAAAACAACTGTACATACAATAAAATAATAGAGCACAGAAAGAGATTTATGATCGTTGTGTTTTAAAACAGATTCCCAGTTGACAGACTGAAAGCATGTTGTGTATTTCTTCAGGCAAAGTGAAAAAAACTCAAATAAAATGTTAGCTTAGTTTTAGTTACACTGCTTGCAACCACCCAGAACACTCCAGCAGCGCGGCAGCAGGTTTTGCATGATCAAGCACAGCTAATGTGCAGTAATGTTTGTGAACTGTGTGTTTGTAGTGTTTGTGCGCGCGGCGTGTGGAACTGCACGGATCTCTCGTGTCCTGAGGTCAATCAGTGTCCAGGCTCTCTGATCTTCTCTCCTCGATCGTGTCTGAGGACCTGCTCCAGTCCGAACTCTCCTCTGGACGCGTGTGCTGACCCCATCCACGGCTGCGTCTGTCCTGAGGGAACCGTGCTGCTGGTGTGTCTCCTCTCAGTTACATAAACACCATCACGCTGCTTGACATGCACAGTTTTCCTTCATGTGTTCATGCATTTCCTGTTGATGACCATGATTTGCTGCTAGAGGCACATTAGGGGGCGGGACCTTCTCATTCTAGAAAGCATTTGATTGGACCAAAACTGAGAGCATGATGAGTCATATTAGTCTGTTCCCACTGTAAAATGTGTACTGTATGTCTGCATTTTATGACTTATATGGTAGCATTTTATGACTTGTAGTAATAGAGTAGAGCATATACATGTTCTTAATGCAAACAGATATTGATATAAAACCACAAAACACATGGGGTTTTAAGGGCATAAACATAATTAATGGCTAAACTAGCACTCTTTTTAAAACAAATTTGTGTCATTATAACCTCTATAAATCTCTCATGTTGTTTTCTCTTTTGATTATTTTTTTAACTAATAGGGGGATCAGTGTGTAAAGCCAGACGAGTGTCCGTGTCACCACAACGGCAGACTTTATTTCACCAATGACTCCATTTCTAAAGACTGCAACACTTGGTGAGCAGGAACAGCAATTTATTTATATATCTTTCTCTTTCTTATTACTTTTTTGCGTGAATATTTGATTAAATAAATGCAGCCTATATGTTAAATCAACATGCAAATATATATATAGAAAAACATGAAACATGTTATATAAATACAGCAACTTATTAGAGTTGTCTGTGAATAAATGAATAAATATTTTAATCTGAAATTAATTTGGGTGCTAATTAATAACACTTCAAATTTGGCTAAAAAATTATCCTCCAAAAATCATGTAAAGTAATTATTGTGTTAAATGAGAAAAGCATCAAATAGACAAATTACAAAACGTTGCTTTAGAAAGAAATATTTGATTCATCATATAATTTATTACACATAAACCTTTATGCTATGACAGCCATGATTATATTATTTTTTTCAGAAGCTGCATATGAATTGGTAACTAAATATATACACAGACTTTTTATTACAGCTCAGAGGAGGCATGAATGCATTTACTATGCAATTACAATTGCATAAATAATGCCATGAGATTAAAGGGTTTTAAAAGGGATAGTTCACTAAAAACTTAAAATTCTGTCATTGTTTACTCACCCTCTTGTTGTTTCAAATCTGTATGACCATCTTCTGCTGTGGAACATAAAAGAAGATAATTTGAGAATTGTCTGAGTATTTATTTATTTATTTATTTATTCACTGGAAGCTAATGGTAACCAAAACAACACAACATGAAAAGATGCTTTGCTTATGATGTGAAACGAAGCCCAATGCTTTTGTAAATGCATGTTACTGTCATATATAAACCTGTTGTTCATGTTGACAGTGTGTGTCGTGAGCAGCGCTGGCACTGCGGTCAGTCGTTGTGTTCTGGCACCTGCGTGGCCACCGGTGACCCTCACTACATCACGTTTGACGGCCGATATTACTCTTTCCTGGGCGACTGTGAGTACGTTCTGGCGCAGGAGAGCAGCGGTTTGTTCAGCGTCAGCGCCGAGAACGTGCCCTGCGGCAGTACAGGAGTCACCTGCACCAAATCTGTCACTCTGACCGTGGGAAACACGGCCATACACCTGCTCAGAGGTGAAACACACATCAATACACACACACACACACACACAGGAGAGAGTTACTCATCAATATGAATATAGCAGCTGTTATATTGTTAGATCACTATTGCTTTAATTATAAAAACTAATACTAATATATATATATTAAGAATATATATGTATTTAAGTTATTTATTATTTATGTATTAGAGTTTTCATTTATTTTAATTTCATAAGTAAAGGAATACACATTATTTTAGTGTAGAACGTGTTTTATTAACATTTGCATGTTGACAATTTTTATTTTATTTCTTTTATTTGATTTTTTTATAATTTGATTTATATTTAATTTGATTCTATCTAGATTTATTTATGAATATATGTATTTAATTTTATTTTATCTAGGTTATTTTATATATTCATAATTAGTTCATTTTATTAATCTAGATGCATTTATTGACTGATATAAGTATATGTATTTAATTTAATTTGATCTGGATTAATTAATTAATTAATTTATAATTCATTTTATTCTATACAAATTCATTCATTTATTTATTTAAAATGCATTGTATCTTGATATATTTAATTATATTGTATCTAGATTATTTTATTTATTATAATTTATTGTGTTCATCTATATATATTTATTTATTGGAAAAGTATATGTATTTCATTTTATTTTATTTAGATTATTTATTTAATTAATTAACAATATATTTTATTCCATCTAGATTTATTTATTTGATTTAATTTTGCACTGTATTAATGTGACAAAAAGCAATTTATAAGTTACATCAGATCTGCATTCAGATTGATGTGAGTAATATTTTCATATCTTGTGATCATGTTTGTGAATTACATCAGCTCATACATGTCTTATTCTCTCAGGTAAAGCTGTGACGGTCAACGGGGTTCCAGTGACTCTTCCAAAGTTGTATTCAGGCAGTGGTTTGATTCTGGAGCGGGTCGGGCTATTTGTGTCCCTCTCGTCTCGACTCGGAGTCACTCTGCTCTGGGATGGAGGTATGTCCATTCGTATTTCGTTCTATGTTCAATTATTAGATTTTTTTTTTAACACTGCTGATGTGATGAACAGCTGTTTGTATCTGTCACACAGGAATGCGTGTTTACGTCCGGCTGATGCCTCATTTACGTGGCCGAGTCGGAGGATTGTGTGGAAATTTTGATGGAGATGCAGAGAACGACTTCACTACGAGACAAAGCATCATGGAGTCCACCCCAGAACTGTTTGGAAACTCCTGGAAGATCAGCCCGTCATGCCCTGACGTCTCAGACCAGGATCTCCGTGACCCCTGTGTTGTAAGCAGTACAGCACCAAACAGAATTGCAAAAATAATGAATTTAATTCTTTATAAATTACAATTTCATTGTCTGAGTTGAGTAAATGCTCTCATATCTTTTGGATGAACTCTCTATGAATGAATTGCATGTGCTGATGCTGTATTATTTATTTTTAGAATGCATAGATTCTGCGTACAAATTCTGGCTAATGTGGATTATTATTTTCATTCTATGGTTAATAAGAGATTAATGATAAACATGACTGATAATAAAATTACTTTTTCAATATACTGTATTTTAATAAATAAAAAATACAATTTTACTAAATGCACTATTTTATTATACTATTTTGTTTAAAATTAAAAATACAAAATACTATTTTTCTAAATTTTAAAATGCTCATAAAAAACAAAAATATAAAAATTTACTAAAATTACTTTTTATTTGTCTAAAAACATAAAAATATTACTAAAATGACAATTTTAACAGTATTTTGTCTAAAAATATAAGAAAATTGCCATTTTTAATATACTATTTTGTCATTAAAAAATCTAAAGGTAAAAATAAAATCATATTAACCATAAACTTGGCAAATGTTATCTAAATGTAAATCTCAAATCAGGTGAGAAATAAGATTACTAAGATCACCTTTCCCAGAAGTTTAGGCAAAAACGGTCTGTACGGAAATTATGTAATTCCTGATTGGATCTTTCAAGTAAGACAGACTTAATTTATATAACACAGGCTAAAATGTTTACAGAGTGCTTCACAGCAAACATATCATGTCATATAATCATTCAAATCAAAGTAAAACTAAAAGAATAAGAAAATATAGAATAATAATTTTATATGATCAAATATCAGACAAAGTATCTTTATCACAGTAGTTCTTGTAAATGTTAAATGACCTTTCTTGACCTTCAGATCAACCCTCACCGGGTGACGTGGGCCAAAAAGAAGTGTGCGGTGATCAATCAGGAGATCTTCAGCTCGTGTCACTCAGAAGTGCCGTTCCAGCAGTACTACGACTGGTGTGTCTTTGACGCCTGCGGGTAAGAAACCCACTCACTGAAAGCTGATATTCAGTGTATCATATGCATCAGGATCTGTATTGTTCATACTGTACTGAGGGCTTTTAAGGGTTTGCTGTGTTTTGCAGGTGTGACTCAGGCGGTGACTGTGAGTGTTTGTGTACGGCTGTAGCTGCGTATGCTGAAGAGTGTAACCGCAGAGGAGCGTATGTGCGCTGGAGGTCACAGGAACTCTGCCGTGAGTCTGCTCAGTGAGTTATTATGCCCATCCCACTGACTTCTATACATTTTGTGTGTATAATATTGTGTCCTGTTGTGTGTCTCCAGCGCTGCAGTGTGAGAACGGTTTGGTTTATGAGGCCTGCGGTCCTGCCTGTTCTCCAGCGTGTCCCGGCACTCCTTCTGTCTCTGATCCCCTCTGCAGCGCCCTCTCTTGTGTGGAGGGATGTTTCTGTCCTCACGGCACTGTGAGACACGGTAAGAGGAGCTTGTTTATGTGTGTGCCTTATGTGTTCATCTGATGCGTTTTCTAGTATTTGTTGTGCGGTTTTAGTTTGTTGAATACAGGATGTCTGATGTCTGTCTGTCGTCTGCAGGTGACGCCTGTATTCCTCCGTCTCAGTGTCCGTGTGAGTGGGACGGATCTTTATTTCCAGCAGTAGCGACTGTCACTCAACACTGTCAGAACTGGTCAGTTTAGAGGGTCTGTTTGTCATCTTACAGGTTAATTGCTGCAACAAATGTTATTACAAAAATTTTTATAATTTTTAATTTAATTTTCTTCGAAGGGAAATTTACTAATTACATGTGCTGATTGCGTTGTTTATTTTAGGAATGCACAGATTGTGCATCAAAATTCTAGCCAATGCTTATTATTTTCATTCTGTGGTAAATAAATAAATAAAAATAAAAAATAAATAAATAAATAAGATTTAACTAAAATTACTATTTTAATGTACAATTTTGTCTAAAAACATTAAACAAATAAAATATGCTATTTTACTAAAATTATTATTTAATGTGCCATTTTGCTAAAAACATAACAAAAATAAATTAAAATGTACCAAAATTATTATTTTAATGTTATTTTGTCTAAAAACATAAATTAAAATGTACTGAAATTAGTCATTTAATATACTAGTTTGCGTAAAAACAAAATAAATATATAAAAATTTAAATTGTTTAGTGTTTAATATTATTTTGTCTAAAAACATAAAAATTAATTATACTAAAAAAAACAATAAAACTACTATTTTAATGCACTATTTTGTCTAAACATTTAAAAATATAAAAGTAAAAATTAAATCAGTAGTTTTAAATTCTACCAGTGAATTAATGCTCAAAAACATTTAGATAATTTACATTGTTTATGTTAGTAAAATGAGTATGCCCATAACTGATATGGTATTGATATCTTGTACATCACTAGTTTATTTTCACATATTGTCTGTCTTTAATTAAGGAATTGTCCAAATCATGTAATGATGCATAAACACCCAACATATTGCTGAAAGCAGTTTGTATGAAGAAAGCAGGAGTGTTTGGGCTGAATTAAATGACAATTAATTTAAATATGCATTGGATTGTGCTTGATTAAACTAGATTGTGCGTAGTATAGAATAAGAAGTTTTTGCATTGAATTCTTTTGTTCTTTTGTCATCTGTCCCTCAGCTCTTGTTCTGATGGTCTGTGGCGTTGTGTTGGATCTCCATGTCCTCCTCCGTCTCCCTGTGAGGACTCAGAGTTCCTGTGCTCCGGCGGCTCTCAGCGCTGTATTCCTGCCGTCTGGCTCTGTGATAATGAGGACGACTGCGGCGACGGTTCGGATGAGGTCTGTCCCTCCACCTGTCCTCCGGATCAGTTCCGCTGCTCCGGTGGGGCCTGTTTACCGCTGGAGCTCAGGTGTAATGGTCATCCCGACTGCGCCGACCAATCGGACGAGGACTTCTGTGCCCCGACCTCACCAGAACCTGGCTGTCCGGCCGGAGAGTTCAGGTGTGCGAGCGGACGCTGTCTGCCAGCGCATAAAGTCTGTGACGGGAGGCTGGATTGTGGATTTGCTGATGATTCTGATGAACACGGTATGTTTGAAGAATTTATAAGGCTTTAAATCATCAACATGATCAAAACCTTGCTGTAAATCCTGTCACACACAATTTACTCCATGCTTTCTGTCGTCTGATTGATAGTTTTGACTTTTGTTTTTGGAAGTAAAAGGTCTTTTAGTGTAATTGTACAAACATCCATGTCTTTCTGCGGTCAAATCTTGACTGATTTTTCTCAAGTAAACGTCAGAATAACTTTGGTCATATCTCCAGATGAACACTTACTGGACTGAAGCAGCTCAGCTTTACTTGATTCTCCATCAATCATTTTCTAGAAAAATCAGTGCGTCTCAAATCTGATCATCAGGATCTTTTCAGGAGCTTTACTTTCACTGTTCCTCAGCGGAGGAATGATCTTCATCTCACATCTTCTGAGGAGCGTTTATTTCTTCATCTCTCCATCAGCATCAGATTGCATTGAATTATATGTTTGAATCATTTCAATCTCATATTACATATCAAGACATATTATTGGAGATATAGATTTATGACTGATATTTATATGATCGTATGTAGGTACTTGCTATTCTTTTATAAAGATCTTGTTGTTTTACATTACAAGCATCAGAATTTAACATTTTTGGCCATGTAAATATGAGAATATGCAGTAAATTAAATATTTTTGTCTGAAAACATAAGACTAATAACATTAGTTTATACGCTGCAAGTGAATTTAGGCTTAACATAGTCATTTAATATAAAGTATAATAAACAATCATTATTAAATTAGTAATGTTATTAATCATTAAAATGGCAAATATTATCTACATGTAAATTTAAGAGAAAATGAGCATGCCGATAACTGATATGATATTAATATTTTGGACATGCATAGTTTATTTGCAAGTGTTGTCTTTGTTGTAGATATAGAAATTATGCAAATCAGATAATGATGCATTAATACCCAAAAATATTACTGAAAGCATTTTGTATGAAGGAAAGAGTCATTTTGGCTGATCTAACTGATTACATTACAAGAGATTAGAATCTGATATTTCTGATCAAATGTAAATAATATCAAAATCTGCACCAAAATACATATTAAGCCTCTGAATCAAATGAAGCTGTTTTTTCCTCCATATTCTCACTTTCATACTGAATGAGGCAAAAACCTGATGGATCAAATATGATAACAGATAACATATATGCATATATGATTTTTTATTTAGTCTAAAGGTAAAGAAAATGATTTCATATGTCAGGCTTTACAGCAGAATTCTGTCATCATTCACATGATAAGAAGTCACTGTAAAAGGTCCTGCCGTGATGTTAATGTTGAGTGTTGTTGCAGACTGTGGCGTGTTGTGCAGACAGGACGAGTTCCGCTGTTCATCGGGCCGGTGCGTTCTGTTCCTCCACCGCTGTGACGGTCACGATGACTGCGGGGACTACAGCGATGAGAGAGGGTGTGTGTGTGCCATCGGAGAGCTGCAGTGTCCTGGAGATCAGTGTGTGTCTGCAGAGAGAGTGTGTGACGGTCACAGGGACTGTCCGTCCGGCATCGATGAGCTCATCTGTCCTGTCAAAGGTATCCATGCAAAACAGGATTTTCTTTGCTTTTCTGAAATAAAAATGTACACATACTAATAATGCTCATCAGTTCAAAAAGTGCATTTATTCGAAACTAAACTGCAAAACCATCTCTTTCCTATTTTGCAAGTATAAAGACAATCAGCTAAATATTCAAAAAATATTCTACTTCTTTCTTGAAAATAAAAAAGGTGTTTTCTTTGAAAACTTACATTCATTAATGTAAACATTTGCCAGGGATAACAATAAAGTAATAATATGATAAGGGTCAAGAACTGCAAAAATAATAAATTCAGAAATTATCATATTAACGACATCAAAAGGTCAAATCTTTAACTCAAAACTTTAACTCCGACTTTTTAATTACATAAAACATAATTACAAAATACCAAAATACTGTATATATAAAAACTTATTCAAATGCCCCCCCAAAAAATAACTACATTTTTGGTTATTTGACCTATATTATAACTGAGCTATTTACTTTTTTTTTTTTAAGAAACAGAATAGTTGTGGTAAACAAAACATATATAACATATCATAAAAATAAAGTAAAAATAAACAAATAATAACTCAAATAAAATAAAACAGCTAAGTATTGACAGTAGCAATACTTTTTGTTTGATGCAGATATAAAGCGTTTTTATTATTAAACTAACTGACGCTGTGATTTCAGGATGCAGTCAGTTTGAGTTCGGCTGCACTAGCGGTCAGTGTGTGCCGTTAGCGTGGCGCTGTGATGGCGAGACGGACTGTCTGGACGGGAGCGATGAGAAACACTGTTCCCGCACATGTCAGTCTGACCAGTTCCTCTGTCAGACCGGAGACCAGTGCATCCAACACCAGCAGCTGTGTGACGGGACGCCCCACTGCAGAGACGCCTCAGACGAGAGCGTGGACAACTGCGGTGAACATCTCACACACACACACACACACACACACACACACACACACATGTCTGGTTAGCTATCCTTGTGGGGACTCTCCATAGGTGTAATGGTTTTTATACTGTGCAAACTGTATTTTCTATCACTCTACACCAACCCTACACCTAACCCTACCCCTTACAGGAAACTTTGTGCATTTTTACTTTCTCAGAAAACTCATTCTGTATGATTTATAAGCTTTTGTACCCATGGGGACCTCAATTTCGGTCCCCACCATGACACGAGTCCCCATGAGTCTGTGTGTATTCAGGTTTAAGTCCCCACCAGGATATATAAACCTGTACACACACACACACACACACACAAACACAAATGCTAGTTCCTCTATGACTATTCCGGAAAGAAGTCAGTCATCCCCAACATTTACGAGTGCATCTGTTCTAGACATACTGAAGCCACTTTTTTGGGGGATTGTTTTCATATGTATTATTTTTTCTCACCAGGTTCCACACGGATTCCTCCCTGTCCGGGAAGTTTCTCCTGTGATAACCGCACATGTGTTAACATTTCACGTGTGTGTAACGGGATTCCTGATTGCCCTAAAGGAGAGGATGAGATACTCTGCGGTTAGTTCCTACAAAACAAAATGTCTAGAATGTTTATGATGATGAATATTTAATGAATTATAATCAATAGAGCTGTTTATTCTATATGCAGAATGACATTATAAAACAAAGATCTACATGTTGAATTTTGTGAAAAACATCACAGAAACACAAAAAATATTTTAATTCTTAATTGGATTTTTTTTCTGGATTTTTTTTTATTATTATGAAAATATGATTTTTTTATTTTATTTTTTTATGAAATGATACTCTAAAATAAAAGACTTCCATTAGGTGGCAGTAAATATCATAATGAATAAGTTATTCATTAATTAATTCATACATTCATTCATTCATTTGATTCGTTCAAATGTAAATGTCTCTCTTTATGAATAGCCCACTAATTCATTGGTTCACCTAATTCATTCAGAAACAAATCACCGCTGTATTTTACTAAGAGATACACAACAGTTCTGGTGTGGGAACTGTGATAATTATTAAAATATGTACATTAAAATATATAATGTGTATAATTTTCTCTCTCCAGATAAAGTCAGTCCCTCCACAGCGCCACCTAGTGAGGGAAACACCAGCCGTGTCTGTCCAGAGTTCACCTGTGCTGATGGATCCTGTGTGCCCTTCAATGTGGTACAGACACTCATTTGCGTGAAATCAATATTAATGTGTTTATTTGTGTTTATACATCAAAAATACTACCTTGTTTTTTGGACATTTACCTTGGAGTACCATGCAAATACCATGGTATATGAATCATTAATTTTCCCATCACAGTGTTTTTGTGTTTGTAAGAGAACAAATAAGAATGTTTGTGTTTGATGGTGAGTTCACGATTGTTCAGGATGTGGTTGAGGCAGTGTGGTCTGTCTGTTGTTGTGTTGTAGTTGTGTAACGGTGCAGCAGACTGTCCCGCAGACGTCTCAGACGAGATGGGCTGTGGTGTCTGGGGTCCCTGGAGCTCCTGGAGCCCCTGCAGCCGAAGCTGTGGATCAGGAACCATGAGCCGACAGAGACGCTGCAGCCGCGAGGATTCAGACGGACCCTGCAGAGGAGAGAAAACACAACGACAGCAGTGCTACTCCACCGCCTGCCCCGGTAAAATACATTACACCATGTAAATACATACCTGATGCATTTACATATGTCTAAGAGAAACGTTCCGGTGTCAGATGTTGAGTTTTCGGTTCTGTCCAACAGTCGATGGCTACTGGCTGCCGTGGGTCACGTGGTCGAACTGCAGTAAAGGTTGTGGCGGTGTTGAAGTCCGTCAGAGAGAGTGTTTTCCACCGCAGAACGGAGGCAGAACCTGTGCAGAACTACCTGGAGAAACTAACCTGACTACAGACATCAGTAAGAACCAGAACAAGCAACCTCGAGCAGATAAACCACTGGTCACTAGTTTAAATCTTCACTGGTTACCAGTTAATTACATTGATTAAGCTGGTCTACCTCCAGTTATAACCATCTTGGCCTTGCTTTTTTTATCCATCTAAAATAGCTGGACCAGTTTTTTGGAGCTGGTCCAATTTGGTCATAAGTAGTTGGCCAAAGTAATTAAATTTCAACAGGGGATATTAGAGTAATTATACTTTTTTTTTTTTTTTTTTAAATATATACATGTGTGTGTGTATTTATGTACACACAATGTTTGTTTATACATTGATACATTTTTAAGTTCATCATTTATTTATTTGTTTATTTTTTGTTTATTTGTTTATGCTGGTTTTTGTATGTTACTATTATGAACAAATATAATCTTAGTATTGTAGTGTGGAAAAAATATTTTATTTAAATGGTTAACTATTATATATTACGTATATTGTTATAATAAAGTAAAATGAAAGGCAGTGCAACAATACCTATTATTTATCATATTATACTACTTATTAATTAAAATACTTATTATATATATATATATATATATATATATATATATATTATATTTATATATATATATATATAAAACCAGGGTTATTTATGTAAACTAAAAATACATATTATTTTTATTAGAATTCTCATTTTAACTTGATGTAATAAAATATCAAAAACTAAAATAAATAAAAAAATAATACCAGCTATATGGAAATAAAAAAGTATTAATTAAAAATAATAAATACTTACCAAAACATTAACTAAAATTAAAATGAAAACAGAAAATAAAAATAAATTTTTTTTTACAAATATTAATAAAATAACATCACAAAACACAAAAACAGTCATGGATCATTCAGGTAATGACACAGAGTGTTTAGAATCAAGGGTGTTATATTTTAGACCATTTACCAAACAATATTTTATTTATATTCACCAGTTACAGACCCGCCATTTCCAGTAACAGCCCAGTATTGCTGAGCTAAAGCCCTTGTGGTTTCTGTATCAGCAGTGTTTGTAGTGATGTAGGTCGGTTCATCTGCTCTTTTTTTGTTAAATGAGCTCCGTGATGAAGCTCTGAATGTTTCCCAGCTGAACACAGATGTGTTTTTCAGGGCCGTGTCCTCAGGACGACTGCGCTAACGTCTCCTGTCCTGCGGGCCTTGTCAGACACAACTGTGCGCCGTGCCCTTTGACCTGCGCTCACGTATCCGGGGCAACCACATGTGACAACAACTCCAGGTGTTTCACAGGTGAGCCGTTAACTACACTGTACTTCTCTGAATACTTTACAGCTTCTTTAATGTCACTGAGGGCTATTCATGAATGCCAATACTGTGGTACTATACTGTAAATACTATATAAATACTAAAATTACTGTACTGTATATTCGTGGTTTCCTGATTGGTTCTGTTGTTTCGTGTCAGGCTGCTGGTGTCCTGATGGGAAGGTCATGAATCATGAGCAGCGGTGTGTCCGGCCG
The DNA here is from genome assembly GCF_012432095.1 of Onychostoma macrolepis. NCBI lineage: Eukaryota > Metazoa > Chordata > Actinopteri > Cypriniformes > Cyprinidae > Onychostoma > Onychostoma macrolepis. Next base: position 2,285,136 of record NC_081178.1, on the reverse strand, counting down.
GAGGAGTGTGTGTGTGAGGTGTCTGGGGTTCGATACTGGCCCGGTCAGCAGGTCAAAGTGGGCTGTGACGTCTGTGTGTGTGAGCGAGGACAAGCCCAGCGCTGTCACACCAACCCAGAGTGCTCAGGTGAACACACACACTCAAATACACACACATGTTAGGTTTCTGTGAATTGTGGGGACTTTCCATAGACGTCTATTTTTTTTATACTGACGAAACGATATCCCCTAAACCTACCCCTTACAGAAAACCTGCCTTTGTTACACTTTCAGATAAACATCATTTAGTATTTTCAATCTTTTTTTTTTTTCCACAATGTCAAAAAATCCAGGTTTTACTATCCTTTGGTCCCTGCAATGTATAGGATGAACAAGAGAACACACACGCAATCACACACACACACACACACATTCACTCACACTCATTTAATAAAACATTCACATGTTCAATGTTCTCTGAGCTCAGTTATTGGTCACATGACATGCAGGTACACAAATAAAATACTTCATCATTTTCAGTGTTTTATTTGATTGGTTGAAAGTATTTTATTTCAGTGTATTTTAAAGTCATTTATTTAAATTTTCTTATTATTTAAACTTTTTTTATTTATGATTGATGGTGATTTTAATTTAAGTTTTTTATTTATTTATGCTGATATTAATTTATTTTAAGTTGTTTTAAAAATGAATCTTTTACTGTAAAATATGCTTAATTATTATTAAGCCATATTAAGTCATGTCAATGAAAAAAGCATAAATATTTTTCATTTTATTTATGATTTAGAAAAATAATTTTATTTATGATCAAGAAATTTATATTGAAATAATTTAACAACACTTTTGCATGTTCATGGTTCTCTGATGTTGGTTACAGTAATGTTCAAATTACATGCAGGTAAACAAATAAAATGTTATGTATTTTTTAGTAAGAGTGTTTTTTTTTTTTTACAATTTAATGAATTATTAGCTTTTCATGAATTCACAAACTCCTTACAGATTTCTTGTGAACCCCATTTTAGAAAACCTTTATTTAACAAATGCAGTTTTCATGTTGTTGCATTTCCTGTTGAAACAGGAAATTGGGATGAGACATATTGTTCCTTTTTTTTTTTAAATAGCCAGTAAACTTTAGTTTACATCACAAACCAGCAAAGCCATGATTTGCTACTTACTATTGCTTAAATGTTATGATTGTCTTTCTGTGTTTCTTGTTAAAGTGTATCCTGCAAGGCTTTTAATCACCGTACGTGTGTGTTTTCATCAGTTCACTGTGGCTGGTCATCCTGGTCCCAGTGGGGCGAGTGTTTGGGTCCATGTGGACTCCAGAGCGTCCAGTGGTCTTTCCGCAGCCCGAATAACCCTTTAAAACACGGCAACGGCCGACAGTGCCGAGGAATTTACCGGAAAGCTCGGCGGTTAGTATTAATATGTTGCAAAGCATCCTGAAGATCTGGGAAATGTAAAACACACATCTGCCATTTTGCTTTAGCAGATGTTCTGATTAGTTACATTAATGCATTCAGCAGATGCTTTTGTCCAAAAACTACTTTTGCATTTGATTAATTCATGCTTTCCCTGGAAATCGAACCCATGATGACTCTGGACATTTCTAGTGCAATGCTTAAGCGGATGTTCATGATATTTTTCCTGCTGTATTTGTGTTTGTGTGTTCTCAGCTGTCAGACCGAGCCGTGCAGCGAGTGTGAATATCATGGACACACACATGCGGTGGGCGAGCGCTGGAAAGGCGGTCAGTGTCAGATGTGCCAGTGTTTGCCTGACCTCACGGTGCAGTGCGTCCCGTACTGTCCTTACGCTGCCACTGGATGCCCACAGGTGTGTGTGTGTGTGTGTTAAAAGACACTTAATATTCAGTAATATTATTGATTTAACTAAACTGACCCTGTCAGATGAGAATAAAACCAAACTCTCCTGAATCTGAGTTGATGAAAAGCTAATAATTAATTAAATTGTAGAAATGTAAAATTAAATAAATTAATGAATACTTTTATAACAAAATCGCTTTAAAAATATTAAACAGTTTATTTGTTTACCTGCATATCATTTGAACTCTGTCATCAGAGAACCATGAACATGAAAATATGTTATTTAAATTTTAAATATTATTATTTAAATATTAATTTCTTGATCATTAAATTTTTGCCTCATTCCTGAAATTTGTTTCATAATTAATTAATTAATTTTTCTGTTTATTACTCTGAAACTGCTCTGAAACATCTTTTAATATTATTTAATGGACCTGAGCTAAAATGAAATAATAGTTGTATTTTTATTAACTTACAAAGATGAATAAATACTATAACAAATAGATTGCTCTTTGTTAATGTTAGTTAATGCTATAATGGGACCTCATTATAAACTGTCACTGATATTGCATGTTCAGGTTTAACTGGGTAACGTTTTTTCTCCGTTTCAGGGTCATATTCTGATTCCAGGGGAAGGAGACAAGTGTTGCTATTGTGAAGAAAAAGGTTTAACATTTGTCATAGTTGTTATTTTATACTTGTGGTTTTTGCATTCATAATAACACTAGATTATTCATGCAGTCAGAATGTGCTGTTGCTCACGCAGAAATCTGTATTGTTGTGTTGTCAGGTAATGGCAGCACTATCATGACTACTACACCAATGATCCTGCCATTAACACTCAGGCCCTCCACACCACCAGAGGGCCCTCCGACCGTCCCGACATACCCTCTGCCACCCGCAGGTCAGTTTCATTCAAACATACATCAGTACCAGTGTTGCCAACTTAGCAATTTTGTTGCTACATTTAACAACTTTTCAGACTACCCTAGCAACGTTTTCTTCCGAAGGCATCAAGCAACAAATTTAGCTATTTTTAATATTTATTTGGCAACTTTTAGCAACTTTTGATTAGTGACTCAAACAATAAAAAGACACATTTTCCATCTAAATTACACAAAAGAGGAAATCAAAGATGCTTAGCAGTACACACATCGTGTGAATTAAGTTAGCTGCTATTTGCAATCGTTAAATTTAACGATAATAATTGAATAATTGTTCATTTATAATACACCTGGTTAGTAGCTTGTATCTGTGATTGTTGATCAGTTAGTACACTGTAAGAAAAATAGCTAGAAAAATGGAAAAGGTACTAGTAATTTTCCAGGACGTTATCCATTATCCGTTAAAACACTGTAAACCAAAAAACACAAAATACAATGTGTAATTTAAAATAACCTGTAAAAAGTTAAACTACAGAAAATTCCTTCATATTAACATAGATTGTGTCCTATTTTTACAGACTTTTCTCAGAGTGTGGCATACTAACTAATACACTGCTTGTTCAGAATGTGTAGATTTACTAGTTTACTATAGCTAATAAAAAATAAAACTTAAATTATAATTGTTCAAAATGTGTTCAATAATTCAATGTTGTATTTAAAAATAGTTATTTATATTTTAATATTATATTATGCATTTCTATTATTTTACGAACAAATCTAAATTAACATATATAAAATATTTTTTGCTGAGATTTGATGTAGTGACACAACTTTGCATTATGATTTTGTAAGGTCAACGTCATTTAGCAACCTTTAACAAACTTCCTTTAGCAACTTTCCCTGAAAAGTAGTTGGCAACGCTGATCAGTACCATTATTAAACAGACCAACAGTTGCCATTCACTGATTTACTCGCTGATTTCTAATTTGAATGACAGTAATATATGTATGTATGCAGACAGTTCTGCTCAAAAGTTTGTATACCCCTTGCAGAATCAGTGAAAGTGTTATTAACTTGAACAAAATAAGAGGGATCATAAGCATTACACGTTATTTTTAATTTAATACTGTCCTGAAAAAACTATTTCAGATGTTTACATATTCAAAAGTTTACATACCCTTGATTCTAAATAATGTGTGTAGTTACGTGAATGATCCATGACTTTTTATGTTTTGTGATTGATTGTTTTTCATAAGTGCCTTATTTGACCTGAGCAGTTCAACTACCTGCTGTTCTTGAGAAAAATCCTCCAGGTCCTGCACATTCTTTGGTTTTCCAGCAAATTTCACATTATTCAACCCCTTCTAGTCGTGGCTTGTGTTATTATGAGATCCATCTGTTCACAATTGAAAGAAACAAGATGCTCATAGAGCACGGGGTGTAAACTCTTTGAATTGGATGATGAGGGTAAACTGTACTTCATTATCTTTTGAGAAACATGTACAGTAGCATCTTCTGTAGCTTTTGTAGGGCAGTACCAAATGAAAAAAAAAATAGGATCTTTAAACAAAAAAACTTACACACCATCACCCTGTTCAAAAGTTTGTGACTCTCACCCTGACTCTTATGACTTTATATCTCACAATTCAGACTTTTTTTAATCTCAATAGCAAGTTTACATCTCACAGTTCTGTTTTTTATTTTATTTTGCAGTTCTTTTTTCCTCGCAATTGCTAGTTTATATCTTGCTATTTTGACTTTTTTTCTCAGAATTGTAAGATGTAAACTCACAATTGTGAGTTATAAAGTTCAGTTTTGATGGAAAAATAGACTGACTTTTTCACAATTCTGACTTTATAGCTTGAGAAAAAAGTCAGAATTGCAATTGTTGCACAATATTTAGAAAAAAAGTCAGAATTGTGATAGAAGTCGTCGTAATCATGAACAACCATCACAAAACATAAAAATAGTTGTGGATCATTCGGGTAATGACACAGTATTAAGAATCAAAGATAAGTAAACTTTTGAACAGATGTTTTTTTATAAATTCAGCTATTAATTTGCCGCGTGAACGACAGTATATGTAAACATCTGTTATGTGAAACAGCTTATCCAGGATGGCATTAAATAAAAAAAATGCAATGTTTATGATCCCTCTCGTTTTGTTTAATGCATATGGTCAAGAAAACTACTGTAAATCACTTGCAAATACACATTTTTATTATGAAAACTCTTTAAATGCTGTACTAATTATGTGAAAATGTAAAACCTATAACAACAAGTAATCATGTATATTGTATAATATAAAGATGTTTTTATTATATTTATTTATTTAGTGTTTATTTATTGATTTAGTCTTTGATGCCTCTGAGTTATTTCTATCTCTTTGTTTTCACATACTGTATTCTGTGTGTTGTTTTATAGATGAGTGTTGGTCCGCTCTGGGCGTTCAGTCGCTCCCCGCCAGCAGCTTCAGCGCCTCGTCCCATCAGCCCGGTCACCCTCCGTCAGCGGGACGTCTTCACGCTCGGGACCCCCACAGCGACCTGCAGGGCTGGAGCCCGGAGCCAGAGGAGTACAGAGAGCTCCCGGCCGGGACCCCTGAGGAACACAGACACTCGTCACGCGGGCCGTACCTCCAGATAGACCTGCTCAGACACTACAACATCACAGGTCACAAACAACGGCTCATTTAAGAACATGCAGTCCAAGAGTACAGTCCTAGAATGCTGATGATATTTGAAAATTATATTGTTTAAAATCTCTATTTTAATTTCAGTGTACTTTAGTGACATACCAATGCTGTATATTTAAATGTGCAATGCATTTACAAGTTACAGTCTGCAAAAACTGTAAATAATAATGATAATAACTAGTACATTTTCTGAAGAAAATGTGGGTGGTGGTTGCTAGGTTGTTGTTATGTGGGTACTAGGAGGTTGCTAGGGTGTTTAGGGTGTTGATATGTGGTTACTATGAGGTTTCTATGCAGTTACTAGGGAGTTGCTTGTGTGTTTTGGGAGATTTGCTAGGACGTTGCTAGGGTGTTGCTATGAGGTTACTAGGCAGTTGCTAGTGTGTTCAGGGTGATTGCTAGGGTGTTGCTGTGTGGTTACTAGGTGGTTGCTAGGGTGTTCAGGGTAGTTTCTAGGGTTTTGCTATGTGGTTACTAGGAGGTTGCTAGTCAGTTACTAGGGAGTTGCTTGGGTGTTTTGGGTGATTGCTAGGATCTTGCTATGTGGTTGCTAGGGTGTTCAGGGTGGTTGCTTGGGTGTTTCTATGTGGCTACTAGGTGGTTGCTAGGCAATTGCTAGGGATTTGCTAGGGTGTTGCTATGTGGTTACTAGATAGTTTCAAGGGTGTTCTAGGTGGTTGCTGGGGCTTTGCTGTGTGGTTTCTAGGTTGCGGAGGCTGATTACAAGGGAAATGTCAGTCAGTTTGCTAGGATTATCAGGGTGGTTACTAGGGCGTTGTAATGTGTTTACTAGGCAGTTTCTAGGGTGGTCTAGGTAGTTGCTAGGGCATTGCTCTTTGGTTTCTAGGGTGTGCTGGGTGATTACAAGGGCATTGCTAGGTTGTTTGCTAGGTTTATTTGTGTGGTTGCTAGGGCATTGCTGTGTGGTTGCTTGGCAGTTTCTAGGGAATTCTGGATGGTTGCTAGGGAATTGCAAGGTGGTTGATAGGGTTTTATGGTAGTTACTAGGACATTGCTGTGTGGTTGCTAGGGTGTTGCTAGGCATTTTGAAGATTTCTCTGGGTGGTTCCTGGGGTGTTTCTTGGCATTTGCTGGGTTGTTCTCAGTGGTTGCTTTGTCTGTGTTTTTCTGGTGCTGAAATATCGCTAATTCAAGACCATAACAGTTAAGTTTTGATTTTCATAATAAAGCTAAATAAAATGTAACGTGTTGTTTGTTTGTGGTGTTGCAGGCGTGTTGACGCAGGGTGGTGGCGTGTTTGACACGTTTGTTTCCAGCTTCTATCTTCAGTTCAGCAGCGACGGACGTCAGTGGTTCACATATAAAGAGCTGATCACAGACGCCAGACCCAAAGCTAAGGTGACACACAATCACTCAACATCAACAACAGACAAAATCTCATCTAACACTTAAATTCATGTCCCACTTAAACACTACATGCAGCAAAACAGAAACATTGACTCTTTTCTGTCTGCTGCGGTTGCCTTCTCAAAGATGGAAAAAATATTTTGTGTAATTTTGTATTAAAGTATTTTGAATTTGTACTGCAGTACCCATTTCAACCACTAGCTGTCAATATTACATACTGCACCTTTAAGAAATAGGCATTTATATTTGGCTTTTCTGAACGTTTCTTCCAGGTGTTTCAGGGAAACAGTGATGACCGTGGCGTAGCTTTGGCCCGTCTGGACCGGATGGTGTCGGCTCACTTTGTACGAATTCTGCCTCATGATTTTCAGAATGGAATCTATCTGAGAGTCGAAGTCATGGGCTGTGCTGACGGTATCTTTAGTTTCCCTCTCCATTACATTTTAGTTGTCAGAACAGCAAGTGAACAGCCCTAAAATCTATCTAAAATTCTCTGACTCTCATTCCTATCAGAGCATGAGTGGTCAACTCCTGTCCCGCCACTGCGTCCCTGTAGAGAAAGCGAGTTCCTCTGCGGTAACGGCCGCTGTGTTGCTGCTGGTCCACAGGGGGCGCTGTGTGATGGGATCAACGACTGCGGTGACGGGACAGATGAGCTCAACTGTGGTGGGTGCCAGTGTTACTATCATTAACTACAACAAAAAATATTTGTCAAAATCTATGATAATTTGAATAAAATAACACAAACAAACAAAAAAATTTTTTTTTATTTCTTAGCTTTATTTCTTTTGGTTGCTATTTTTATTTACTTTAGTTGGCGTAATAAAATTACTAAAACTGAAATGGAAAATAAAAACTAAATAGACTATTTTTGACAAAAACAAATAAAAAAAATGACAAAACACAACAAAATTACTAAAACTAATTTTTTCTGGGGAAAAAGTACTTGATTTAGTGTTTTATCAAGCTTGAAAATATATCATTAATTATTATAATTAGTGCTGTCAAATGATTAATCACGATTAATCACATCCAAAATTAAAGTTTTTTATAATATATGTGTGTACTGTGTATATTTATGTATATATAAATACACACACATGCATGTATATATTTAAGAAAAATATGTTACGTTTATATATTAAATATATTTATATATGATATAAATTATATGAATATAAATATATATGTGTAAATATTTTCAAAATATATGCTGTATGTGTATGCATTTATATATACATAATAAATATACACAATACACGCACATATATTATGTAAACAAAAACTTTTATTTTGGATGTGATTAATCGCGATTAATCATTTGACAGCACTAATTATAATGCATTTTACCCCAGAACCCCAAAAAATTTAAAATGCATCAGATTTTACAGATTTAAATAAGTGAACAAATACTGCATGTCACTAATGCATTTATTTAAAATGAAAATCTCCATTAAAAATAATGAGAATTACAAAAACTAATGGGAATTTATAAAAATATAAATAATGTCACAGTGCAAAACTCTTATTCATCCTTAAAGTAGGCTTCAGTTTTTCCGTGCTTTTTTTCTTGCTTTACACTTTATTTTGTTATAAATGAAATATTTCTTTTATGTTCAGGAACTCGTCCCGCTCCTACCAGAAGGCCCGCGGTCTGCCCATCGGGTCAGTTCTCCTGTCCTCCTCCAGGAGGCTGCATTGAGGCGCAGCGCCGCTGTGATGGAGTTCCTCACTGTCCTGATGGAGCGGATGAGAGAGACTGTTCACACACAAATATTACCCACGTCACCCCCACCGCCGCCCCTCTCAGGACGCCCAGCAAGAAACCTGTGACCACTCCGAGTGCCCTGACCACCACTGTGAGGCTTAACCTATTAACCTGTTAACTAGAATCACAGTTAAAGCAAATCTGACAATGACGTGCCCAAGCCATAAGTATAGCCATATCACTTAAAAAATAATGGTAATATTAATATTAAAAATAATTATATTAAAATGTATAAAGCTTAACAAACTCTGTCACAATGCAAAATATTTTTATTGTATTTATTAAATATGTCTCATTTTCATTGACATAATATGGCACAAATGGTGTTGATAGAGCTTAAGTAGTACTATTGTGACTCTGCTGTCCAGAAGATTGTTTATAGTTGTGTTTTATTGAATTCTGTTTTTGTTTTATCAGTTGTATATCAGATACATAGTAATCCTGGAATTAAATTTTAAATTGTTTTTTTTTTTTTCTTTGCATTTACTAGGAAGGACCTGGTCAGAGAGGTAGGAACTCATATGATATACTAGTAAAGTTTTTGTTAATATTCTGAATTATTTTTATTTAAATTTTTCAGTTTAATTTGAGTTAAAGGTTTAATAGTTTTCTTGTGTGTTTTCATTAAAAAAAAAAAAAACAAGAAAAAAAAAACATCTATATGTTTTTATTCATTTATATTTTATTTTTAGTTATTTTAGTAAACGAAAATGAGAAATCTTGCCTTGACGACTAGCTGAAATAAAAAGAAAAATTTTCCAGTTAACATTTAAAAAAAAATCTTTTTTATGGTTTTAGTTAACTGTAATAAGCTGACTCTTACCTGTTTGTCTCCCATCAGATGTCTGTTCTTCTGCTCTGGGATTGGAGGATGGGCGTGTCCATTATGGTCAGCTGACCTCGTCTTCATACAGAGAGAATAATCCTGCAGACGCAGGCCGGCTCAACGTCGTACCCAATGTGTGAGCATTTTATTATGAATTAAGATTATAAACAAAAAATATGACCATTATCTCATCTTACAAATAGAATAAACAAGATCAACCACAACATTTTCCGTGTATCCTGATGCCTTTGATGTGTTTGTTTTGGTATTTGTAAATGGCCAATCTCAGGATGGTGATGGAGCCCGGATGGAGTCCGTTGCCCGGAGACCCTCATCCGTATTTCCAGGTGGATTTCCTGGAGCCCACGTGGATTTCGGGTGTTGTGACGCAGGGCAGTGAGCGCATGTGGGGATACCTGACCAAATACAGACTGGCCTTCGCTTTAGTGGAGAACCACTTCATCAACTTCACTGAGACTGGAGACGGAGGCTCTCCTCCGAAGGTAATCAAACCCATGAATTTGCCATTGAGATTGAGCTGTGTTGATTAAAATGAAAGATAGCTGATTTAGGAATGAAATGGATGTGTAAATGAAGTTTATTGCTGTGTCTGTGTCAGATATTTGAGGTGAGGATGGTCGGCCGGACGCCCGTCACACGCTGGTTGGACAGATTGGTCCGAGCTCGATTTCTCCGGATCATTCCTGTAGAGTTTCGCCACACTTTCTACCTCCGTGTGGAGGTGCTGGGATGTAGAGGAGGTACGACTGCTGCCTGCTGGTTTTTCTTTTTAGTTTTCATTACTTCTCAGAGACCTGGGTGAATCAAGTGACCAGATCATATTTGTGACCCTGGACCACAAAACCAGTCTTAAGTCGCTGGGGTATATTTGTAGAAATAGCCAAAAATACACTGTATGGGTCAAAATTATACATTTTTCTTTTATGCCAAAAATCATTAGGATATTAAGTAAAGATCATGTTCCATGAAGATATTTAGTGAATTTCCTACCGAAAATATATCAAAACTTAATTTTTGATTAGTAATATGCATTGCTAAGAACATGTGGATGACTTTAAAGGTGATTTTCTCAATATTTAGATTTTTTTGCACCCTCAGATTCCAGATATTCAAATAGTTGTATCTCAGCCAAATATTGTCCGATCCTAACAAACCATACATCAATGGAAAGCTTGTTTATTCAGCATTCAGATGATGTAGAAATCTCAATTTTGTAAAATTGACACTTAAGACTGGTTTTGTGGTCCATGGTCACATTTCATACCACAGTAAAAACAACAAAAAATGGATTTTACATAAAAAAGCTGAATCATATTTTAATGAATACTTTTTTTTTTTTTACATTGTGACATTATGATTACAATTAAACATTTTCACACATTTAAACCTCAAACTCTCACCGTAATGCAATGTTATTTTGGTATTACTGGTATACTATTATAGTTTTTATGACTTTTATTTAATTTTTTATATTTTAATTTTAGTTACAATTTTAGTCACTTCGTGTTTTTGTAATTTGTACTATTTTTAAAAAACATCCCTCTCTCTCGCTTTTTCTCTCTCTTTCTAAATTATAATTTTTTGTTCCAGTTTTAATTTGATTTATTTTAAATGATTTGAGAATGAGAAATGTTGCCTTGGCAACTAGGTGAAAATAAAATAATTTTCTTTTCTTTTTAAAAATATTTTATTGCATTTCAGTTATAGAACATTTATTATGTTACAAACATTGGTGTTTATGGTGTTAGTTTTAGGTACCGATAATAACTTTGCTATAATCCAAATTCCCTATAATCCAAAAGACTTTAATGCAATTTTTAATTAGATTTTTAAAATAATTTAATTATTTTTATAGATTTTAAATAAAAATAGCAAACATTAATTAATTCTGTGTTCTATGCATGAAATATAATTTATTAATACATGTTAATGGTCCTAGAAAATAGCTTTTTTTAGCATTTTCTTTAAGCATTATATAATGCAATGTGTAATATATGTAATATTATCTATTATATCAACCTCTGAAGAAAAAAAATATTGTTTGCAACTAATAGAGTTATAATTTTCATTGTTCTGTTCAGATGAGTTGGTCACCCCTAGCAGTGAAGTGACCACAGCGCCACCTGGTGTACCAGGATTACAGACCCTCACCGGACCAACAGGAGGCCCTGGTCACTATAACTACACCTCTGGACGTCCCGGACTTCACACCAAGAGTCCACAGGACGGCAGCCCTGGAGTGGCTCCGCCGACCCACATCACAACAGCGCCACCTGCTGTCGGTCCGACGGGAGAACCGGGCGTTCATATTCTGACACCGACACCCTACTTCAACACGACAGGTGTGTGTTTGTGTGTTTGACACAGCAGGTGATGGTGTACAACAATAGTAAATGCTTTCAAAATACTGTAATCTATTTTCTAAAGGACTCTGGGAAACATCTACACCCTCTGATGATGGTTTACCCAGAATTGTGTGCGTGGAAGGACAGTTTGCCTGCAGGACGTTCGGTTGTGTGGAAGCTGCTCTTGTGTGTGACGGCCGTGAGGACTGTCCCGACGGATCCGATGAAGATCGCTGTGGTACAAACAAAACATTTGTTTTGCTAATTACACGCCATCAGTGTTGAGCAGCCTGCATAGAATCTGCTCATCATAACTGAAGTAGTTCAATTACAGTCAAGTACGCTTCTGAAAAAGTACTAGCTAATTATCTTGAAGTTATTTAAGTGGTTTATCTTTTTAAATAATGAACTGTCAGAACTGTGATATAATTTATTTCTGCATGCAGAATAATATTTATTTTGCACAAAAACAGTGATGCATTGTTGTATACCAGATATGCAGAACTAAAACATCCTGATTTATATAAAGTCAACCATCAACAACAAACAGCATTTAACTTAATATACAAATATGACACATTATTTTAGTGTTATTTATGTACTGTTATAATATTTATTAATATTTTGAATTAGCTTTTATTTTTATATTTTCAGTTTTCATTCTAATAATTTTGTTATGTGCATTTGTCATTTTTATTAATTTTGGGGTTCTTTTAATAGTTCATAATTTTAAGTATTTTTAATATATAATTTTTTTTTATTTAGTACTTTAGCATAAATGTATTTCAGTTCTTTGCCAAGACAACATTTCTACATTTCATGTACGGTTTTAAAGTTTTCATTTAATATTTATATTTCAGCTTTATTTCAGTTACTGAAAATTATTTTTAATTATTTTTCAACACTGTCACAATTATTCAGGTGAATCAGTAAGTTGTTTTAAAAATGTTTTTATAAACTGTCTGATTTGTTTATATAGTTATGACTATAGACTAACCTTAAACTTCAGAATTAAAAAAACAAATATTTGCTTTATTTATCATTTGTTGTTACATTTGAATGTTTTTTATTTCATATTTTACACTCACAACACTTTTTGTAATGCGCATTTATTTAATTTTTTAATTTTTTACTGTATTTTATTTTATTATTTTTTTATGAACTAGTAAAGGACAAGCTGAAATTGTATTTTTAATAGTGCTGACTCTCCTAACACATATTAAAACCATTTATTGACCATTTTTAATATTATTTATCACAGAAATATGAATAGCACTAATCTCTGTCCTCAGGGTCCGTCACACCCTCTCAGCGCCCCCCGCTGCCCAAATTGTGCTCCGACAAACAGTTCAGCTGCTGGAGCGGCGAGTGTGTGAGTTTGGATAAGAGATGTGACCTGCGCAGAGACTGTGCTGACGGCTCGGACGAGAGCGACTGCTGTGAGTCCAGCAGATGTCTATATGTGAGCTGATCTCAGGTCAAGTGCATTGTGGGATTGAGAGGTCTGTTTGTGTCCTGCAGTCGACTGTATTCTGTCTCCCTGGACGTCCTGGAGTCAGTGCAGTGTGTCGTGTGGTCTGGGGTCACTTTTCCGCCAGAGGAACATCCTGAGAGACGCCCGGCCGGGCGGATCCTGCGGCGGCGCACAGTTCGACAGCCGCGCGTGTTTCCTGCAGGCCTGTCCTGGTACAAACATGTTTCTGTATTAACACTCATAATGCATTCAAAACCTGCATACTGTTTTTGCATTCGACATAATATTATAGAACAGTTCAAATTAAAAGACTTTTCAACTGAAACCCGATTTTATCTGATTAATAACTTCTCATCAGTGAGTGAATATGCAAACACTTCAAAGTTTTGAATGTTATTGTGCTATTACTACAGTCACCCCTTTTCTATTAATAATAAGTTTCAATAAATTTCAAGATATACGTGAACTATAGCAATGCAAGAAAATATATTGCATATATGCATGAGAAAAAAAAGTTTATAAAAACAAATAATCTGAGAATTGCCATAGTTTACATAATTAATTATTGGAATGAATTTAATTAAACTCTGTTGATCTTGTAACTGAAAAACAGTCATAATTTATGAAACATTTGCACAATATTTTACAAAACGACATTAAAATAACATAAATGTTACCATGGAATTTTTTTAAACAAAATATATTAATTTGACTTGCAAAAGCCATGGCTTTTTTCATGCTGGATCATCAATATGCATTTTAAAAAATATTATTTATTGTGTGTTTTTTAAATAGTTTATTTGTTATGCCATTTATATTCGTTATGTGTTTTGTGTGTGTGTGTATTCATGTGTATCATTAAAATTCAGCTCTAAAAGTGTGTGAGAAATATAGGAAAGAGGCTACATATATTATAATAATATATTATTATTATTATTATTATATGTTATACATACCTTTTCCAGGTATTTAATAATTATAAATAAAAGTTCTAGTAATATTAATAATAATAAATAAACATGTTAAACTATAGTCATTTAATAATATTTAATAGTCTTAAATTTAATTATTATTTTTATTATTATTTCTTTAAAAAAGATGTGTATTTTCATAGTCTTAACCCATTTTTGTTTTCATTTCATCAAATTGGATTTTTTTTAAAGTACTCTTCTGGGTCCAAACTGAGCTGAATGCGTTATGATTGGTATGCTCTCGTCTCTAAAAACATCCCTTAACCGCAGTAAAATCACTGTAACGCACGGATTCGAGGCTCATTGTTTTCTCTGATGAATTCTCTGTTCTCAGTGGACGGTCAGTGGTCGGAGTGGACGCAGTGGTCCGGTTGTGACGTCCCGTGTGGTGGAGGACTGATGGTGAGGAACAGGACCTGCTCGAACCCTCCTCCCAAAAACGGTGGGAGAGACTGTGAGGGGATGAGCAGACAAACACACACGTGTAACACACAGACCTGCGACCCGGACACAGACACACAGAGAGGTGAGCAATGCTACTTTGCTGTAGTGCAACAGTCCTTATTCTGAAATTTAGACAGTTTTTGCAGACTTTTATTTGTAGTTTACTGTATGCTGTTGTTGAATGAGATTGTTTGCTGCAGGCTGCACTGGAGGAATGATCCTGGTGGACGAGTCGGATTGTTTGGCTGGAAAAATCGACCCGTGTCCCGTTACCTGCTCTGACCTCCATTCTGAGAGGAACTGCACCATAAACTGCACTACAGGTACAACCTCACCTTCATTTCAAGGCTGTTTATAGATGAAAAAAAAAATATTACAATTAATCATTTCTTTAGATTTTATGTATTGTCCTCTAGTATTGTATCTCAGATTATTTATATTGATGCAATTTATTTATATTGATTTAACTGATCAATACAGATATGCAGAGTTAGCATATTTATGAAATAAATAAATATATATATATATATATATATATTTGAATTTGATTGTATATTTTATTGTAATAATATTAATTATTATAGTGATAATAGTGATATAGTGATAATAATAAATATATTATGTAGTATAGAAATATAGTAATTTGAAAGGGAAATTATTATTTAGTGCTGTCAAACGAGTAATCGCATCCAAAATAAGTTTTTGTTTACATAATATATGTGTGTACTGTGTATATTTATTATGTATATATAAAGACACACACATACAGCATATGTTTTGAAAATATTTACATGTATTTACATGTACATATTTATATTCAAATAATTTATATTATATATAAATATATTTAATTTTATATAAACATAACATATTTTTCTTAAATATATGCATGTATGTGTGTGTATTAATATATACATAATAAATATACACTGTACACATGCATATATTATGTAAACAAATTTGGGAAGCGATTAGTCGCGATTAATCATTTGACAGTACTAAATATTAATAATTATTACAGTTTATTATATTCAATTTATTATTTTAATAAAAATAAATAATTAAATGTAATAATAATAATTTGTTATTTTAATATTTCTTAAATAATTTCAATATATATTTTTATATAAATAATTAATGATAAATAATTAATATGTTTTCTTATATTAGTAATATTTAATAAGATATTTCAATGTTGTACATATATGATTTATGTATATATGATTGTTCTTTTGTTGGTTAGGATGTCGTTGTCCTCATGGGCTCTTCCTGCAAGACGGCCGTTGTGTCAATGCCAGCAAATGTGAGTGTTTATGGGAGGGTTCGGTCATCCAGCCTGGACAGGAAGTCAGTAACGGCAGCTGCAGCACATGGTCAGTAGATTCCTTTGATTGCTGAGCGGTTCTTCTGATGATCTGGCCGTGTTTAATGCTGTAAATGCATGTCGTGATGTTTTATCCAATCACACAGTGTGTGTAAAGAAGGGCGTGTCACCTGTGATGAATCCAGCTGTGTCGCTCGCTGTGATTGGTCGGCCTGGTCTTCATGGACGTCATGTGATAGCAGCTGTGGGACAGGAATACAGCACCGTTACAGGTGGACCGACTCATTTATGAACCGTTTATTAAAGTTATATTCTGTTGTGTTTTTTATGCATGTGAAGCACAATAAACTTGCGGATTACCACACAATAACTTTCACTTGTTTGTAAAAACCAGCAGGAAAACTTGTTTTTATTACATTGAAAAAATAAATTTGTATTCATATATTTTGAATCGCCTGTGGACAGATCTCCTCTGAGTCCAGTGGGAGCGGTGCATGTGGAGCCGTGTGAAGGAGACTCGACTGAAGCCCGTCGGTGCTACACGTCCTGCTCAGAGGGTAACATCAGGACACACTGTTAGTGTATAACACTAGTGTTAGAGCAGATAATGACTGTGAGGTGTGCAGGTCCTGACGGAGAGTCGTGGAGCGAGTGGACGCTGTGGTCCGAGTGCAGTAAGACGTGTTTTCATCATGTGGACGCTGTGGGACTGAGGCGGCGCTTCAGAAGCTGTAATCACACACAAACCAGCACCTCCTGTGGAGGAGACGCGGAAGAACACGAGCCGTGCAACACCATCCACTGCCCCGGTACACACGACATCAAACACACTTCATTATAGCACTGGAAATTAGATTTCTCTTTCTTGCTCATTTGCTCTTAGTTGCAAAGATGCATAAAGCTTTTGATAAGTTGACGTTTCACCATTCATTTTTACATTTCACGTTAATTTTTTTTCTTTCAAATTTAAACAATAAATAAGTACTAAATTAATCAAATGACCAAATATGTTAATAAAGTCTCATTTTTATCTTTAGAGTAAAGGCAAATTTTTCCTAAACATTATTATAATATATTAACTAAAATAGTAATTCTAAAATAAATAATAAAATTAAATATAAATATTAATAATATATAATATGTAGTTTATTATTAACAGTTATTATTATTATTATTATTAATTAACAGTTGTCGAAGCAACATTTCTAGCTTTCATTGAAGCACTAAAATTAAAATAAAATGAACAAAAATAAAACTGAACTAAAACTAGACCTTAAAATGAAATGAAACCCAAATAAAAAATATTAAAATAATGAACAAAAATTACAAAAGCACATAACAAAATGTTGCTAAAATTAAAATGAAAACTAAACTAAAACTGAAATAAAATGAATTAAATGTAAATAATAGCATAAAAAATAAATAGCAAAAAATTTAACCTAAATTAAAATGAAAACTGAACTAAAGATAAAATAAAAATAAATTAGACCTAAATAGTAATAATTAAAAAAAAAAAAACTAAATATGACCAACACATAAAAAAATTGCTAAAAATATAACTAAAATTAAAATCATGTAGTATAAAGAGCATAAAAATAAAAGCTAATTCACAATAAGAAATTATAAAACTTTATAAAAATTATAAATGATAAAATTAATAAAAATCATACTACTACATAATACTAAAAAATAGTACTACCAAATAAAAATCTTATAAAAAGAAAATAATCTAATTCTTTATTACTGTGGAAAAAAAATTACGAAATGTAATTAATTTAAAAAAAAAATCACTATTTTTGTCCAAAAAACAAACAAAAAAACAAAACAAACAAACAAACAAATCCTCTACACTTTTACAAGCTCAAATTTTTGTCAAGCGCTGCAGTTTCTCTGAGAGTTTGTATCTCATGTGACTGTAGTGAACGGCGGCTGGTCGTCCTGGTCGAGCTGGTCTGTCTGTTCGTCTGAGTGTGACTCTGGTGTTCAGACGAGAGAGCGCTTCTGCAGTTCTCCTCCGCCGCTGTACGGAGGCCTCGGCTGTCCCGGGCCGCACATACAGACACGAGACTGCAACGTCCAGCCCTGCTCTGGTAAATCACACATAAACCTGCTGGAACCTCTCCATAGCTTCTGCTGATGTGCGTGTTTGACTGGTGTGTGTGTGTGTGTGTGTGCTGCAGGTGTGTGTCCGGACGGCATGAGCTTCCTGTCTAAGGCTCAGTGCGAGGCTCAGGGCGGCGCATGTCCGCGAGTGTGTCTGGATGCCACGGCGGATGTGGAGTGTGCCACCGAGTGTTATGATGGCTGTTACTGTTCTCCTGGTTTCTATCTGTTCAATAACACCTGTGTGCCTCTCCACCGCTGCCCGTGTTATCATAAGGGGGCGCTGTACATGCAGGGAGACAGCGTGCCCAACGACAGCTGTAACAACTGGTAACTTACTTTAAATTCATATTTTTATTCAGGATGCATTAAATTGATCAAAAGTGCCAGTAAAGACATTTATAATGTTACTGACAATTTCTGTTTTAAATAAATAAGAGCAATTATGCTGAAAATTCAGCATTGATCACAGAAATAAATTACATTTTAACAGATATTCACATAGAAAACAGTTATTTTGAATTGTAATAATATTTCACAATTTG
The DNA here is from genome assembly GCF_012432095.1 of Onychostoma macrolepis. Classification (NCBI taxonomy): domain Eukaryota; kingdom Metazoa; phylum Chordata; class Actinopteri; order Cypriniformes; family Cyprinidae; genus Onychostoma; species Onychostoma macrolepis. The sequence continues at coordinate 2,266,542 of NC_081178.1, read as the reverse complement.
TGCTGTATTTTTGTTCAAATAAATGCGGCCTTGTTGTGCAAGAACTGACTTTCTTTTACCTTTGACCCTTTTTTTCAACAGGATTTGTCTCATTTTGAATTCAGTTAATTTTTAAATGCTTAAATATTCACTTAAATAGTCAGAATGACCAATGCATTTTTAAAAGTAAAATTTTTCCATATATTTAAGATTAAAAAATGCATATATTTTGAAATGGTCTTGAATGAATTATAGTATGATACTGCTATAATATTACAGTAACATGTCAACCACCCTTGAGATTTTTCAGTGTTGTAAAGTTGTTATAATGATTAACATGATAAACGGTTTATCACTTCTCGTGTTGATTTGGTCTGACAGTCTCTTGTGTTTGCTCACAGCACGTGTGTTAATGGAGAGATGCAGTGTGGAACAGCGCCCTGCCCTGGTGAGAATCACACACCCTGTTCTGTTTTTCATCTACCTGGCTTGTGAAGGGTTTTCTCATCTGCTTTTATTTGTTCTTATTCTCTGCAGTGGATTGTGGGTGGAGTGAGTGGACGGCGTGGAGCGCATGCAGTCGCACATGTGACGTGGGCATCAGACGCCGCTATCGTTCAGGAACCAATCCAGCGCCAGCGTTTGGTGGCCGTGCCTGTGAGGGCGAGCGCATCGGCCTGGACACGTGCAGCATTACACCTTGTTTCGGTACAGTGACCCCATGACAACACGACTAAAGACTTTCTGTGATTAAGAGTTGAATGCAGGTCAAAAAACATAATTAAATACTATTTGAGCTACAGCTTTCCTGTAGCTCAAATAGTAGAGCATGGCGCTAGCAACGCCAAGATCATGGGTTCGATTCCCAGAGAAAGCAAGAGCTGATAAAAAAAAAAGTGAAAACTGTAACTTGAATGCAATGTAAGTCGTTTTGGATAAAAGCGTCTGCTAAATGCATAAATGTAAAAGCTTTAATGGCACACAGCAATTTACAATTACACACACACATATATATTTGAAATGATTGTTATCTGAAATAAAATAAAATAATTGCAAAGGCAACATTTCTTATTTTGTTTAACTTGACGTAATAAAAGAACAAAAAAAATATTTAAAAACTTTATGGACATATTTTTAAAAAATAAATAAATATATAAAATAAAATGGACAAAAACAACAAATTTACAAAAACTTTAACCAAAATGAAAATAAAAAAATAAAAATGCTAAAATGAAAACTATTATTAAAAATATTATTGAAAGCTAAAATACTAACTTGATGCTAAAAAATAAAAACAAATTGTGATCAACTTTTTGTTCAATTTTAAAATGTACACATCAATTTTTATACATGTAACAATAACATATTTATGTTAATGATGATATTTATGCATATAATACAAAAAAAAATGATATGAAATTTCTAAAGCCAAAAATTTATATACTATATATAAAATAAATAGTCGAAATTAAATAATAAATTATTTACAGTACATATATATATATATATATATATATATATATATATATATGTATATGTTACTAAATCAAAATAATACAAAATATAAATATTAAATAATGAAAAAATAAATAAATACAAAAGCTAAGTGTGAAGGCCTGTTTGCTTGGTGCCATTCAATATTTTAATGCAGTAATAATAATGCTGAACTGTTTGTGTTTGTATGAATCTAAATGACTCAAGCTCCTTTTGCAGGGTGAAGCCACACCTTCTAATGAATAATTATGAGGCGTCACTGATTTATTCCAAAATATGGTTCAGACCACTCAAGGCCTATAAAACAGAAAATCATTAACCTCTATCCAGGAGGTCTGACCCTGTAAAGTGACCGTTCATGTGATATTTGTGGTCTCTGTGCTCAGGAGTGAAGGGCCCGTGGAGCCCGTGGTCCGAGTGTTCAGTTCCCTGCGGCGGAGGATACAGGAGCAGAACCAGAGGTCCGGTCAGGACTCACGGGACGCCTCAGCAGTTCAGCGCCTGTAACCTGCAGCCCTGCGGTCAGTGACGGACACGTGTGTGTTTGTGTGAGCTGAGTCCTGTAACCTCATCATTTCTGTGTGTGTGATCTCAGGGAACGGAAGCGCTTGTACAGACGGTCAGGAGTGGGTCGAGTGTGTGAGAGAGGAGCTGCTGTGTTCAGATTTGGGGATGGAGGTCCAGAGAAACACCAGCTGTCTGCCCGGGTGCCAGTGTCCTGACGGGTCGGCTCTACAGGTGTGTGTGTGTGAGTGTTTCTGTATGTCTGATTATGTCTGTGAAGAGTCTGTGAGTGTATACCTGTCATTTGTGTGTGTGTGTGTGTGTGTTTTAGGATGGCGAGTGTGTGTCTCTGTCGCTCTGTCGCTGTCATGTTGATGGAGAGCAGTACAAACCCGGAGCCACAGTCACCAAAAACTGCAACAACTGGTAACAACATGCCACAAAACAATAGATTCACTTTTTAAAATTAATTTTAATAAACCTCAAAATCATTGAAAACATGAGCCATATATATATATTTTTTTATATTAATAATATTTTAACATGCATTTACCAGTAATGCCTATACGAACATGAAATTATTTTTAAAATGTTAATATATTTAATTGTTAGAATAACTTTTTTTAATTACTGAAAGTCTTAAAAACTTTGACAACATAAGCAATATAATTTTATTCTATAATATTATTCTTTCTTAATAATTAATAATTTTTTAATGCATTTAGCAGTAACACATATAAGAATACATATAAAATGTCAATATATTTTAGTGAAAGTTTTTAATTGTTATTTTTATTATTTAACAGTTGTGCATTGTACATATATATATATACTGTATATATGAATGTGTAAAACATATATGCTAATGTAATTTTTATAATTAGATAGAATACCTTATAATTTTCAATGATAATATTTATTATTAATAAAAATATTTGTATTAAAAAATAATATTAATAAAATATATAATGTTATATAATATATTTTATATTATTAATAATATTTTAATAATACTAATAATTATTGGTAATTATTTTTAATTACGCATTTAATGAGATTGCATATGATATGAACATAAACATATAACAGTATTATTTATTCATTATGTATTTTCTTTCTGCAGCACATGTGAATCAGGAAAGCTGGTGAACTGTATGAGTGTGGCGTGTGACGGTAAGAGGTTTAGAGATGCTCTTGTGCATGTAACACACTCTCTGATGTGTGTGTGAGACTCTGTGTGTGTGTGTGTTTCAGTGGATGGTGGCTGGTCGTCCTGGACTCCATGGAGTGTGTGTTCTGTGACGTGTGGCGCTGGTCTGCAGTCGCGCTATCGTTTCTGTTCGGATCCGGAGCGAGCTGGGAACGGACTGCCCTGTGTGGGACCGGACCGAGAGGACAGAGTGTGCGCTTCAACACCCTGCAGCCGTGAGTGAGAGATATACAGTAGTCAACATTTAAAGTGGATCAAAAAAGTTCATCAAAGTTGTCCTAAGACAAGAATGCATTTTGGTTTTAGGTTTTAGGACAACTCTGATGAAAGGTTTTGAAAAAAAACAACGGTGATTTGCAAGAGCACGAAAGACCGCTTTAAATGTCAGATTGGTTTGTGTTGTTGTGTCTGCAGGAGACGGAGGCTGGAGTGACTGGTCGTCCTGGACAGACTGCAGTAAGTCGTGCGGTGGAGGAGTGAGGAGCCGCAGACGGGACTGTGATCGGCCCTTCAGAGGAGGAGACGGAGACTATTGTGAAGGACTGGGAACTGAAGTCATCCTGTGTAACACGCACCACTGTCCAGGTGTGTGTGTGAGTGTGTGGGAGTGTGGGAGTGAGTGAGCGAGTGTGTGTGTGTGTGGGAGTGTGGGAGTGAGTGTGCGTGAGTGAGCGAGTGTGTGTGTGTGTGGGAGTGTGGGAGTGAGCAAGTGAGCGAGTGTGTGTGTGTGTGTGTGTGTGTATTTGTTTTTCTATTCAGGTGGGGACTTAAACCTGAATACACACAGACTCATGGGGACTCGTGTCACGGTGGGGACCTAAATTGAGGTCCCCACGGGCAAACAAGCTAATAAATCACACAGAATTAAGTTTTTTGAAAATCTAAAAATGCAGAAAGTCTCCTGTAAGGGGTAGGTTTAGGTGTAGGGTTGGTGTAGGGCAATAGCACATACAGTAAGTACAGTATAAAAACCATTACGCCTATGAATGTCCCCACAAGGATAGTGAAACAAGTGTGTGTGTTCACATGTATATTAGATGCTAACTCTGATCTCTGTCTCTAGTGTCGTCGTGTTCACATGTGCCAGGAAGTGTGTTTAGTGCCTGCGGACCCTCGTGTCCACGATCATGTGACGACCTCACTGTGAGTAAAATCTGTGTATTTTATAGTGTATTTGTAATATGAAAGTAAATGGAAGGGATGGCTAGATTATAATGCATATATGAATATGTTAATATATTTTATAGATAGACTGGAATTTCATTATGCATTTAAGAATAATATGAATATATACTGTAAATACACATAAAATGCTAATATATTTTATAGATAGAATAAAATAATTGAAAACATAATATATATTTTATTGTTTTTAACAATTAATATTATTTTTTATTATGCATTTAAGAATAATATATATATAATATGAATAAATAAGTAAATATAAAATGTTAATAGATTTTAAAGATAGATATATAGACTTTTTATTATATATTTAAGAATAATACAAATGTATAAATACATCTGAAACATGTAAATGTATTTTATAGATGGATAGAATAAAATAGCTGAAAACAAAATATGTATTCTTTTTTGATAATTGCAAATTTTTTAAAGATGTGTTTAAGTATAATTGATAAATGATGATATCTAAATAAATATACATTTTATTACTTTTACAGAGAGAGCGAGATAGGATAAAATCAAACAGAATATATATTTATTATCTTTTAACAATTAATAATGATTATTTTAATATGCATTTAAGATATAATATAAATTATAAATATTCTTCAAATATAAATATTCTTACATTTTAATAATTACTTACTATTAAGTTTTTTTACTATGCATTGAATAATGCATATAACATGAACATATAAATATATATTTTATAGATAGATAGATAGATAGATAGATAGATAGATATAGAGATAGGTGACAGTGATGATAATGTCTGTGCATGCGCGCGTGTGTGTGTGTGTGTGTGTGCACGCAGTACTGCGAGTGGCGCTGTGAGCCGGGCTGTTACTGCACAGATGGTAAAGTTCTGGACTCAAATGGGACGGAGTGTGTGGAGCGGGACACCTGTCCCTGTCTGGACCTGCACACAGGACGACGGGTCCGTCCCGGAGAGACCGTCCCGACTCCAGACGCCTGCAACAACTGGTGAGAATCACAGAGACACCGCAGAGATCACATAATTTGCATTCATTTAAATCATGTGATTCATACGTGTTTGGTCATATTCCAGCACCTGTGAGGGAGGGAGACTCACCTGCGGTGAACAGCCGTGTCCAGGTTCGTCCCTTCATAATAATCTCAGTCATCTGTGTGGGTTATTAGATTGTGATGTGTGTTTCTGTGTGTGTCAGTGGATGGAGGCTGGTGTCAGTGGTCCGAATGGACGCCCTGCTCAAAGACCTGCGGGATGGAGTGGGTTTCCCGATACAGGAGCTGCGCCTGTCCTGAACCCAGATCAGGAGGAGCGCCGTGTCCAGACCAGCAGGAGGAACACGCCGGACTGGGAGTCCAGATCCAGAGACAGCCGTGCCCATCCGTCTCCTTCTGCCCCGGTGAGACTTTCATCAAACCAGACCATCGATAGATAGATAGATAGATAGATAGATAGATAGATAGATAGATAGATAGATAGATAGATAGATAGATGATTTTATTACGCATTTAATAATATGAATGTATAAATACATATAAAATATGTTAATATACTTTATAGATTAATTAGTCGTGCAAAAGATAAAAAAGATAATAGTATCTACAATCAAATTTATTTAATTAATAATAAATTAATAGAAGAATAAATAAATAAACGAAATTATAATATTGAACAAAGTAAAAGTAAAAAAGTCTCTAAAGCTCACCAAGGTTGCATTTATTTAATCAAAAATGCAGTAAATTCAGTAATACTGTGAAATATTATTACAATTTCAAATGTCTATTCTATTTTAATACATTTTAAAATGTAAAATGTAATTCAAAGCTGAATTTTCAGCAGTTTTCAGATGTAAAAATATTAACATTTTGATGTGACGTTATTTAGGGTAAAATGTTTGTTAATTATAATCATTTTGTTGTGTTAAGTTTTTTTTTATTTTAAATAGCAACTTAAACTAAACAGAAATGAGAAAATTTGCCTTTGCAGCTAATCAAAATACGTTATATAAATATTCTATTATTAGTATTAGTATTAGTATTATATTCTATCATTAATTTTTGTTAATCTTTAAAGTACAGTATTTTAATTAATGTAAATGTTTTTAGTATTTTTAGTTTTAGTTAACAATAACAGCACTGGTTTAAATTACTCAAAATGATACAATCAGCAGTAGATGAACATTTTGATGCAACATTACATTTTAATATGAAAAAATATGTATTTATGACAAAAAATGCGTTTATGACAAATATGTAAATATGGCAAATTTCAGCAAATTAGAGACTAATGGTTATTTAAATAAATTGTGAGGGCTGTAAATTGATTTAGTTTATTATAATTATGTGAAAGATCATGACCTGCAGTCAGTCTGTTGTTAAATGTTCCTGATCTCTGTGTGTGTGTGTGTGTGTAGTCCATGGCTCATGGGGCTCCTGGAGCTCGTGGTCAGACTGTGACGCGTGTGCCGGTGTGTCTGTCAGACAGAGGGAGTGTAACAGTCCTCCGGCGCGGTTCGGCGGTCTGTCCTGCCTCGGAGAGAGTCGACAGAGCCGCGGCTGTCATGATAACTTCACCGTCTGCTCGGGTCAGCTGATTCTACAGTCATATGAACATCTGAAACTATTCCAGACTCCTGTCGTGATATATTTCTATCCTCATCCGCAGACTGTGGAGGAGGACAGGAGCAGTGGCCCTGTGGGAAGCCCTGTCCGCGCTCCTGCTCTGATCTGCACGGAGACACAGAGTGTGTGGATTCTCCGGGATGCAGCTCGACCTGCGGGTGTCCAGGAGACATGCTGCTGCAGGACGGCCTGTGTGTGGACAGAGAGCTGTGCCGCTGTAAATATAACAACGTCAGCGCAGGTACAGAAGAGATGCTCAGTGCTGCTGCCACAACACAAATATTCTTTCAATCTGTGTTATTTTAATAGTTACTTTACTATAATTGTTTATTATTTATTAATATTTTGAATTTGTTTTTATTTTTACATTTTAAGTTTTAGGTAATTTTAAGTTTTAGTTATTTGGTGGTGTTTTAGATTTTTTAGAGCCCTGCATTTCAGCCTTTTTTACGCCCCTAGGGCCGGGCTTCAGGTCAATTTCCACATTAGTTATATGCTTGAACTGTTCTAAGATTTTTATATTCTATTTTATTTCTGTTAATGTTTAATTTATTTAATTTAATGTTGTTGTTTTTGTTTTGTTTTTTAAATATATTTTTAGTTTTATTTTTTCATTAATTTCAGTTAAAGTTAGCTAAAGATTAAGTCATTTTATTGTATTTTTTTTTATTCCGTTTTTTAGTTTTAGTTTTATTATTTTTTAATTAATTTCTTTCTTTTATCATTTATTTCAATCTTAGTTTTAGTAATTTTAGTACTTTAACTTAAACAACATCAAACAAATTATAAAGTTTGCCTTTGCAAATAGGTGAAATATAAGTAGTTTTATATTTTATTTCTGTTAACACTGTATTTAATTTATTTTATTTAATATTTTTATTACTTTTTAAATTCATTTTAATTATAAATTTTATTTTTGGTATTATTTAGTTAAAGTTTTTATTTAATTGTAGTTAAAGTTTTGTGCTGTGTTTTGTAATTTGTATTTTTTTAAATAATGTTTTTATTTAACTTTTAAAAATTATTTAAGTTTTAGTTTTAGTAATTTTAGTACTTAAACTAAACACAAATTGAAATATATTATTTCATCTATTTTAATGTTGAATTTATTTGTAGATTTTGTTAAAGTTTTTAGTTTATTTAAATTAAAGTTTTAGTAATTTTTTATAACATTTTGTTAAATATGATTTTATTTCAGTTTCAGTCATTTTAGTACTTCAACTTTCAACGAATCGAAAATTAGAAATTTTGCCTTCACAACTAACTGAAATAAAACAAGTTTAAGTTTTTTATATTCTGTTTTATGGTAAATGTTTAATTTATTTTAATTAATGTAATTTTTTTTTAGTTAATGACAACACTGATTTAAATTACTTTAAAACTACTCCAAAACAAACCCTTAAGTGCATATAGAGCTATATAGAAGTTTTACACACTGAAATGACATGCAAAACACTTTATATCTCTGCAGGAATAGACACAGGCAATGTTTCCTGGTCTTGGCCGGATCCATCCGACTGGCATCATGTGGCTCCAGGAGAGACCATCAGCACTAACTGTCAGAACTGGTACAGTGGGCTTTTTCTCATGATTGTTTAGTGTCAAAGTGAGCTTATTAAACACTGAGGAAGCCTTTGTCCCACACCTTATTGAGCTGCTTACTGTCTACATAGGCATAAATATAAAAAAATGAAAGGAAAGGCAGCTCACTAGACATTGAAACAAAACTATAATTGTATGTTTTTCAATCCTTTTTTCCAGCACCTGTGAAGCAGGTGTCCTGCAGTGTGACTCCGTGCCTGGTTGCCATGTCGACGGCAGCTGGGGCCAATGGGCTCCCTGGTCTGAATGCTCTGCCCAGTGTGGAGGCGGGGCTAAGATCCGGACACGTGAGTGTGATAACCCCGCCCCTCAAAGCGGCGGCAGAGAGTGTGTGGGATCCGGCCGACAGCAGAAAGCCTGCAACACTCACAGCTGCACAGGTGAGTCAGTGTGACCGATAACACCTTTCACATACACTGAGTGCAGAATCTCTATATTCTCTGTCTGTATGATGGCTCCTGTAGACTCCGGTCCGTGGTTCGACTGGTCAGCGTGGTCAGCCTGCACTGTCAGCTGTGGAGGAGGGACTCAGAGCCGTAGCCGATCCTGCCGGACGCCGCCGTGTTCGGGGATGAGACGCCAGAGCAAGACCTGTAACACACAAGTGTGTCTGGGTACGACAAACACTCGATCAGCTCTCCCTCTGAGCAGTCAGTCATAATAATAGTTTTAGGAAATTAAATTCAGAAAAACCTCTTGCAAAACTTGTCATAAAACATGTCCAGGTCATACTTCCCACCAAAATAAATGATATTTTGCCTAAAGAAAACAAAGCTTAATTTTGGATGCTTAAGGTGGTCAGTGTGATTGGGGATTTAATGCAAAACACAAATAAATAATGAAACAAAAACAAAGCCTATTTTTTATGGCCATTAAGATGGTTAGTGTGATTTGAACTTAATGCAAAAAAAAAAAAAAATCATTTTAAATTTAAAAAAATAATGCTAAATTAAAAATACATAATGCAAAATAAATAATGCAACAACAACAAAAAAACGGCCTGTTTTTAGGACCATTGAGGTAGTCATTGTGATTGGGGCTTAATGCAAAAATAAACAAATAAATACAAAATAAGTAAATAAAAAAAACAAAAAAAAACACAAAGCATTTTTTAATCAGTGTGATTAGGACTTGATGCAAAGCAAGCAAGCAAACAAACAAAAACAAACAAACAAACAAATTAATAAATAAAATTAGTAATTTGAAATAAATAAATAATACCAAATAAATAAATATTGTGAAATAATTAAATAATGCAGAATTAAGGAGACAAAGTATATTTTATGACCGTTAAGATGGTCAGTGTGACTGGGGCTTAATTAAAAAATAAACACAGAAATAAATTATTCAAAACAAGCAAATAATGCTAAATCAATAAATGACTGACTGAATGAATCTCATTTTATTTCTTGGTAGAAATATAAAAGTTGGAAAAAATATGTATAAATACAATAAACTTCTACATGAAGTGTTAACCAGCCTGTTAGATGCTATTTTTATTCTTACTAAAGTTGCACACGCAGAATTGTGGGATTTTACAGGCAGTAAAGCCCCTTCAAAAACCAACCAGATGGAGAAATGACAGGATATTTGAGTCAGATTTGCTTTAATGGCTTCCTGTCTCTGCACACAGCAGCTTTTCAGTGTTACAGACACAGAGCGGGATTTCACAGCAGCTTAAATCCTTCACGAAATTGGTTTGTTTTCTTCTCAGAAAGTATTTTAAAATCTTGTTTGTTTTGAAACACGATGCGAGGGCTTCAAGAACATTTTAATACCTCAGATTTATTCTCTGATTATATATTGAACCTTCTTCCGTGAGCGGTGATCCTGTGACAGCAGGAAGTGCTCTCAAACAGGTAGTTTTGTGGATCTCAGTGACTGTAAGACCCATCTAATATTCAGTCAGCGTGAAGGTCTCAGCGCTCCAGTCAAGGTTAACAGATAAGACACTGTCCTCATTTAAAAGTGAAATGTCCCAGCATCCCCTGTGATATTCTCTCCAAATTCAAATCAGCCACTTTTAGAGATCTGTTATGAGAAAAGTGCCTGTCCTTGAGCCCTATTCTGTATGCATTTGCATATTTCAATATTTTAGCTAGTGTTTGAATTGTATAATGACTTTCAGGGGGTTGTGCTTTATGGCTCATTCTCATCAAATAGTCATTTTAAACCAAACTCTGACTGTTTTTGTAATATATTTGTGTGTGTGTGTGTGTCGATCAGAGGTGGGCTGTCCTCCCGGCCGTCTCTATCGGGAGTGTGAGCGCGGTGAAGGCTGTCCGTTCAGTTGTTCTCAGGTCAGAGGTCACGAGGGCTGTTATTCTGAGGGCTGTGAGGAGGGCTGCCACTGTCCGCTCAACACTTACCAACACAACGGATCCTGCGTTTATGTGAGCGCACAATCCTGTCATACAGAGTAATGTACATGCTGGAAATACACACTTCACTGGTGATTATGATAAAGTACATACTTCAGAGTATTTATTAACACTACTATATCATAAAACTGCATCCTCATACCACAGACCAGTTTATTATTAGCATTTAGCTAAAATCATCAACCTTGCAATTTTATTTCCTTAAAATAATCATAAAATAAATATAAATACTATATTTATTTATCCATTCATTCATTCATTCATTCCAGAGACATTTTAACATACTAATTTCTAACAGTATACTTATATTTTTATATATAAAATTAAACATTATTATAATTATTTATATATATATATATACATTAGTGCTGTCAAATGATTAACCGTGATTAATCCCATCCAAAATAAAAGTTTTAATTTACATAATATGTGTATAAATTATATATAAATACACAAACATACAGTATATATTTAAAAAATATTTACATGTATATATTTATATTCATATAATTTATAATATATATATATATATATATATATATATATATATATATATATATATATTTAATATATAAACATAAGATATTTTTCTAAAATATATACATGCATGTATGTGCATTTATATATATACATTATAAATATACACAGCACACACACATACAGTATATATTATGTAAACAAAAACTTTTATTTTGGATGCGATTAATCACAATTAATTGTTTGATAGCACTAATATATATATATATGTGTGTGTGTGTGTGTGTGTGTATACTGTATGTACAGTATGTGTAATTTTTAATATATAATTTATTATATATCCTCCAGCCACCTTTAAACATACAAATTGTCAATATACTATGGAGATGCATAAATATAATATACAAGATATATAAGTTATTAGTGTTTTTATTCTTGACCTAGTTTGCATTGCAGTGGTAATAAAATAGTTAAGTAAGTGAAATAATTTAAAAAAGCTGTTGTGTGTGTTTGTAGGAGTGTCCATGTTTGGTGGACACTGACTTCCTGACCTCTTTACAAAGCGTGTCAGCGACCCCTGACCTGACCCCTGACCTCCAGAACATCACACTGGGGTCCGAGCTGATGTCTGGAGAGGAGCTGATGCATGAATGCAGTTCCTGGTAACAGAAAAATTATATTTTCACCAAATTTTTTAATCACCGAATTTTCTATTTGTCAGTAATATATCTGTGTCTCTTCTGAAGCTCGTGTGAAAACGGACTGTGGAACTGCTCTCTGGTTCCGTGTCCCCGTGATGGAGGTCTGTCTCCTTGGGGCCCCTGGGGCCCCTGTTCACTCAGCTGTGGGGGCCTCGGCCAGAAGAGTCGCAGCAGAAGCTGTAACCTGCCCAGTCCAGCTCACGGGGGCCGAGACTGTGATGGGCCCCTGCTGGACACGGCCTACTGCCAGACACCCGACTGCTCACGTACATGCTCGAAATATGTTACTGCTAGAAACATGCATGATTATTTTGATTATATTATTTTTAAACTGCTTATTTATTACTTTATAGTAATTCAGAAATTCTTTACTGTCTTCCCAGTGGTAACACTTCCGACAGAGGAACCATCTTTACCAGGTAATGATTGGTTGGGTGTAAAATTAATAAATTAATTCAGTTGGTTTGCGTTTGTTTATTTATAAATGTTTATTAATATTTATTATTTATTTTTATGCATTTTATTACATTATTATTATTATTATTAATATAAAAACAATAAAATAATTAATAATATAAAAATAATAATATTTAATTTTAAAATAATAATGATCATTTTTATACATTTTATTACATTAGTATTATTAACAACAATTATAATTAATTTTTTGTCATTGCATTTATTATTATTATTATTATTATTACTACTATAATTATTACTATAATCAATAATAAAGATGTTTATTTATTATTTATTTATTTGATTAATTTATTATTAACAATAATTGTATTATATAATATAAACAGTGTTAATTCTAATATTTAATTGTTTGAATTATTTCTTACAAATATTAATAATAGAATTGTTTATTATTATTAATAATAATAATATTAAATGTTTATTATTATTTAGCTGTTTACATAATAATAATAATAATAATAATAACATAGCAATAAAGTTTTATTTGAGTTTAGTTAAGTTTAGCTTGTATATTATTAACAACAATAATGAAATATTAATTTACTTCATTACATTTTCATTAATAATATTAACAATATTAATGATTATATTTATTATTTAAATAATTTATTAATAGTAATTCTATTATGTTGTTTATTTGTTTACATGTAATAATGATGATGATAATGTTGTGGTTTATTTATTTATTTCCTTACAACAACAATAACTACAACAACAACAACAATAATAATAATAATCATCATCATTTGATTATTTATTATTATTTATTATTATTATTATTATTATTATTATTTATTATCCTGTAATATAGTCTCTGCTCATCTCTCATCAGACGAGGATGCTGGTTTCTCCCAGTGGACGGCGTGGACTCCGTGCTCCAGAAGCTGCAGTGATCCGGCTTCTCCTGCTCTGAAGGTCCGTACGAGGGAGTGTGTTCGTGAACGCTGCTCCGGAGAAACCCGACAGGAGCGAGTCTGTAACCTGCCTCAGTGTCCCGGTACAGTCAGCTCAATCTACGCATCCTTCTGATGATACTAACCTGAATATCTGTGCCTTCTCATTATAACATCTATTTATATTCTATTTACTTTACAGTTAATACAGGCAGTTTAATAAAAATTACACAGTTTACATATTGCTTATGCAATGTAAATGGAAGGTGAAATCAAGTGCATTGCATTGTGGGATGCATGCAGAAAATTCACATACTATGCATGCTTGCTTGCTTGTTGTGTGGAGTTAACCATGTGTCTAGTGTAGTTTTTTGTATAATATGAATGTGTTTTGTGTGTCAGATGGTGGTGTGTGTCCGGGCCATGAATGCGCTCACAGGAACTGCTCCTGGATGAAGTGGGGCGAGTGGAGCCCCTGCTCTCGCTCCTGCGGCGTGGGACAGCAGCAGCGCGTCCGCACCTTCCTCGCCCCGGGCGTCAACGGGACCTGGTGTCAGGACATCCTGGGCGGCAATGTGGAAAACCGCTTCTGTAATATTCAGGCCTGCCGCGGTGAGTTAAAACATAAGAGAGAGAATAAACACTTGTTTGTACATTTAGATTGTAATGTGTATAGTCAGAGCTATCAAAAAAAAAATCTAGATAAAAATCTATATTCCAAAAACAAGTCTTCTTTTATCACATAATATTTTGAGATTTTTGTACGTTGTTGTTTGAATGATTAGATAATTTACAGAAAAATCAAGACAATGGCCATCATTAAGAATTAAATATTATTAAAGAAATATATAAATATTAATTATTATAATTATTTTTATTATTATTAATTATTTATATTTTTATGTATAATTTTTACTAAGCATATTTGTAAATATCAAATCTTATTCAATAAATTTTTGTGTATAGTTAGTTTACATTGTAAAAAAGTTTGCATAAATTAAATATTATTAAATAAATGTATAATATTATATAACGTTAACTATTACTATTGTTATTATATATATATATATATATATATATATTATAGTTATTTTATAATGATGATTATTATTTTGTTATAAGTATATTTGTAAATATCAAATCTTATTAAATAATTTGTACTATTTTTGCAACATATAGTTAGTTTTACGTTGCAAAACGTTTGCACAAATTAAATATTATTAAAGAAATGTTCATTATTATTATTTTGTTATCAATTATTAATTTTATAATTGTTGTATAATTATTACATTGTATAATTATTTATTTTTTAAGGTATATATATATTTTTAATTGTCAATTCTTATTATTTTGCAGATTATTGTTAGTTTTACATCACAAAACATTTTCTTTATTATTAGTGTTGTCTGAGTAAAAATATTTAACAAACTTAAAACAAGAGGGACACTTATCTGAGAAGCATAATATAATATAGGATATATAAACACAAGTGATTAGACAGTAATGTGTTGAGTGTTGTGTTCAGTGGACGGAGGCTGGTCTCGCTGGAGCTCTTGGTCCCGCTGTGATAAAGCCTGCGGCGGAGGACGCTCCATCAGGACCCGCTCGTGTTCCAGTCCTCCACCCAAAAACGGAGGCCGCAAATGTACAGGAGAGAAGAACCAGGTCAAACCCTGCAACACCAAACCCTGCGGTACGAGCTCACATCTGAACCAGCAGCAGCAGTGTAATAACAGTCGCAATAACAGATGCTAAAATAGCATCACAACACATTCTGAAAGATTCACTGGGAAATAATGCAGGACGTAATTTGATTTGATACTGTAATGAAAGCAGGATATGATATTATTGGTTCATATTGCTTTTGATCGTCCACGAGAGTTGTTGTCTCAGAGGTGCAGAAAGCTTTATGAAAACAATTTTTTTAAATAATATTAACTGATGAATCATGCACGATGAGACCAGGAACATGCTTAAACATAAATAGAGTCAGTGTTTAATTTAAAGAGATTTGTCTGAGACATTTTGAGTATTTTAACCCTGTAAAGCCAGATATATGAAATAATAGTCAGAAAAATATGTTTGTTTGTTTTTTTTAAACTGAACAATTTATTGAACCTTTAGACTAAGTGTAAAAAAACAAGTTTGCATATGTGTTTATGTTGAGTATCATATTTGATCCATAAGACTTTTATGGCTCATATAGTCTGATATTGTGAAATATTGAAGGAAAAACACTCAAAATGAGCAAAAATATGCAGTTTAATGCAGGGGATGATATTTATATGGCCAAAAAGTACGATGAAATTCTGATAGCTTGTAATGTAAGTCGGTGAGATATTTATAACAGTATAGCAGATACTTGCATAAAATTATATAAATATGTGTCGTCAATCTATATCTCCAATAATATGTCTTAGTAAAATGAGATTGAAACATATAATTCAATGCAATCTGATGCTGATGGAGAGATGAAGAAATAAACGCTCCTCAGAAGATGTGAGATGAAGATCATTCCTCCGCTGAGGAACAGTGAAAGTAAAGCTCCTCAAAAGATCCTGATGATCAGATTTGAGACGCACTGATTTTTCTAGAAAATGATTGATGGAGAATCAAGTAAAGCTGAGCTGCTTCAGTAAGAGTTCATCTGGAGATATGACTGCAGTTATTCTGACGTTTACTTGAGAAAAATCAGATTTGACAGCAAAAAGATACATGAAGCAGCAGCTGAAGCTGGACGCTTGTACAATTACACTAAAAGAGCTTTTGCTTGATTAAAAAACTCTAAACTATCAATCAGACGACAGAAGGCAGGAGTAGATGATGTTTGAATCATGCTGATCATTTAGAAGGACGTGTGTCAAATATTAGAGTAGGTCTAATGGTGTTCAGTTCAATCAGAATATACAGTGTGTGTGTGTGTGTGTGTGTGTTTCAGATGATGATGGCTGTCCGGCGGGGCAGGAGTTTGTGTCGTGTGCTAATGAGTGTCCTCAGCGCTGCTCAGATCTGCAGCAGGGCATCGAGTGCCAGAGAAACACTGAGTGTCAGCCGGGCTGCCGCTGCCCGCGAGGTGAGAGACAGTGTTTATATAAAGCAATTAAACAATATCTAACTATAGCATATTATTTTAGCTGTATTTGTATACCATAGTAATTATTCATATTTCGAATTCGCTTTCATTTTCATATTTATTTTTTATTTTTGTTATTGTCGTTAGGTTTTGTTTATTTTAAATATTTTTATATAGCTTTATTTCAGTTTTAGTTTTAGTCATTTTAGTGCCACTTAGACTTATTTAGTTCAGTTAGTTGTTTTAGTTCTAGTTAACAACACTGAATCATAAAATAGCGCCAGCCAACAGACAAAACATTATTTGACATATTATTTATTTTATTTTATTTATATTCAGTTAGCCATGGGAAGAAACTTACATGCGTTGTCTTAAATGTCTTAAATTTATGTACATTTGAAAAATCAGGGCAAGTCAAATTTCTTCCTATTGTTTTCACACAATGAATGAATTATTATTCCAATATTTTTCAAGTGTTTTCTGAGCTGTTTTGGTATTATTGTCTCACTAATATAACAATATAATATAGGATATATTATATTAAGCAAGTGGTATTAAAATGACTATATTATGTTTAAAACATACTTTGATATTAATATTTAATGCAGTACTTAAATTGTCAAATATCGAAATTTCCTTACTTTTCATAAGCGTATCATACTGGATGAAAATATATAGTATTATACATTTTCCCAAATGTACATATTAAAACTTTCTGTATCAAAAAAAAAAAAGTGGTGAATTTTTGTAACCCTTATTGTCCAGCATTTGCAATTTTGCAACATTTTTCCAAATTATACCCAAATTCATATTTTGCCTAAACAAAGTTATCAAATGGCTTTCTAAAGACTTGAAAATACATCATGAATATTAATATTTTTTTGTTCTGAGCGTTAAAGCGATTCACCCAAAACTGCAAATTTAATTATATTTGTGTCATTCCAAACCATTATTTTCTGCCAGTATACAGTACTGTTTTTGAGATTTGATGCATAAAAATACTGCATGAAAAAACGGCTTGTATTGTGTGTGTGCGTGCGCGTTTGTGTGTGTGTGTGTGTGTGTGTGTGTGTGTGTAGGTCAGTTGCAACAGGACGGCGTGTGTGTTCAGACGTGGCAGTGTGACTGTCTGGATGCGTTGGGTCAGAGCTGGGCCGCAGGCAGCACACATCAGGTGGACTGCAACAACTGCAGCTGCGCAGACGGGCGGCTCACCTGCAGCAATCACACCTGCGCAGGAGAGCAGAGCTGCACCTGGAGCTCCTGGTCCACCTGGGCCTCCTGCAGCTCCACCTGCGGCCCTGGACAGAGGACTCGATTCAGGTGGGATTCACTCGCAGCATTCAGTATGGAGGCTCCATTAAGGCAGGATTTTGTGAATATGTTTTTCTGTTTTCCAGATCTCTGGTTCCTGAGGGTGATGGTACAAACTGCCAGTTCGAGGAAGTCCAGCACAAACCATGTGACCTTGGCGTGTGTCCCCCGCTGTGTGTCCATGATGAGCAGGAACTGACTGTCGGAGACACGTGGTTAGAAGGAGAATGTAAACAATGGTGAGAGACACTGAGAACTATTTTAAAAAAGACTTTTTAGGGGCTTCAGAGAGATAATGTTTATTCAAAATCTTTTCTGTGTGTTTTCAGCACCTGCATCCCTGAAGGAGACTATTGTCAAGATATAGACTGTCGAGGTGTGTATGTCCTGCCTGTAATTTGATAAACATTTGCAGTTCAAATACATTATAGCTTTTATCATTTATTTATATTTGTATGCATCATTTTTAATTTAGGATAATTTATTATATAGAATATATGTGTGTGATAATCTGTATTTATTTGATATAATAATTAATTTTCATATTATTATAAAATATATTCATGTATTTTAAGTTTAGAAATTGTCCTCAGTGTTATTTTAGTATTATTTATGTACTATTATAGTCATAACTATTATTTTGAATCTGCTTTTCTTCTTATTGTCAGTTTTAATTAAAATGTTAGTTTATGTTTTGGTAATTTTGTTAAGTGCTTTTATCATTTTTCTTCTTTTTCCCCCTATTTAGCTTTAATTTATTTTTATTCGGTTTTAGTTTTAGTATTTTTAGTACTTAAACTCATTTTATTTCATTTAGTTGCCAAGGCAACATTTTTCAATTTTCATTTAATTTGATTGTCTTATATTTGTTTTGTTTTATTTCAGCCTGTTTTCAAATACCAAAAGTGACTTTTAGTTAACAATAATATAAATATAATATATATATATATATATATTTAATATAAATACTAATATAAATTAATATAAATACATTTAAAATGATATATTATAATGTATAATTTTATAATTTATACATTTTCAGGCCTAGAAAGGTAATAGAAAATAACACTAAAATTTGAAAAAGTCATGGAAATGTATTATATGTTTAATCAGCTATAAATTACTTTCTGTGAGTACAATCACTGTTATAAATCTCTGTTCTTAAAAATGACTGTGATTATAAACAACAGGAAATGTCAAAAAAATCAAAAGGGTTTGTAGGAACCAAGAACATTTATTTATTTCCACATAAACCAGCTCAGATTCAGTTGATGTTATGAATGATTTGTTGGTGATTTTATGCTGTATTAGTGGACGGCGGATGGACCCCGTGGTCCGTGTGGTCAGACTGTCCCGTGACGTGTGGGAAAGGTAAACAGATCCGCACCCGCGCCTGTATCAACCCTCCACCGCGAAACAACGGCACCGACTGCACTGGACCTGAGAGAGACACCCGGGGCTGTCACTCTGCACCTTGTCTTGGTACTAGAATAGACCTTATCCCGTTTTTAATACAAAACAATCAACATGATTGCATTTGTCTATCTAATATTTCCATTTATGTGATTAACTAGAACGGATGCATCTTTAATTATTTGTGTTATGTTAATGTGTTTATAATAAATGGTGTGTTGTGAATGCAGGTCATTAATGTTTCTTGATTGACCTCTGTTTCCTGCAGATGACCTTTGCCCCTGGTCCCCGTGGTCGTCCTGTTCACGCAGCTGCGGCGCAGGTGTGATCTCCAGACGCCGTCAGTGTGTGTGTGAGGAGACAGGAGATCACGCGTGTCCTCAGGACGTCCAGAGGGACGCAGAGGAGACGCAACTGTGTTATAAGAGACCCTGTCCAGGTGAACCAAAATAAAGCAGAAACCAGTTCATCAATAATATATAATACCAGATTTATTAGAAGCAGGAGAAATGGGAAAATATATAATATCTAAAATATATGTATTTAATTTTTTTAATGAATATTTATGTTTTACCAATGAGATTTGACTTTTAATGCAAGATGCATGCAAAACTATTGTTTTTTCATGCACTGGTCAATTTTGAGATTTTGGACCATTTTGCTTCCATAACTTATATGGAAGCAAACATAACATAACCAACGTGTTAATAATAGGCCAATTATAAGCAACTAGTCTATAGTGTTGATGAATTTTGAATGGCTTTATCCAGTGATTAGATTTCTGTTCTAGAAATGTATGCAAATTAAAGCATTTTTAATTAGATAATGCCTTATTTGCATATTTAAACAATATTTGAGAAACATATTAGTACAAAAGGTAATGTCTTAATGTACTGTGATTAATTAATCAGGGAAGTGCGATGACATTGATTAGTTTTCCTGTGTTCACCTGTGGTGTCTTACCCATAAATGTGCATCTGTTCCCCATGTTTAGGCTGTCCCATGTCTGAATGGAGCGCGTGGAGCAACTGCTCCTGTGTGTCTCAGTATCAGCAGAGGTTTCGTGCGCCGCTCATCTCGGCCAGCGGTGGGCAGCACTGCACTGATCTACAGAGACAGAGCCGGCCCTGCAAACCTGACAACTGCACAGGTGATCACTGTCTATACCACAGTACTTTACTGAGTGACTACCATATCAGAAGAACACCATGCATATAATATACAGTGTACAACATGCACGCTTAAAAGTGAGATTTGCATGACACAAGAATAATTTCCCAGAGGTTTTCATGTATATTTTATGGTAATAGCATATTTTGTGCAAACAGAATAAATGATTATTTACATATGTTGAGTATTTCAGTGGTTGTGCTGTTTGTTTGTTCATTTTGTTCTTGATTTCACTCTTACGTTGATCTGTGTGTCTGTCAGATTGTGAGAAACCCTTCCTGTTCTCTGAATGTGGATCTCCATGTGAGAAACACTGTGATCTGTTGGGTCAAACGCACTCGTGTTCATCCCAGAACTGCACACCCGGCTGCTTCTGTCCGGAGGTTTGCACGGTTTACATGAAACATTTCACATGAATTCACATAGTAACTCTTTACAGTGAGGTCTCATTTGTTAATATTAGAATGCTAATGTGCGATATATATTTTTAGAGCATTTATTAATCTGTATTAATGTTAGTTAATAAAATACATTTGTTCATTGTAAAGTGTTACCAGAATTTCCCAAAACAGGAAAAAGCAAAAAATAAATAAATAAAAAATAATAAATAAATAAAATAAAATAAATAAATAAATATTTAAATAAAAATAATAAATATACAAATATAATAATGATGATGATGATGATTATTATTATTATTGTAATTGTTTATTTATTTATTTATTTATTTATTCATCCATCCATCCATTCATTCATTCATTCATTATTTTTGAAAAGTTAAATTCAGTGATTAAGATGAAGATTTGCTGTGTTGTGTGTTTCAGGGTCTCCTGCAGCAGAACGGATCATGCGTCCGTCCGGATCAGTGCGGGTGTGTCCATCTCCTCCATCAGGGCTCAGAAGGACCTGTGGCCGTCACTGTCCCGCAGGGGGCGCTGCTGACCGTAGGCTGCAGAACATGGTGAGACACTGATGCTCTTCACACTGAGAGTGAGATCACAGTGTTATCATGATGTGCCTTTGATAACTCAAGTATTCAGCTTTCAGATTAGTGGTGTTTACTCAATTATCTCTATAACTAGTGCTCCTAGTGATGCAATAAAACATCTAGCACTATGTGTTAAAATTTATTTTAAGTTAAATTTATTTCTAAATGTATTTAAATTTTAAGTTAAAATTATTTATTATTTAAGTTTAATTTAATTCTGAAAATATTTTTGAAAAAATAATTGATAGACATTTACTCTATAATTGTTTATGCAATTTCTAAGTTAACATATTTTTTAATTTAATATAATATTTAATATAAAATGGAAAATATATTCAGAGATATGTATTAATTTTTAAAAATAAAAATATGATTACGTGTAAAAATAATTTATAAATATTTAGTTAGTTATTTATAAAACTATTTAGAATTCATTCTAAAATTAATTCTAAAATTTCTAAATAATAATCTCCTATTATATATGCATGTCCTATGATATATTTCCTATTGTATATTCATATCTAAATATTTGAAACTGTATATAGGTCCACCGCACACACACACACACACATACATACATATATATATATATATATATATATATATATATATATATATAATTATAAATATTTAGATAATTTTTTATAAAACATATTTATGAAATTATAAAAAAAACAATCTCCTCTTATATACTTCCACATATGTATATAGCAACCAACGCTCATATTTTCTTCAGAGAATGTATAAATCTTGTGTTTTATTTGTGTGTGTTTCAGTCTTTGTCATGACGGCTCTCTGCAGTGTGATTTACAGGAATGTGAAGGTATAACGCTTCTATTTTTACCCGTATAACCATATTTAGAGCATCTATTATTTCTTATTTTAGATGCAGATCAGATAATCTGAAATCTAATAACGCATTTCTGCCTGTTCATGAATAAATCCACATCTTTCTCTCAGTGATGGTCAGCGAGTGGTCAGAATGGACCTCCTGCTCTCCATGTATCCCAGCATCCTCCGGCGGGAACGCTTCGGGTCTGGTGTCGCTCCAGCGGCGCTTCCGGGCCTGTCTGGATGTGGACTCCGGTCTGCCGGTCAGCGGGAGAGAGGGAGAGTGTGATGAAGAGCTGGAGGAAGAGCGAATCTGCTCGCAGTCTGACATCTGCACCGGTGGGTCGCCCACGGACGGTTACCATAGTAACACATCATCATCAAACACTTCCTGTATGGGACTCTCAAATGTCTGACTGTCATCAAAGCAGAAGCCAAAGGGCAGCGTATCCGGGTCGGGGGTCCTGAACCCGACGACCCACACTGATATTAAAACACCATCAACAACACATCTCAAAGACTGTAGAGATACATGGGATAGCAAGGCATCTGTCCAGTGACTTAACTCGGCTTATGGATATTAATTACTTGACATGATAGACGTTTGTAATCATTTACTTAAACAAAACCTATTAAAAACTTTTTTCGTTAATTGAAATGAAACTGAAATAAAATAAATACAAAAACTTAACAGAACTGAGAAAATTTGAGAAAATATAGATAACTGAAATAGTTTGTTGAAGCATAAAATAAATAACTGAAAAACAATTAGTAAAATAAAACCCTAATTCTGAAATAAAATTAAATTAAACCTGAATAGTGATATTATAAAAAAAAAAAAAAAACTCAAAATAAATAGTAATAAAAATGACAAAAGCATTTAAAAGCTTTTAAAACTAAAACTGAAATAAAAATAAATTAAACTTGAATAATAATATTTAAAAAACAAAAAAAATTATAGTAATAAAAATGGCAAAAGCACTTAAAAGCACATAACAAAATTACTCAAAATAATTGTTAGATAAAATTTAAAATGTTAAAAACGTTTTTTGTTAATTGTTAATATTAAGATGAACTATTAAAATATTAAAATAACTATTATAATATTAAACTATTATAAAAACTTGAAGAAACAAAAATGAGAAAATTAGAGACTTGGCAACTAACTGGGAAAAAAACTGTTAAAGCACTAAAATTACTAACTGGAAATAAATAAAAATGAAAAATAAAACTGAAATGAAAATAAATTGACATGAATAGCAGTGTTTAAAAAAAATAATAAAAATTGACAAAAGCACATAACAGAGTTTCTCAAAATAACTGTTAACTAAAACTATTAAAAACTTTTTGGTTAATTGATCAAATAGAATAACAAAAAGGTTGCCTTGGCATCTAACTGAAAAGAATTTTGAAGCACTAAAATTACTAACTGGAAATAAATAAAACCTTAAACTGGACTTAAACTGAAATAAAAATAAATTACACTTGAATAGCAATATTTAAAATAAATAAATAAATAAATAAAATAATAATAAAAATAAATAAATAAATAATAATAATGACAAAATTGTCAAAAGCCCGTAGCAAAATTACAAAAACTGAAAATATACAAATAAAAGCTCATTCAAAATATGAATAAAAAGTATAATAGTATAAAACTAAAATAGGAAAGGTCTGGTCCAGGGAATGTTTATTGCAGTGTCATCTTGACCTCTTTAATGTGGTGAGAGAAGCTGAGTGTGGTGCTGTCTGTGTTTGTCTGCTCAGATGTGTGTCACTGGAGCTCATGGAGCGGCTGGAGTGTGTGTAAAGATCCCTGCAGCGGAGGATACCGGCAGAGAGAGCGCCGACCTCTGACCTCTGACCCCGGACCACACTGCAGGAACCTACAGACGCAGTCTCAGAGCTGCAACACTGGCCTCTGTCCCGGTACACACACATACTTATTATAGACATCATATGAATATTATAGAAGTATAATCAGTAACTATAATTTGTAATTATAAACTGATTCAGTGTGGACCTGCATATAGTTCATGTAGTTTTATATATTTTCTGTAATTGATATAGGTGAGCATTGTGAGGACAGGGGGCGGGTCTATGAGGACTCCTGTGCCAATCAGTGTCCCCGCAGCTGCACTGACCTGTGGGATCACGTCCAGTGTCTGCAGGGCACCTGTCATCCAGGTATCAGCGTTTCTCTGACCTCTGCTGTAATACACACATGAAGCGGGGAATATGAGTGTGTTTGTGTGCCGCAGGCTGCCGCTGTCCAGACGGCCGGCTCTTGCAGGACGGAGGGTGTGTGCGGCTGGACGAGTGTCGCTGTGGGCTTCCGCTGGAGAACGGGACGCTGGAGATCCGACCCGGAGAGAACATCACCGTCAGCTGCAACACCTGGTGAGAGCAACTCATTTATTTATGGATCCGGTTTACCTTAAAGGACGTCCCAGATGGGAGGGTTTGTCAGATTCTGTTAACGTCTGGGGACAGTTTTCTGAAATATTGTGCTGAAGGTAAAGAAACATTAAACATTAACAGTCTTGCACAAATGCACACAAACAGTTGGCACATTATTTGACATTTATTATTGTGATCTAATTTGTATTAGTTTGGACAAGTGTTATTTTAGTATAATTTATATAATATTATAGTTTTTTGTTTTTTTTTCATTTAAAAGTTTTAGTGATTTTGTTGTGTGTTGTTTTAATATGTTTATATTTTTATTCTTATGTCTTATTTTTTTATTCTTGTTCATTTATATTTTATTTATTTTATTTATTTATTTTACTTATGATTAATAATAACATAATTACAATCAGTTTTTATTTAATATGTGTATGTGTATTATTTCTGAAATATTATTATAAAATTATATAAAATAAATAAAAATTTTATTATTTTTAAACATCAACAGAACTGCACAAATGCATATAAATATTTAAGACGTTATTTATTTATTATTATTATTATTATTATCCCATTTTTACTAGCTTGGACCAATGTTATTTGTATCATTGATATAATATTATAGATTTTATTAATATTTTGACTTTTTTGGCTTTAACATTTTTTGTTTTCATCTCAAAGTTTTTGTGGTTTAGTTATGTGTTTTTGTCTTTTGTTTTTAAAATGTCTATTTAGTTCTTATTCGTTTTTATTTCAGTATTAGTTATTTTTGTACTTTAAGAACTATACAAGAAAACGAGAAATGATGCCTTGAAAACTAACGGAAAAAGTAACTAAAGTAACTGAAATGTTATTTATTTATTTATACCAGTAATAACCTTAGTGTGGACTTCAGAACGTTCTCAGAACTGCATTTGTGTGGATGTTTTTGTAAAAAGTGTGGCTCTACAACAAGTACTTGCATATCTACATAAATACATACACAAAAACATCACATTTGACACAAACCTCTGTCTCTGCAGTGTGTGTGTAAATGGCTCTCTGGTGTGTACGGATCACGCGTGTCCGGTCTACGGTCCGTGGGGATCGTGGAGTGAGTGTTCGGTGTCGTGCGGGACGGGACAGAGGACACGCAGACGCTCCTGCAAACACACAACCGGAGGACCGACCTGCGCCGACACCATCCAGAGTGAAAGCTGCTCACTGCCGCCCTGTCCAGGTCAGCCTGTTGGGCAGCGTTAATCTACATATTTAAATTCAAATTGTAGTTTATATATAGTTACTATTTGATATTTTATAGAAATATGAAAATATGTTGACAAATATAAAAAAATAAGACTTTGGCACCTATTTTAAATCACAATACATGCTAAATTAATTTGCATAAAAATAATAATTAAAAATATTTAAAAACACTACATTCAAATTACAAAATATTTTACACAAAATATATACAAAAATAAACAAAAATGTAATAAAAAAATTATATATGTATATACACCCACACACACAATATATATTCTTACTATTTGATATTTTATAAAAATATTAACATATTTTAACATATTTCATATCACAATTCATGCAAAGTTCATTTGCATAACAACTTTTTACATAGATTTTAACATTTTGTTTTTCAAAAAAAAAAATCTTCTCTATAATGGGAAAATATAAGTAGTTTTATTGTATAAATAGCTTGATATTTTACTTTTTATGTTATTTATTTATTTATTTTTAATTTAATTTTTATTATTAAGTTTTTCTGGAAACCAATTTTTTTGTTTTTTCTTTATTTTTGTAAAATTATAAAAAAAGACTTTAACATCAATATTCAGAATTAGACATTTGTGCTTGACATGTATTTTAATGGACTTGTATCTTGTAAAGTGTAGATTATATAGGCCTATATGATTTTGTCGATCTGTTAGCCGGCTGTGTGGTGAGCGAGTGGTCAGCCTGGACTGACTGCAGCGCCTCCTGTGGTGGAGGAGTGTCACTGCGCAGGAAGACGGTCCTACAGGAGCCAGAGCCCGGGGGTCTGAGCTGCACCGGGCCCCTGGAACAACACACCGCATGCAACACCAACAGCTGCCTGCCTGGTACAGCAAACACATCCGTAAACACACAAAACCAGCTGAAGTACAGGCCTGACACATAAACACAAACTCAAACACACTTCAGTGAAGGAGAAACACTTATGATGTGTTATAGTGCACCTATAAATCCCTTCAAACGGTCATATAATACCTGTAAAGCATCTGTCATTTCAGTTTATATTGTCATAAAACATGACAGCACATATTCAGAACTCAGGCTGTCTGTATGTGTTGCTTTACAAAGAAAATCACAAGGAAAATAAGAAATTATATTTGGCATTAAGATAGTGAAGCTTATTTTTAGGACTATTCAGATTTATTTATTGATATATTGATTGTGACATTTTCATTCAAATTAATAATATTTACTTTACAAATTCATATTGCTGGGATGCAAATAAATGCTTTTTTCATTCTGCTTAAAAATCATCATTTCAGGACATCGATTTAATTTAATTTCCTTTTTAAATCAGAATTTTTAGTGCAACGAATTATGCATACTATTGTGCATATAGTTTACAAATGGCATAGTCATTGTTTGCAGTTTAATTGTTAATGAAAATGAGGGGTAAATGTGCTTAATTGTCATTTTAATAACGTTAAAATGTTATATATACACACACACACAAGCATATATATATATTTATTTATTTATGGTTTAATGATGTTTAGCTGAATTTAAGCAGATGTGTGTGTGTGTGTGTGTGTGTGTGTGTGTGTGTGTGTGTGTTTTCTAATGCTCTTATAGAAATAATTTACCTTCCATTTAGCTACATTATAGCTTCAGCAATTTACTGGTCCTCTTGTGTGCAATTTTATGCTAATTTCAGTCCGAGACAAGCATGCACAAAATATTAAAATTGGCACTGATTTGCATTAAAGCATCTGAGATTGTGGAGAAGAATCCGTTAGGAGTTAAACTGAATCATGCGGCGTGTGACGACCATGCAGACTGTTCATTAATTGTGTTTTAGATGATAAGACAGAATAGAGTTTGAGTTGATAGACTCATTTAAAACAGTGCGATAAGCCTTCAGGAGGAATGAAGTGTGTCTTAAACAGATTCCCCTCCAGAGTCGTTTAAGCAGCTTGACTCATTTGATTACTACTGTTAATGAACTTCAGCAGTCCGTCACTTAAAGGCCCTGCAGTTGCTCTGTCAAACCGGCACCAACAAATCATGTGTGTTTAAGCTACTGTAGTTCAGCCACAAATAATAATGTCATCTGTGTAAATGGAATGCTAGTTTGGATGCTGTGTGTAACGGTGGTTTGGTTTGCTCTGTGTCAGATTGTCCTGCTGGTCAGGTGTTCAGCTCATGTGCAGGATCCTGTCCATACAGCTGTGAGGATCTGTGGCCCCAAAATCAGTGTGTGCCGCTGACCTGCAGTCCTGGGTGCAGCTGCCCGCCTGGAGCCGTGAGTCAATCTGTTTGTGTTACCCCACATAACACCCTAGAAACCACCTAGCTACACCCTAGAAAGCACACACAACACCCTAACAATTGCCTAGCAACGATCTACAAACTATATAGCAACACCCTAGAAACTGCTTAGCAACACCCTAGAAACCACACACAATACCCTAGAAATGACCTGGCAGCACCCTAGAAACCGCACGGAACACCCTCGAAATTGCCTAGTAACACCCTTGCAATCCCATACAACACCCTAGAAGCTGCCTAGCAATACCCTAGAAACCACCTAGCAACGCTCTAGAAACCACACAGAACAGCCTAGAAACCACCTGGCAACACTCTACAAACCACATAGCAACACCCTTAATAACAGTAGCATGCTAAAAATATTTTGAACACCATAACAACATCCTTGCAGCTTCCTAAAACACCCTAACAACCCCATTGCAACGTTTTAGCAAATTCTCAGAAGACCCTAGCAACCCCATAGCGACGTTCTAGCATAAACCTCCATAGCAAAGTTATAGCAGCTTCCTTAAACACCCTAGCAACGTCCTAGCAGATACCTTAAACAATCTTGCAACGCCCTAGCAGATTCCCACAACACCCTAGCAACCCCATAGCAACGTTCTCGTCTAGACCTGCCTAGCAACTCTACAGCAACACCCTGGCAGCTTCCTAGAACACCCTAGCAACCCCATAGCAAAACCCTTGCAAATTTCCAGAAGACCCTAACAATCCCATACCAACGTCCTCTCCTAAACCACCATAGCAACACCTTGGCAACCACCACAGCTCCCTAACAACACAGTGGCGTCTGCACAGGCAAACCCATCCCATTGTCTTCTGAAAACATATAAATCTAGTTTGTTTATTTTTCTAGACTGCAGTAAACAGTGTGATTTGAGGAGTGTACCCTGTTCACATCTGCTCCTGATGGCTCTGTATTTTTGGAAGTGTAATTTGGACACAGATGGTTGTACGAGTCCCGCATGAATATGAGGACGTTATTAATCATATCATCCATCTGCAGGTGATGCTGAACGGAAGCTGCGTTCCTCAATCCCAGTGTCCTTGCTCTGTGGTCTCGCTCCTGTCGGTGTCCCACAACCTCACCCTGGACCTCCAGGAACAGGAAGTTCCTGCTGGTACCGTCATTCCAGACTCCTGCAACTCATGGTACTTCACATTCATTCTGTGCACGGTTTGTGTTTCACGTGTAAATGATCTTTAACAGAAAGAGCTGCTGTGGTTATTGGATTGATATTCAGTGACACGTGGAACACGATCAGGCTTTTCTAAGAGCGTCTCAGTGTCGTGAAGTGAAATCCACATCCTCTCTTTGGATATAAAATATCGGCAAGATGTTCAGAAAGTCACTCTGACATTGTTGAAAGAATCTGATGCTCTGGATGGAACAGCTGACAATATAATAGACAAGAATAACAATTTGGAATTAGACGTTTTGAAGTAAAGTGCATGGATTACATGAAAATATGCTCATATTTGGTTCATATACATGCTCATAAATCAAAAGAAAAAATAAACTGTATTTTTATTAAGAAATTAAGAAAATTTTGAAGCATTTTTATAATAATTAAATTATCATTAACAAAATGCATCTGGACATTTATTTATTTATTTACCATTATTCACAAAACTGATATATCATAACTGATATCATTGTTTTTTTTGCAATACATCTTTTATGCAATAAAAAAGAAAAAGGTTTTTTGATTGTTTAATTGTCAAGAATTTTATAATGCTCTAAATTAGGCTTATTTATTTATTTATTCATGCTAAATATATTTAGATATTTGTATAATTTATGCTGAATATATTTTAAAAATTTGGGGGTGGACATGTTTTTGTCTTGGAAAACTTTTCTGAGAAAGCTGTAACATCAAGCATGGAAAGACTAATAAGTGTGTATATTTACGTCTGATTTTAGTCTTTTGTGTGTGTGTGTTTAATTACAGTGTCTGTGAAGGTGGGATCTTTACCTGCACTAATGAGTCATGTGACGGTGAGTCATGTGACCTCATACACTCACAGCAGAGACACAAAGGGCCCCACAAACATTATTTTTATAGCTTCATATTCTTACTGTACGGCAACTATTGACTTAAGAGCCATTTTTAAAACATCTGAGACAAACTTCAAAATGTTCCTGAAACATCTTCTAAGCAATGGACTCTTACCTGTGTTTATGAACGGAAGTGAAAGGAGCAGAGTGTCTGAATGCTGTGTGTTTTCATTCAGTGGACTGTGAGTGGAGCGGCTGGTCAGCGTGGAGCTCTTGTTCAGCGTCCTGCGGATCTGGACAGCAGTTCTCCAGCCGGACGATATGGCGCCAGCGGCAGTACGGAGGACGGGAGTGTGAGGGGCCGTCACACACATCACGAGTCTGCAGGGGCCCCGAATGTGGTGAGAAACACAGTGCTGAGGGTTTGTGAGGTGTTTAGACCGAAAACACATTGGGGTGTAGCATTTTTGTTCAAGTTCATTTAAATACAGTATGCCAGTAGTGTATTCCTTGAAGTACCTTGAAGTGTCATTGCACTCTACGTTATTTTATTGATTTTATTATTATTATTATTATTATTAAATTTTATTATGATGATGATGATGATTATTATTATTCATTAATTGATTATTATTAGTAGTAGTTGTTGTTATTTTAATATTATTTTTATTTGTTTGTTTTAATTTATTTTTATTTGGCAGCATAATAGTAATAATAATAATAATATTAATTTATACTTTTATACAATTATTAATTAAATAATGTTAATATTTTTATTTGTTTTAATAATATGAATGTATTTATTTGTTTTAATAATAATTATTATTTTACTACTACTACTACTACTACTAATAATAATAATTTTACTTATTTGTTTTAATAATAATAATAATAATTAATGGATTTATCAAATAATTTTATTTTTTATTTATGCAACTGTAACTGTTCTGTTTATTTAAAAAAATAAAATAGAAAAGAAAAGAAAACAGAATTTAAATTAAATATAGCATCTGCCCTTCCCTAAAGTCCACTGGTCATCAACTAATGTTCATACAGAGTGTCCAGAGGATGAGCGTTGGCTCTGGAGTGAGTCCGGATTGGGGCGAGTGTGTGAGAGGGGGTGTTTGGACCTGTATGGCCCTGAACCGCTCAACTGCACGGGCCCCGGGGCCACAGAGGGCTGTGTGTGTGAGGAGGGCCTTTATCGGAGCCTGGAGGGCCGGTGTGTGATTCCAGCACTGTGTCAGTGTGAAGAGGAAGACGGGACGCTTCGAGAGGTACACAAACACACAATCACTCGTCACACTGCTGTGCTTTAGCCTGTAATTGCTGTGCTGCTTACATTGTTTATTTATTCTAATAAAGAAGGTCATTAACGAGTCTGATGGATTAGCACTCAGGGCATTTGTAGAAAAAAAGGTAATTGCCATCATCAATCATGAAAAAAACGTTGAAAGGCCTTATGAGGTTGTCTAATTGAACTACAGTGGTGCCTGTTAAAGAGTTTCTGTATGAAGAGCGTTTGGTTGAATGAGACGGACGATGTAACTTCCCGTGGCTGGAAAAATGCCATCACCACAACATGGATGGATGGTATACAGTACATACACAATAATATATTAACAGCAGATCAATATTTACAAACTCTCCATTCAAAAGAACCTGTTGTAGTATTTGATTCTTAGCTTAAATTCACCGATTTACTTTATTAATTCATGCTCCTGGTCTTATTATGAATGATTGAACAATGTTATTCTAAGAAAAACAAACTAAAAATAACTAAAAATATAATTAACTAATGATAACTAATATTTGTAAAAAAAATGAATACATGTTTTTTTTTTTTTTTCTCTTAAGTTGCTCTTGCATTTATTTAAAGTGCCCCTTCTATGGGTAATGAAAGGTTCATATTGTGGTTTTGGGAGTCTCCAACAACAGGTTGACATGCATGCAAGGTCAAAAAACACTTTCATTGTCTTATAATATGCATTAATTTTTACCTTATTTGCTCAACAACTTCCAAACGATTCGCTCAACGATTCATTTTTCCAAACCCCTCTTTTGCGTGACTCTAATCTGATTGGTCGATTGGCCTCATTTTCATCTCATCATGCCTGTAATGACTGATAAAGCAGTGTTTGTGAGAGCAGTGCTGCTTTGCGTGCAGCGTTACCGGGGAAACAGCTATTTTTACCGCTCCAAAAGGCACCTAGTGGCAAAGAATGAATTAGCATTTTCATTCAGACCAACACGAAAAGACCAACAAGTGGGTGGACAATATGCTAATGCTTCATGTTGAGGTCAACATGAAACGGCTTGGGATTCGTTTTAAAAACGACTCGTTTCAATGATTCAGAGTCGACGGTGCACTTTCAGATTTAACACTTTACAAGATGTTTTCAATCACTTAGAGCTGTGTTACACACTGCATGAAAGCTCATTTTCGAAAATCCATAATAGGGGCACTTTAGTCAAAAAAGTGAAACATTATTGCATATGTGAATATCTCTTAAAATGTAATTTACTGCAGTAATCAAAGCTGAATTTTCAGCATAATTTCTCCAGTCTTCAGTGTCACATGATCTTCAGAAATCATTCTAATATGTTGATTTGCTGCTCAACAAACATTCCTGATTATTATCAATGTTGCAAACAGTTGTGCTGCACAATATTTTTTGTGGAAACTGTGATACATTTTATTTTTCAGGATTCACAGATGAGTAGAAAGTTCAAAAGGACAGAATTTACAGTCTTTTGTAACATTATAAATGTCTTTACTGTCACTTTTGATCAATTTAATGCTTCCTTGCTGAATAAAAGTATTAATTAAAATGGTAATGGCAATATATATTAAATTAATTATTATAAACATTGTATAAATATATCAAAATATATATTTGATTTTAATATAAAAAAAATTTTAATTCACTTTTGATCCATTTTAATATACATATACACTATTGTGAATATAATACACTATTATGATACTACTATTAATACACTGTTGAATGCAAAACACAGGCACAAAATATTATCTGCAACTTTTAGAATTTTAGTAGGAGGTGTCTGTCCAAGCACATTAATGTAAATATTAATGAATTGTGCGCTGTGTTTTGTGTGTCACAGCCAGGGTCCGAGTGGGTGGATGGCTGTCAGTCATGTCGCTGTATCAATGGCCAGAAACACTGTCAATCAAATTGTCCTCCCCTTCACTGCTCTGAGGTAAGAAATGTGTCGTTTGTCTTTCATATTCACTTTCCTTCACCTCACACACTGAAAGATGTGACATTTCTCCAGTATATTCTCCGTTAGACATCCACTGCTGTTCGGTTTCACATGCGTCGGCCAAATAACCAGTGAATAGCCTTGCATCAGTAATGAGCCCAGTAAGAGAGCAGGACGCCGTTAGAGGACCAGATGCTGGAAATAGACCGACCCGTTGTCCAGGCAACCGCTCCGGTCAGGGATAATGTCCCAGATGGCTCTGGAGTGACGCCTGGACATCTCAGAAGCTCAGCACCCTTAAGGAAGCTTCTGCAGCGTCTCAGAGGAACCCAAAATCTCCTCTGGGCTCCTGCTGATCACTGGGAGAAGATCTGTTCAAAGAGAAACTAAAAATACTCCCTCTGGTTTCTAGACGATTTGTTCTTCTTCATTCAGTCCAAATCAAATTACCCAATTTGCATTTCTGCCGCCGGCACAAGTAAATGTCACACCTCACCGAATGAGTGTTCCTCTTATAATAACTCCAAACTAATAATCACAGACTAAAATAAACGCAGACTGGACTTTCATAGTGTTTCATTTCTCTGCCTGTGGCGGCACCAAACTGAATTCCAGAAATATAACAAAAAGAGTTTTCAAAGTTGCAAACAGTCAGATAGTTCAGATAAATTGTGAGATATAAAAGTGCTGATGTGCTGAAACTGTGAAAACTCTCAAGTCATGCAGTGCACTGGAAAGTTTCAGGAGTAACAATTGCATTCAAACGCAGGAGATCTGCAAACAAACAACACAAAATGCAAATAATAATATTAATAAAAAATAATGCTAACCATATAAGCATACACAACTAGTTAGAATCAAATGCTTTCCAACTTGTTGATGTCAAGGAACATGTGTTAATTAAAACAAAATAAAACATGTTAAATACAACTTTTTAGTGATAACTTATACACCTTTAAAGACAGTTTTGCTGTGAGCTCAGAGGTTGTTAATCAATGGTGTGTGCATATAAGCTTAAAATATATGATTTCTATAGATATAATCAACAAATGAATAGTTCTATATTTGTCCATCGCTCTTAATTTGATAGT
Source organism: Onychostoma macrolepis (assembly GCF_012432095.1). Classification (NCBI taxonomy): domain Eukaryota; kingdom Metazoa; phylum Chordata; class Actinopteri; order Cypriniformes; family Cyprinidae; genus Onychostoma; species Onychostoma macrolepis. The sequence continues at coordinate 2,231,970 of NC_081178.1, read as the reverse complement.
TTTTTTAATTCGATTGTAGTTGTTTCCCTCACTAAGCTGTCTTGTGCCTTTGTCTCTTTGTCTGATGTTTAAATTCTTTTTTTATTCAAATCAGGGTTTGTAATGTTGCAATTTACCTCATAGAAGTGTTATTTAGTATCATTGAGATAACATTATTGTTTTTATTAATGTTTAAAATGAGGTTTTATTTCTATATTTTCTTTTTTTGTGCTTTTGTCATTTTTTAAATGTCTATATAGTTTTTTTTAGTATAGTTTTTTTTTAGTCCAGTTTTAGTTTTAGTTATTTTAGTACATCAAGTTAACCTAAATGAAATTATTTTTTTATTATTCATTCATTCATTTATTTTATTTTATTTCAGTTAAATTTTATTTCGTTAAACAATTTGAATGGTTTTAGATTTAGTTAATTATAATTATTATTATAGTCCTGCCTTGGTTTTGGACATTGCTTATAACTCTTAAACAAAGACTTTTTAAAAATTAAAGTCTAACTTTTTTTGTTAGTTTTTACATTTTTATTCGTTTTTATTTATTGATAATAACCCGACCTCATATAGCTGGTTGGTTTGGTTCACTCTTAAACAGACTTTTTAAAAATCCCTAATAAACTTAGTTGACGGGTACTTTTGCATGATGCATAAATGTATAGTTTGATACACTGTAGGTCACATTGAATAATCATATTCTAATGTAAATGTCATCTGCCCATATGCATTGTGTGTGTATATATTTGAATAACAAGCCAAACAGACATGTCATACATTACCTGTCGATTCTCAGTTTTACTCCATATTTTCAGTGTAAATGTCTGAGCCCCTGTGGCCCGGCGGCAGTCGTATGGAGGCTTTCACAGCTTGATGCTCGTCTGTACTGTCAGCATCCGTCCATCTCGCCGACGAGCTATTCTCAGCCACCTGCACCTCTGATATGCTTTCTCTCCTGCTCTGTTTTCCAGGGTGAAGTGAAGGTGTTGGAAGCGGAGAGCTGCTGTCCCGTGTGCCGCAGAGAGTTTCCAGGTAAGAGTCACACAGTATCCCACTAATAGGGAAGTCGTTCGCTGATGTTTGTCAGCACTTCTCATGTGCCACAGACGATTGGTGTAGTACACATCATTAAGCATACTGGAGCTTTAGCTAGTCAAACTACAGCCCGACTCCAGATCCAGCCGTGTAACTACATTCCAGAGATTGCAGGACGGTGTAAGTTCTTCTCCACTGAAAGGATCCGTTCGGGTAATTTGTGCGATATAAAAATGCTGACACGTTCAAAAATTCTCAAACCGTGCAGTGCACTGGAAAGTTTCAGGAGTAACAACCGCATTCAAATGCTTCATTCTTATAAATCATCACTGAATGCAAATAATAAAATACTTCTAGCCATATAATCATGCATGGTTAGTTAGAATGGAATCATAAATAAGATTATCAATTTTAAAATGCAGGAAGAAATTCTTTCCAACTTGTTGAAGTCAGATAAAATAAAACTCCATGGTGCTATTCCTTAATATAGTTATGTGACTGGTAATAGAAAACATTCCTGTTTTTACAGTTTTCCCAATTCCTGCACCTTACAATAAGGTTTTGTTTATTAACATTAGTTAACTAGTGTACATTAGTAAACATGTACTAACAATGATACATTTTTAAGCATTTATTAATCATAGTTAATGCTTATTTCAACATTTACTAATATATTATTAAAATCAAAAGTTGTATCAGTAAATGTTATTAAATAATAATAATAAAAGTAGTAATAATAATTATTATTATACAACGAATAATATAATAATACATTAATAATAATAATAATAATAATAATATAATTTATATTATAATTATAATATACAATTATATTAATATAATAATATTATACTACTACTAATACTGATACTGTAATAATATAAATCAAAAATTGTATCTGTTAATATTATTTATTAGCTAATGCAAACTAACAATGAATATTTATATTTTTATTAACTAACGGTGACAGATAAATATGTGCTGTAACAAATATATTGCTCATTGTTAGTTAATTTTAGTTAAATGCATTAACTAGTGCTATTAACTTATTGTAAAGTGTTACCATTGAAAAGTATAACAATGTTTATGCATTTTAAAAATGATCAGTTGCCCTATTCAAACTATATGAATCATTTTGCATGTTTAGGTTGGTAATTTCAATACATTTGCATTTTGATTTTTTTTAGTTTGATAAGTGTAAATTAAAGTCAACATGAAATGCTATTTAACCCTTTTTACTTCTATAATATGATGTATTTCTGAGGGAAACTGGATATTTATTGAGGGAGATTTGATTTTATCCATCAGGAATCAGTTGAATGGTGAAAAGTGGTGAAAATGACAGGTGGTTGAAAAATAGGATGTAAGTGGTTTCTGAGATGAAGCAAGTTATTATATTTGAATGAAACGTAACAAAAACAAAGATTACTCTCTCAATTGTCTTGAGTTTCTCAGAGATCCTTCATTAAATCAAATGTGTTTCTTTTGATTGTAATTCTTCTTCTGTTAATCGCTGTCTTGCTCTCTCTTCTTCTGTCCTATTTTTTCCTGTGAACATCACTTTCTCGTCTCCAGAGGATCCGGTTGCCGAGTGCCGTCGTTACACTGAGGTCAGGAACATCACCAAGGGCGACTGTCGCCTGGACAACGTGGAGGTCAGCTTCTGCAGAGGGCGCTGTTTGTCCCGGACCGATGTCATTCTGGAGGTGCGTGTCGCCGTGTCGTTCACCGTGAGCTCTGAGCTCTGATCTGTGAAGTGCTGCATGACCTTTTACAGGATATTAACGTATTTTATGCATCAATCTAGATTTTTATCTACTTACGAATTATTCTGCTTATAAGATATTGGATGCATTATGTGTTATAAATGCATCAATGTGGAAAGTCTGCCGAATACTGGTAGCATAAAACGTTTGGTCAATAACTACACACTGTTATATTAATTACATTGTTAGATTAATACGGTTACCAATAAAGCATATTATAGATCAGTGGTGTACTAGATTATTCAGAAAATTATTCAGAATTGTGTATAAATATTTTTAAAAAATTACATACTAAAAAGAGGTGTCAAAATTATTTATTTATTTATTTAATGTCTTGTTATTTCAGTAGAAACTGAAAAACTGTTAAAAAACTACTGTTTATATTATTTATTTTGATATAATTACCATTGATGATCTAAGATAAATGCTAATATTGGTCAAGATGGATATATATAATATGTTTTATGGTTAACAGTATTGATCTTACCTTATATTACGGTAAATAGTATAACAGTTCATCCAGATTGTGATAAATATTTGATCAGATTCATGCTATAATAAACGAATCCCCATCATGTCTGATACCTTTTCATGCTGTACATAACAATCAGTCACTGATTTCTAACAGCACTAAAGCGCCAAATTGAGCCTGGCTTGTGTTCCTCGTTCTTGATTTAAATGTTTCATCAGTGTGAATGTTTGCTGCAACTATTTTAAAATGTGTTTGAACTGGAAACTTCTGTCAGGTTGCCTTGGAAACCAGTCTGCCTGGTCGCCACGCTCCAGCTTTAACGGCAAACTCGCACCTCTCTTTTCCCTCTTTTGTCATCACATCTGCCCTCTCCTTCTGCGTCTCCTAATGGGCTCAGAGAGAGAGCGAACGCGGCCCGCGCCGCTCTAAATGATCCCACCATTCCGCTCCATCAAAGAGAGCAGGCCATTGGCATTTTAGTAAATGTAGCGTGAAGACAATTTGGATTGTTATCCGTGGGTTTGGCTCTTTTCCTGTCCGCTCTGGCCTCTGATAACGCATCCGTCTCTCTCTCAGGAGCCGTATCTGCAGGCGTTCTGTGACTGCTGCAGCTACAGGCTGGACCCGCAGAACCCCGTGCGCTTCCTCAGCCTGCGGTGCGCCAGCGGAGACGTCGAGCCCGTCGTTCTGCCCGTCATTCACAGCTGCGAGTGCACCAGCTGCCAGGGTGGGTAAAGCCAGAGGAAACGGCCTCAAACAACATTCTGTGTCTCTGACATCAGGGGATGAATCTCCTCTCCTCTCCGCTTTGTTTGGAAAGATTGACGCGGTGTTAACGCATGGCAGTTTGTGAGGACAAAGGCCCAAGAGAAGGGTTTGCTTTTGATGAAAACAAATGATATTTACAGAATATCTGAGCTTCTGTTTTCCATACAAGACAAGTGGATAGTGAATTATACTGTCAAGCACCAAAAAGGACCAAAAACAAGTGTTTGTAGCTTTTTAAAAACATTTTATTAAACTGTAACAATAAGAAAAAAATGCAAAATATGTACACTTAAAGTCATATACATACATTCTTAGACTATTTACCATGCAAAATATATATTTTTTATCTTCCCAAAATAAATGGATACATTGAACTACTATAAATTAGAGCAACTAATTTTATAAAACTCATTTCAACTAGATGAGTAGATGCACTGATTACTGATTACATTATGCATTAATGCTTAGAAGTTATATAACGAATGCATCATTTATTTAATAAATCAGTACGGGGGCAAAATTATTGTGAATTATTAAATTAAATGATTAAATCTGCTAAATTAATGATTTTTTTTTTTTTTTTATAAAGATTTTTTTATAATTAAATTTATTAATTTACTTAATAAATACTCAATAATTTTTCCTATTTGTTTTACCCATATAACTTTCTTGAACTATTGACATTTTTTCTAACAAATAGTAATGTTTCAGTATATACATATAAAATATATATATATACATAAAGTCATATACATACTTACATCTTGGACTATTTACCATATAAAATATATTTTATTTTCCAGAAATAAACAGATAAATTGAAGTACTGTTGAATAAAGCCAACTAAGATGATCAAATTCACTTTTCAGAGTAGACACAATAATTACTTAAACAGGCATTTAGGCTTACAAATCATTTATTTAATAAATCAGTGTGGGCATATATCTACTTAGAGACACAAGTATTACTTTATAGTAGAAACATTATTTGGTAGGAAAAAAAAAGTCAGTTTAAGAGTTAAAGAAAGTTTTTGTGAGAAAATTAAGCTGTTTTTCACTGATAATGCAGGAGAACAATTAAAATCAAGCCTATTCATAACTTAAAGCTATCGTATGACTTCAGACGACTTGCAAACTGCTTTTATTGTGCTTTTTTCTCCAAGTATAAATTCACTGTATGAAAAACAGAAGCTCAGACATTCAGCCAAACGTCTCCTTTTGTATTTTACAGAGAAAAGAAAGAATATGATGAGTTTGGAGCGTGAGGGTGTGTAGATGATTTTTGGGTGAAGTAACTATCATGTTGACATACATGAATTATTCATGATGTTTAATGGTCGTCTCTGAAGGGTATGCAGTATTTCCATTATGTCAACGATACATTCATAACCAAAACATGATGTTCTTATGCTATAATGAGCAGGCTGTAATGAGACGGTGCCACCCTCATTGTAATGTACGCTGCGTTTCCTACATGCCTAATTCCATCAGGCTGCTTCTCATCAGTGTTTAGTCATTCATTACTGCGATTGATCTCATTAGCTAATTGAATTTCTGGGACTTCACTTAGAGGGGTCACATTTTTTATCGTACGGCATCATGGAGCCATTTCATGCAGATTGATATTTACCGATACGCTCGTGGGCTGTGTAAACAATGCTGCAAAATTTGTTCTAAAAATGAAATAAGGTTTGAATAACAAATTTTTGTGGGCTCTGAAGAGATCATCTGTCTGACTTATGCAGCTTTCAAGTCATGACATTATGAGGGGATTTACGAGACGGGCACAAATGAACGGCACCAGTGTGGAAACTTTGGATTTTCTTCAAGTGGAGGGTGTGCCAATTAAAGAACCTGATATATTGATCGTAATTAAACTGCCATTGTGAATGTTGTTCAATTTAGTTTGAATGCATTGTGTATTGTTGATGAAAAACATCCATAAAACTTTCTAGAACACTCATTTAGCCGCTTTATGAGGCGACAGGCTTTCGCGACCACACTATTTCCCATAATTCCCTGTGGCACCACAAGAATGATAAAATACACACAAAGCATCAATTACACACATAATGCGCTTCCTTTGCTCTTTATTGTTTGGCACTAGCGCTAAAAGCTTCCTGTCTTTGTTGAGAAGTGAAAAAGAGTGAAATATGAATTAGCTTGAGATGTCAGTTTTATTCCAACCAAGTCACATCGTAATGACAATTTCCAATCAATAAGCAAGAACTTACCAGGCTTACATCTGTTTGTCATCACTGGTTGCAGTTATGTTGGTTAAATATATAATGATGCACTGCAAAAATGTTTTTCTTCTTCAGTCTTTTAATTTAATTTCTCTTGTTTTCCAGTACAAATATGTAAACATTCTTAAATCAAGATCCATTTCACCCACTTGAGATGCAAAATGACAAGTATTGTTTTCTAAAAAGAAAAAAGGATCAAAATTAATACAAGAGGAAAAAAAATTAAATAAAACGCCAAAAACTTTAATGAACTTTATTCTAAGGAAAAACAAGCTCATTTTTCATGACCATGGACGACAAAACCAGTCTTAAGTGTCAATTTTTCGAAATTGAGATTTATACATCATCTGAAAGCTGAATAAATAAGCTTTCCATTGATGTATGGTTTGTTAGGATCGGACAATATTTGGCTGAGATACAACTATTTGAAAATCTGGAATCTGAGGGTGCAAAAAAATCTAAATATTGAGAAAATCACCTTTAAAGTTGTCCAAATGAAGTTATTAGCAATGCATATTACTAATCAAAAATGAAGTTTTGATACATTTACAGTAAGAAATTTACAAAATTTCTTCATGGAACATGATCTTTACTTAATATCCTAATGATTTTTGGCATAAAATAAAATGGATAATTTTGACCCATACAATGTATTTTTGGCTATTGCTACAAATATACCCCAGCGACTTAAGACTGGTTTTGTGGTCCAGGGTCACATTTAGGAATAGTTCACACAAAAATAAAAATAAAAAAGCTGAAAATTTACTCACCTTTAGGCCACCCAAGATTAGGATGAGTTTGTTTCTTCATCAGGTTTGGAGAAATGTAGCATTGCATCTCTTGCTCAGCAATGGATGCTCTGCAGTGAATGGGTGCCGTCAGAATGAGAGTCCAAACAGCTGATAAAATCACAGTCATCCACACCACTCCAGTCCATCAGTTAACATCTTGAGAAGACAAAAGCTGCATGTTTATAAGTCCATCATTAAGATGTTTTCAACATAAAACTGTTGCATCTGGCTAAAATATGAGTCCATGATCCAAAACGCTTCCTCCAGTAAAAAAAAAAAAAATCTCCTGTTGTCTCACATCAAAAACCGCACACATTTTTGTTCAGAACTGTTTTGGCTTGTAAATGATGCTTGATCTGTGCAGATTTCTCTCCTGGTTCAGACTTTTTCTCTAAAGGAAGCGTTATTATAGATTACAGACTCGTATTTTAGTTAAAAACATCTTAATGATGGTTTCAGCTTTTGTCATCTCAAGATGTTAACTGATAGACTGGAGTGGTGTGGATTATTGTGATGAATTTATCAGCTGTTTGGACGCTAATTCTGACGGCACCCATTCACTGCAGAGGATTCATTTGTGAGCAAGTGATGCAATGCTACATTTCTCCAATCTGATTAATTTCTATTATTGTACATCTCAAGTAACAAAACAAGACAAAAATAATGAGTTTTTGCAGTGTTTCAGGGACTAAATGTTACCATGGGTGCTGACTCCGATTCAGGCCACTGAATGCATATTCAATGAATTTTTCATGTGCAGCTTATGCTCAGGGCGTACAGTGAACTTTCAGAAAGGTATGAATCAAGATGCCAAGTTAAAATACTCCCAAGAGCTGCCAGATTCCCCGATGTTCATCTACTTTTCCACTTTCCCCAGGTGGAGACCTGTCGAGACGTTGAATGGCCACTGATGAATGGACAGATGCTGCGTCCTCTTATTCGTCAAGTGTTCTTCATGTAGCTTGTCATTATATGACTGAATCTTTTCTATTCAATATTTCCTAAAGCTCTACGAGATCTACATTCTGTACAGCCTTTAAATTATGTTATGATTTATGACTTTTTTCAGGCTTTAATGTTTGTATTTTAATGAAATGCTCTTTATTATACTAGCTCTGTTGATTATAAAGAAATGAATTATTATTATTGCCAAAGAAAATCTTCTTTCACGTTTCATGACAAATTATTTCTTTAATAAATGTTTGTTTTTACTTAAGTGTATTAACACACTGGTTTGATATTTAAAACTTTATTTTATATATAGCTTCTTACATCACATATTTTCAGATATTATTTATTTCTAAATGTGCTCAATCTATTCTGTAGCCATTTTACATTTCCAAGTAAAATTTTAAATTCTAACCACCTAAAAATGTATTCATTTCAGTCATTTTATGATTTTGAATGGAAACTAGTTTCTTCATCATTAATTCAATTCAAAATTATTGATAAAAGTGCAATGAACTGCAGGTTTGCTCTTTGATTTTGCTTAAAATTTTGATGCAGCAATTAAACTAACCTTTTCAGTATTTCTGGGTTTATTGTGTAAATACTGTGTAAATCAGACAAGGTTGGAAGTGAATTGAAGAAGAAAAAAAGCACAAATGCATCCGAATTATTGCATTTCCACCTTGTGCAAGTGGTGCATTCACCACAAGATCATTTGCTGATAGTGAATGAAAGGGATGGATGGGGGGGAGGAGGCTGTAAGATCTCACTGCTGGGATGCTTCAAAGACAGTCTGCCTAAATATGGGGAAAAAGCGCCGCGCCCCCTTGTGAAGCCCATCTCGCGCACCCAAACAAATCATATGAAGAGAGATTTCGCTAAGAATGTAGAACTCCACTGTTTTGGCTTCTCGCGCTAATTGCAAAAGAAGTTGCGAAATCGATGTTATTGCACTAAAAAACCTCCGCGCAAACGCATAGTACTGCCGTTATGTCCACGAGGAGCGCCTTTTGTCTGCACGCGCGTGACGGCGCAGGGAAACCCCACGTCCGCCGCGCGTGCATCGCCGGTGACGTATCATGTACAGTGTGACAGCGCGACTCCGCCGAAGGTGGAAAACAAAGCGCAAAAAGCTGAACTGTCAGGTGAGTCAGGAGATCGCGCATGGAGTCCGCGTCGCTTTCGGCGATCGCTCTTGATGCTCGTCTGGACAAGCGTGAAGTATCCCAGTTTACCTTTCATCTGCGACCCGTGATTTCTGGTCATTTCCACAAAAGCCCAGGGCATGACGACATCAAGGGTTCGACACCTGCGAAAGGAGCCGAATGGCACGGATTGAAATGAACTGTGCCTATTTATAATTTCTACAATCGTTATTTATCTGTAGTTTTGCGCTTTTCAAATACCGCTATTTTTTTTTTTTTTATAACTGCGCATATTGCTGTTCTGCACTATAATTATATTCAGAACAGTAATTAAGTTAGCGATATTTGTAGCTAATTAAATAGACGCAGACATCACGCTTCCTATTCAGAACAGTAACGTTAATTATTTAAGTTTAGCGATATTTGTAGTTAAATAGACGCTCGTTGTTGTTGGTCACCATCGAAACGGGAGGAGCGCGGGACCGATACACGCGTCAAATGAATCGCATCTCTTTTCTCCGAAGCGCTTTTTTTTCGCCGAATGAAAACTGAGAAGAGCGCTTTAATTGGACAAAGGGATACCCGAGGACTCAACTATGGTAAAATTAGGGTACGTTACCTCGCGAACGCGTTCCAGTCACACAGAGTTCAGCGTCCCACATGTCACGAGCTAAATTAGTCTGGCGTCACTTTACCGGACCTGGGATCGTTTTTGAGGAATTACGCGACGTGAACAGTACCCCACTCGCCTATAGAAAACTTGGATAAGTGAGCGTTGAGCGTTGCTGATGAAGTTGCCGCTGTGCGGAGCCTCGCGTGCCCAGGGCGCGAAGAGAGTGGCGGGAAGGTCAGCTTGAGCTCGAGACACTCCGCTGGACTGCGCGCGTGAGGATGCCGGTTCGACGGGGGCACGTCGCGCCGCAAAACACTTTCCTCGACACGATCATCAGGAAATTCGAGAGTCAAAGTAAGTTTGTGTTTATTTACAGTGTTATACTCACAGAATAGCCTACTATGTTGTTATTGTTTTTTTTTACTTTTTTGGCTGTACCGCGCTTTTCAGGTAACGGTTTATTCCTGACAGAAATATTATGACAGAATTCACCTGAGTGTATTAGATTACTCCAATGAAAGCAGTTTTAAAGGTCAGATCAGGTAGAAAATCACACATTAATATGTCAACTACACGCTACTGCACTTTACAGTGTGGTATTCTTGCAAATAGCTTGGAGAATACCATGGTAAAATAGTATATAACACTCAGTATCATGTTATATATCGACCTAACATGGTATCACCACAGTAAGTTTTTTCATGAGACTTGCTAATGTGTATCATAGCTACAGTGTCAAATGATAACACTGATAACAAATTGAGATTTATATACATCACCCGAAAGTTGAATAAATAAGCTTTCCATTGATGTATGGTTTGTTATGATCGGACAATACTTGGTTGAGATACAACTATTTGAAAATCTGGAATCTGAGGGTGCAAAAACATCTAAATATTGAGAAAATCGCCTTTAAAGCTGTCCAAATGCAGACCTTATGCATATTACTAATCAAAAATTAAGTTTTGATATATTTACGGTAAGAAAATTTATAAAATATCTTCATGGAACATGATCTTTCCTTGATATCCTAATGATTTTTGGCATAAAAATGTATAATTTTGACCCATACAATGTATTTTTGGCTATTGCTACAAATATACCCATGCTACTTATGACTGGTTTTGTGGTCCAGAGTCACATATATTATGATGATATATGCATGTTAATGATCATATAGAGTCAGGAGCAGGGAGTTTCTGTATCAGGCTGTACATCATCCTTTATTTAGACATGTTTGGTGCTGATCAGATTATACTGTAGTGTATAGTCCTTTACATATATTTTTCAATTTCCATTTTATTTTCCTTGCTACTTGAATAGCTTCCAGATACTTCAGTTTTTCATCCATTGGTGACTATCCTATTCATTTGTGAGTCTCATGCAATGTTATTTTAGGTCTGATGAGATAAATGCATCTAAACTGAAGTAGTTTAGAGTTGAATTGAATTAGCTTGTGCTGTTACCCTCGCATGTGATTTTGAGTTCTAAAACTTTAATTAGCCTCACTTTTCGTGATGCATTCGCTGGTATAACAGGTATGGAGATTCATGCAAGGAGTCTCAGATGCGAATCTTCTTACTGAAGCTTCCTCCAAAATCTAACTGGCTTTCAAAGAGCTGATCAGTCTTCATTTCCATCTGTCTCAGACCGGAATTGTTTCGTTTTCTGAAGCAGCTTGTGATGTTTTTTGTGCTGGGAAACAGTGAAGGTGACATCAGTGAGTAACACTGCAAAAAATGGGCAATTTTGTAAGACTGCCTTGTGCGTTGATGTTTCAGCTCCAGGGAGGAATAATAGGATGTTTTCCCTATGGAATACCAAATATTTCTTCAGTACCGTCTTCCATTGATTATCTCAAACATTTAGACTGCTTAGATAATGAATACTGTCTTTAGACAGATGTCCTTGTCAATAATAGTAGAGTGAAAATGTCAGTCCATAATTCTGAATTATGAATACTTCATAGATGTTTGCACATAGGCTAGGTGATTGATGCTTTATTAAAAACAAATTATATCACCCTACAATATCCAGACGAATGGCCAAATGTCAGTAGGAATCGACTCATATACTTATATGCGACCCTGGACCATAAGCTTTCCATTGATGTATGGTTTGTTATGATAGGATAATATTTGGCCGAGATACAACTATTTGAAAATCTGGAATCTGATGGTGCAAAAAAATTTAAATATTGAGAAAATTGCCTTTAAAGTTGTCCAAATGAAGTTCTTAGCAATGCATATTACTAATCAGAAATTAAGTTTTGACATATTTACGGTATGACATATTCACAAATGATAAATTATCTTCATTGTTGTTTAATATTCAGTGAGTTATTAGTTCATAATGAAGACCCAAATAGTTTGAAACGGTTCTGAATTGCTATAAATCAAGTCTGGTTTGCATCATTTGGTCAGAAGTGATAGAAATCCATATGTTTTCACTTTCCATCTTAACCTTACCACTACCCTTCCTCTTTCAAGATGCCGCGCCTCTCCCTCGGGCGCTTTAAATAATTTATTACCTTCCATCAAAACCCATCGCAAGCTTTTGAGAAGTGCTTAGGAGTTATTGAACAGTAAGAGTCCTTCAAAAGTGCATTTCATTACACGTGGTCATCGCATTGACCAGAAGCCGCTAGTGTTTCTCCGTCAGCGTTTCTCTACAGATGGCTTGGATCTGTTTTTCTAGCCTTGAAGTCTCACACTAGACCGGTTCAAAAAGAACACTGTGTGCTTCCAGTTGTGAGCAAACACGATTTTGATATCTCAGCCGAATATTAAAAACTCAGCGTTTGAGAGTGTTTTCTCTCTGGTGTTCGGTAGATGAGATGAAATGTCAGATGAGAACAATAGCTGCAACAAAACAATAACCCAAAAATAAAAGCGGCCCATGCATGTGTCCCACAAGTACATTCGCGGCTGATATGCCAGTTTTTAGGTGATATTTGCGGCCCAGTGTCTCTGAAGCGTGAGGTCAGAACCAAACACGCATTCACAGAGCCGTGAGACCAACAGAGAACAACAGCAACACGAGCATCACTGTGGTAACTGCTGAAGACACTGCCAGAGAGACCGAGTCCCGAGAGAAAGAGAGAGAACTCCTACGAGAATGACTTCATCACTCCACATCTATCTATCTATCTATCTATCTATCTATCTATCTATCTATCTATCTATCTATCTATCTATCTATCTATCTATCTATCTATCTATCTATCATCTCCATCGCTCATCTAACTATTGATGTGTTGTTCTGTTTATCATTCTAGCTATCTGTCCATCTGTCTGTCGTTTTATCAATTCATCCATCTATTGTCTATCTATCCATTGTCTCTGTTGTTTATTGTTTCATCCATCCATCCATCCATCCATCCATCCATCCATCCATAATAATATAAATATATAATAGTGTTCAAATCTATCTATCTATCTATCTATCTATCTATCTATCTATCTATCTATCTATCTATCTATCTATCTATCTATCTATCTATCTATCTATCTATCTCCATCGCTCATCTATCTATTAATGTGTTGTTCTGTTTATCATTCTAGCTATCTGTCTGTCGTTTTATCAATTCATCCATCTATTGTCTATCTATCCATTGTCTCTCTGTTGTTTATTGTTTCATCCATCCATCCATAATAATATAAATATATAATAGTGTTTAAATCTATCTATCTATCTATCTATCTATCTATCTATCTATCTATCTATCTATCTATCTATCTATCTATCTATCTATCTATCTCCATCGCTCATCTATCTATTGATGTGTTGTTCTGTTTATCATTCTAGCTATCTGTCCATCTGTCTGTCGTTTTATCAATTCATCCATCTATTGTCTATCTATCCATTGTCTCTCTGTTGTTTATTGTTTCATCCATCCATCCATCCATCCATCCATAATAATATAAATATATAATAGTGTTCAAATCTATCTATCTATCTATCTATCTATCTATCTATCTATCTATCTATCTATCTATCTAGACCCATTCTATTTTCCCAACTTTTCATGAACAGCTTTCTGTTCTTCTTTCTTCTGTTCTGTCTCTCATCTCATTGTAATTTTAATACAGTATCATAAAGTCTTTAGAGGACAGAAGCATCAGAGGAGAGTCTGAGATGCACATTTCCCCACCACACTGAACTTTGCTCAGCGTTAAGGTGGAGTATTTATAGTTTTCTATATAAAGTTGTGTTTTTCCATCGCCAGCTTCGCTGTCACATCGCTGCTGAGTTGTCATGGTCTACTTCTGCCAGTATTCTGGGATGCAGAGTGGTTGCTATGCTGTCTCTCTCTCTCTCTCTCTCTGTAATGGAGAGCGGGTGAGATCACAGTCTTATCGGCACGCTGTCAGAGGAGTTGGTGTGATTAAATTTCACCGTGGTACAGGTGTCCATTCTACCTTCTCTTTCTCTTTCTGCCTCTGTCGCTCCTGTTCTCTAATCTGCAAACTCCTACACCAAGCATTAGTTTGTAGAGATTTGCTGTACTGCAGTTGTTGTATTTGCACTGATATTAGTGTACAGGACAGCGTTACATTATTTACATGTCAGAGCGATAAAGAAACATGGTGTAAGTTTTAAATTACAGTGCAGGACGTGTCCCAAACAAGTCAAGATGAGGAGTTTGTTTGCAATCTTAAGATCTTGGTGATTGTATCTGCTCTTCAGCTCAGCTTGCATGCATACCGTTTTGCATATTTATATGCATATGCATGCACATATGGCTGTTGTATTGGTGTGAGCTTGCGTCTAACAGTCTCTAACAGGCTCAAGTTTGCATCTGCAAGACAAGCTGGCAGGAGAAAGAGCGCACTAACACCTGTGTAAAACCCTCAAGCACACACACGTGCAATTAACTAGATTCGCTTTCCTCCTTGTTAAAGCCACACAAAGAGGATTTGCTGTTTCCTCTGCCGTCGTCTTTCAGGTGCTGCTCATCGCTAAATGCATTGTTCTCTTTTCTCAGGAGACACGGCTTGTTCTTTCCTCACAGATAAAAGACCAAGATGAGCTCACTTTCATCCATTCAAATGTGCCTTTCTTTCTCTGTGTTTGTTAGTGACTCTGATGCACTGCATGCAAGAAAAACATTACAATCTGTCGAGAGATTGAATGATATGCAGAATGAGTAAAAGAACTTAATACATAATATATTAATATGTATTTAATACACACATATATATAATGGATTAATATAAATATTAATATTTATCTAGCCATGCATTCATCTAGTGTAAACTTCAACAAAATCTAATGTTAAGATATATTAATATATTTTATTAAATATAGGCCTATCTGCCTGCCTCTCTTTATTTTGGGTTCTCGAGTTAACTATATAGTTATATATAGATTGGCATCGTTCTTTAGAGGTCCTCAGATCAGTGTTTTAGGTTCTTTAAAGCACCAGTTCACATTTATGAAACTAACCTTTAAACTTAAAAGCTTTTATAACTATTTAATTCTGTCAGTCATGCGGACATCAGAGTTAGCTCGACAATCTTTTTGAGTGTTCTGTTCCTTTAAAGCCTTGACTGATTGTGCTTTGGTTTTTATTAGCCCTTGACTCAAAGGTGGTGGAGATCGGCACCTCCTATAAAGAGACAGCTGAGAACTCAAGAGATGTTAATTATAATGCATCAAGGGTGTTTTCTCTGATTCATTCATTCTTTCTCGGTTTCCCTCAGTATATCTGTCTCTCCTTCCTCTGCGATGCATCTTATTTTGGTCGCAGTGTTTGTTTCGTTCTGTATATAGGTTTCACACAAACACGCACACACTTATGTTAAAGTTCCTCTTATCCAGCCCACTCTGTCTATCTTCAGAGTGCCTGTGGCTGTTTCTCTGATGTATACCGTCTGCTGCTAAAGCCGGCGCTTGTTCAGGCTGCTAATGTTGGACAATGAGACGATGAGGATCCCGCATTCTAATCTCAAGATTAAGGCTGGTTTTGCAGAACTGCTTTTATTCCTCTGTGGTTTCTTCAGAAGTTCGCTCTGTTTTCAGGACACTCATTGAAGTTATTTATTCTTCTGTTGGTCTGAGGAGGAACCCAAACACCTGCTGGGATGGCCTGATAATGGTGATTTTCCATCAGTAGTGTTTCCACAGTGTGCAGATCACAAGATTAGATATCCAAACAATTAAAACCCTAGACTGAAAAATGAGCTTGAGATTAGCAGTCACAGTAAAAAATAATAGTGTTTTTCTCTTTTGTCTTTTTAATTGTCATATTCCATGTCCTATGCATAATTAAAAATTCAAAAATAATAATAAAATAACAGTAGTTTGTTGTAGCATGACAGGGGCTAGTGATTAATATCTCATGGTGTGTTCATTTACATGCACACACAATTTAGGTCTCTTAATTAAGTTCCCACTGTTTTTTTTTTTTTTTTTGTCAAATTAATTTTTAAGTAACAGTTAACATGCTTTCTTTTTAAATCAAACTAACTTATAAGTAGATACAATTTACTTTTTATTTAAAAATGAAAACATGACTTGCATGTGCATTACTTTTTTGTCAAAATGTAATTTATTATTATTATTATTATTATTATTTATTTTTGCATGTGCTTCTTTTTAAATTGAATTCATTTTTTAAGTACATTTTATTATTATTTTTTGTTTAAAATATATTTGTTAAAAAAAAAAAACACTATAGAAGCAGTTTGCATGACTTCTTTTTAAACCTTTTTTTTTTTTTTTTTAAGTTTGCATAACTTTTTTGTCAAATTCATTATCAGACAAACACATTCTGTGCAGATTTTAACAGTGTTTAAATTGAGATGACATTTCTATAGACCCGGAAATCCACATGCCAGATTATCTAGCATATTGTTAAAATCTCTTTGTTGGGTTGTCTGCTTGTATAATAGTTGTTTTTAAAACATCTTTATTCACCTGAAAACATTTACAGATGGAGAAAGTGTGTGTGAGTTTTCAGCAACTTCGCTTACCCACAGACATGGGTTAACTCTCATCAGAAAAACAAAAAAGAGCATCTAAAAGTTGTGCAAATGTTAAACGCGTCAACAGCGAAGAGGAAGAGCTTTTATTCGCGCAGTGAAAGTAGAATCTCTGTGAGCAAAAATCACCTCTGTATTCCACACAGAAACTCTCACCTTTAAAAATCTCCCTTCTGACCCATGAAGCGTCTGTCATTTACTCAAGACTCCAGCGTTTGCTTCTGGCCTTTATCTGACGCCCTTTTGAAGGTGCTAACATCCATCATGTAAAAGCACTTAAAGGATAAATGCAGTTGACATGACTCCTACTGAGGGGAAGAGAGGCGCTGGAGGAGGCTGGAGTTTGATGTATTTCTCACTGTCAGTATCGCTGGGAGAGTCAATCACTTCCTGTTGCTTCTTCTCTCTTTTGGCTGAAGTTTCCCATCAGTCTGCTGTCCAGGGAAGTTGACTATCAGATTTTCGTGCGATTCATTTACTTTCTTGTTGGTTGTCTTTTTTATTTTCCTGTGCAATACTTTGTAGCACACTAAATGAATATGTATGGCTAATCAGTAGTTGTTTCAATATTTATCTTGGCAGCTTTGAACGTGGCTTATCTAATCAGAATTTAGCGTCTAAATCACCACAGAAAGGTCAGCATATTTCCACAAAGCTGGAGCATTCACAGTTTTACTAATCCATTGCCCTTTTTTGTTTATTTATGTTTTTTTATTTTTTTGGCTAATTTGTTGGTGCTTTCAGCTCCCAGTAGGAGAGTAGTAGTCATTGCTATCCACTGTGTTTGGGAGGAAATGTGCAAATGTTTATAGATTCAGTTTAGAATCATTTCTAGAAATAATTTCGAACGTATTTGCACATATATTTTTATATTCATTATTTTACATAATATACATATTAATAAATACATATTTAAAAAAATATGTATACATTATAAGTTAATACAAATTTATACTGTACATACTGTACTCTTACATAATACATAAAATAAAAACCTTGCAAGTTAACATTGCAAGTTAATATAAATATATTTAATGTTACATAATTTACATACTGTACATATTAATGTAATACACAAATATTAAAATGTATTAAAAATATAACATATGCGATATAAAAATATATAAATAACATTAAAATGGAAATACATGTAAATACATTATAAGTTAATATAAACGTTTATTTTTTTACATAATTTACATACTGTACATATTAACATATATTTATATATTAAGTTAATATATACATTATGCAAACTATTAAATATACTTATATAAACGTATTTACATAGATTTTAATATTTTAATTTTCATATTGTAAATATTAACATATTTACATATTTTAGTATTTTTATATTTTACAGTACATTTTTTACATAATGTTCATGTAGAATTTTTTACATAATGTATTTATATTTGTTTTAACTTATGTATTTACATATATCATTTTGTTTATTTAATATTTTACTTAACTCGCATAATATACATATTATTTGGCTGATTATTGTAATGTATCAGCATCAAACTAAGAGTGCAGTTAAACAAGTTAATATTGTTTTCGTTTACTGACTTCAGTCATTTACCAGTCACATAACAGAACCACAAACGCCGCTCATGATGGAAACGGAGGTTCTGGTTCCTCTCAGGAGGAAGTTAGATGGATGAGATGCATTTGTTTTCCAGACTGACTGCTCCGGATAAAATCTACAGCATTTTGTGCTAATGGAGAGAAATTGTTTACATTATGTACAGTATTTGTCAGTAATGTGGCGTCTAATGGCTCATTTTAAACGTCTATCTCATCTCTGTCTGTCCATGTTCCCGCACACCTCAATTTGCAGGATATATTAAGTGGAACGGTTATGTTGATTTTTTTTTTTTTACTGCAATGCTAATGTCTCTCCAGGAGCTTGAAGAGGTTATGGCCTCTGTGTTTCCCATCCGTTTACATTCACCCAGCGTCCAATTTTAACACTCGCCAAGGCCAATAAGAAATATTAATGGCAGTAAATGTTCTCATTTGAGGGAGACAGATGGACTGAGAGCTGGACAGAGACAGCGTGTGTGTTGTGTGTTGCGTCTCAGTGTGGAACAGCTGCTAAAGGCCGTCAGGAACACAAGCAGCTTCTGTTGTGATTGTTTTTACTGTTGCCTGGAGAAACGTGTTAGAGCGCGTCAATACTGCGCCGCTGCGTTACTAATCACCTAACGGCCACCACTGCAGCCGCTTAAAGATTTCCCTTCACTTCAACCAGAGAGACGTGTCATTTATGGTGCCATATGTTTACATGTTCAATTATTAGTGACTATTAGTTTGTTTTATTTCTTCGTTTGATTTCTTTTTCTCCCTCACAGTTATCTGCAGGTCAGCCCAAATGGATCATTTTAGATAATTTGTGTAATTTCAGCTGTAGGCGTATTTTATTTATAAACTACAGGGCTCGCAAAATTTCTAAATCCCTAGTAGCCCTTAGGGCAGGTACTCTTCAGAATTTGGTAGCCCGAAAATTAATTTAACTTGCCCAAATAAAAAAAAGACCATACATGTCAATCAAAAACATTTTCAATACACAAATATCAATGAATATCAAGGAGTTTTATTTTACTATTTACAGGGTATCTGCAGAATTGTTAAAAATCAATTTAAGGCAATTTATGACTTTTTAAGAGCTGTACAAGTAAAATGAACACCGTATGAGTGGGGTTGGACAATATCTGTGGTAACATGTTAAGCCATAAAATGACATGATTTACAATTCAGATACAGGTTTTCACAAAAATAAAAATCTTATAAAATGGTATTTCAGCCTTTAAATTATTTTTATGAAAAGGGATAAGTCAAACATGAATTATTATATTATAAAATATTAATCTAAATTGTTTAGATTTTTAGAAGGCACATTAACTTCTTTCACATTTACAGTTATGTGTTTGCTGCGTAAAAACGTGTCAATATGCACAATGGGGCTGTCACGAATTCTGTCCATGAACTTCCATTCACCCTCCACCAGAGGTCATTCGCTCACCACATGGACTTTCACACCACACATCACAATGGACTCCAATTCCCATCATCCATTACTGATCACAGCTGTCACCAATCACTCATTGCACTAATCACACGCACACCTGATCCTACGCACACACTGATCACATACCTTATTTAAACCCTGGACTTTGTTCCCTCTTTGCTGAGTATTGTATGCGTTTACCGCTCCCCTAGCCGTAGCAACTCTACAGAGCCCTTGTTAGTATCCTAGTCTTGCATTGCCTGTTTTCCTGTGTTCGTTTTCTAGCCCGTGTTTCCAGAATTAACCCATTCCGTGTTTCTATTCAGTTCCTGTATTGTCCTGCGTTTTTCACTCCCCTAGTGTCCGCTGCTTTACGGAACGTTTGTTATTTTCTAGTCTGTGTTCCCTGTATTTACCCCTGTCTCACTGTTCGGACTCTGTTTATTCCCTTGCCTGGATTATAGCCTGTGTACCTGGATTATCTCTCTGCCTTGCCCTTTTGGATGCTGTTCGCCCATCGTCGACCTTCGCTTGCCCTAGGATTACTCTTTGTCTTGTCCCTGCCATACCTGTTTGCCATTGCTCGACCCTGCCTGTATTATGACCATGCCTGTAAATAAAAGCTTGCACTTGGATCCGCACGTCTCATGTCTCGTCAGCCCCGTTACAGAATACTCGGCCACACGAGGATCCAGCAGCTTTTCTGATGAACATTGGCCAGGTATGAACATTGCAAGACGGTTATTAGCCCTCGAGCAGGGTACGCGATCGCTCGAGGACTATGTTCAAGAGTATATGTCCATTGCCAATGACTCTCATTTACCAGTCTGTTTACTGATAGAGTTTTTTTGCGAAGGCATTAATCAACCGCTGTAAGCTTATAAGCTTAGACGCGAGGGTCCGTGTTCATCATTCTGTCAGTTTATGGACTATGCTTTGTTGTGTTTTGGCTCTCCATTCACTGTGGGTGTCACGGATGAGGAATGCAACACCACAGCGGTGACTGAAATGACAGCGACGCCTGTTCACACAATGGCGGCCACAACAACACCCCGTCATGTCATAGCTAACCTTCACGAGTCAAGCCAAGTCAAAGCTGATCTTCAAGTCAAGTCACCTTTATTTATATAGCGCTTTTACAATACAGATTGTGTCAAAGCACTTAACAGTATCAAATTGGAGGATAGAGTGTCAGTAATGTATAATGATAAGATTAAACACTCAATTTTCAGTTAAAGGCATGAGCTATGTCAAGTCACCGTTGATCGTCATGAATCAAGCCAAGTCAAAGCTGATCTTCAGGTCACAGCTGCTCGTCCAGAGTCACTTCACGTCTCAGCTGCTCGTCAAGTCACGTCTCAGCTGATCACCTAAAGTCACAGCACGTCACGGCTGTTCGTCCAGAGTCACAGCACGTCACGGCTGTTCGTCCAGAGTCACAACACGTCACGGCTGTTCGTCCAGAGTCACGTCACGTCTCCGCTGACCGTCCAGAGTCACGTCACGTCCGGGCTGACACACCCAGATCATCAAGGTCAGTCTTCCACTATCCCAGTTTGATGTCTAGTTTGAGGGATGTACCGCTGGTGTCTGCACGCACGGCTGGTATCCCCAAACCAACTCACTCTAACCCTCCTGTTCTTATGCATATTCCCCTGTCTGAGGCACTTCCCCTGATGGGAATCGCTTTGTGTTGCGTTTGGGCTGCGTACACCACCGCTGAGCTGCCCGAGGTGGCGGCTCCCGCTGTAGCTTCTCCAGAGGTGGCGGTCCACGCTGCAGAACCTCCAGAAGCTGCGGGGCTCGCGTCGGCCCCTTGTATGGTGGTGGCACCCAGCAATGAACTCTCCCTGTGTCCTGAGTTTACCACTGTAGAACCTCCAGAGGTGGTGGCAACCACTGCAGAGCCTCCTGAGGTAGTGGCGCCCGCTACTGTGCTCCCCGAAGCTATGGAGGCCACTGCAGTCTCTCCAGAGGTGGTGGCGCATGCTACAGAACCTTTTCGAAGCAGCGGTGCTTGCTTCAGTTCCCTGCAAGGTGGTGGCGCCCAGTAATGTACTCTCAACCTGTTGTGTTGTGGTCAAGGAGACCGTTACTAAACTCTCCCTGTGTCCTGAGTTTACTGCTGTAGAACCTCCAGAGGTGGCGGCAGCTGCTGCAGAACCTCCAGAGGTGTCAGCGGTATCCGTCGGTGAACTCTCGCTCTGTCCTGTCACGGCTATGGAGGCCGTCAATGAACTCTCGTTCTGTCCTGTCACGGCTATGGAGGCCGTCAATGAACTCTCGCCCTGCCCTGTCATGGCTCTGGAGGCCGCCTGTGAATTCTCTGCATGGCCTATCACAGCCAGAGGGGCTGCCCCTGAACTCTTGTGCTGTCTTGTGACGGCCACGGAGGCCGCTTTTGAACATTGGCCCTGCTTTGAACCTGCCGAGGAGGCCATCTTTGAACATTTGCCCTGTTCTGAACCAGCCATGGTGGCTGGTTGTGAACTACCTGCCTGCTCAGTTGCTACCAGGGCAAACGTTAATAGACTTCCCATGTTCCCTACCTCAGTCCTTGTGTCTGTGCATGTTCTGTCTCCTCCTTGTGTCTCAGTTTCCCTTAGGTCCCAGTCTCTGCTGTGGGTTCCTGATCCGTCATGGTATGCTCCTGCTCTATCTGCTCCGCCGTGGTGGTCTTCTGCTCCACCTGTTCCGTCTGCTCCGCCGTGGTGTTCTGCTGTCTGGCTCTGGTGGTCTTCTGCTCCGCCCTGGTGGGCTCTAGTCCCGTCTGCTCCACCCTGGTGGGCTCTAGTCCCGCCTGCTTCGCCCTGGTGGGCTCCAGTCCCGTCCACTCTGCCCTGGCTTCCTGCTCTACCGGCTCTGCTTTGGTCCCCGGCTGCTCCACTTCCACATGGACCTGGCCCTCCGTCCCTCCCCCTGTTCCGCCTCCACTCCACCACCCTCCTGGATATTGTAGGAGCGTCTGGAAGCCGCTCCTTGGGGTGGCTATGTCACGAATTCTGTCCATGAACTTCCATTCACCCTCCACCAGAGGTCATTCGCTCACCACATGGACTTTCACACCACACATCACAATGGACTCCAATTCCCATCATCCATTACTGATCACAGCTGTCACCAATCACTCATTGCACTAATCACACGCACACCTGATCCTACGCACACACTGATCACATACCTTATTTAAACCCTGGACTTTGTTCCTCTTTGCCGAGTATTGTATGCGTTTACTGCTCCCCTAGCTGTAGCAACTCTACAGAGCCTTTGTTAGTATCCTAGTCTTGCATTGCCTGTTTTCCTGTGTTCGTTTTCTAGCCCGTGTTTCCTGAATTAACCCTTTCCGTGCCATTCCGTGTTTCTATTCAGTTCCTGTATTGTCCTGCGTTTTTCACTCCCCTAGTGTCAGCTGCTTTACGGAACGTTTGTTATTTTCTAGTCTGTGTTCCCTGTATTTACCCCTGTCTCACTGTTCGGACTCTGTTTATTCCCTTGCCTGGATTATAGCCTGTGTACCTGGATTATCTCTCTGCCTTGCCCTTTTGGATACTGTTCACCCATCGTCGACCTTCGCTTGCCCTAGGATTTCTCTTTGTCTTGTCCCTGCCATACCTGTTTGCCATTGCTCGACCCTGCCTGTATTATGACCATGCCTGTAAATAAAAGCTTGCACTTGGATCCGCACGTCTCACGTCTCGTCAGCCCCGTTACAGGGGCATTGATCTAAACATAAGATAGGCTTTTTGGAAATGCAAATTCATTCTGTGCCACGAGGTGGCGCTTTAAGAGCGGCTGAAATATAGCGGCTTCTCCGGTAACGGCTGTACACAACGCAGCACCGGGCTCATAAACGCTGTTTTATCAGGCATTATAGGCAAAATTAAATGAAAATGCCAACGACACATTTCTGAGAACAGTCGGTTCCCTTCAGAGATGCATTCACAAAGACATTCGCGCTGTGTTTTGACTTCAAAACGTGCATCGCTCATATTTATTCAATGACATAATTGCCTTTTGAAGTTTAATCCAGCCATATCGCAATTCTTGCCTTTCTACCACCAACTGTAAGACCTCTTGAAATTATAATGAAGACTTTTCTTATACCATTTAACGTATTTAAAACTTTTTAAGGCCTTTAAAAACTCTTCAATTTAGTTGTATCAAATTTAAGGACCCGCGGGAGATCTGTGTTTAAGGTAGCCCATCGGGCAGGGCGGTGATACATTTTAGTAGCCTGACTGGAAAACACAATAGCCCCGGGACGTCGAGCTAGCGATTTTTGTAAGCCTTGGATTACAGTTTTTATTTACAGACAAAATTTAAATTAACATTAATTTAATTTTTGGTAAAAATTAAACTAAAAGTGATTGATATTTATGTTCTAATTTCTAATTTTGGGGGTGCATTTTATTTATTTTATTTAAATTTATACTTTACAAACTGTAATCTTAATTATTATTAATTTTACAAAAAAAGTTTAAATTAACATTGATTGATTTAGTGAAAATTAAACCATATTCACATTCTTTAATGGCTTTTTAATTGGTCGTCTTTTATGAGTTTATACAAAATTTTAGTTGATCTTTTAATTCCTAATTTACATATTGATTTGTGGTCTTTTCTTGCATCTGCATAAAACAAAAGACTAAAATCTAAACTTAACTAAAACTATAACTTTCTGTTATAGTTCTGTTGCAGTGCATATGTTGCCATTTCCTTGCAGATCTACTTTCTCTGAAGGCCACTTATTAGTCAAGGTATCTCGTGATCTTTTCTCACCCTCTTTGACACTTAGAATGATGCAAAACGGTTCCCTTTAAGACTTCTTTATGTAAATGACCTCTGTAATTGTAGTGCTGCTCTGTAACTTTAGGTTGTAGAGTCGATACAGAGACGAATGGATTTGCCTCAGTGACAAATGAACAACAAAAGTCCATTACTGACGGAGAGTGAAGTTTGAAGCGAGCGCCAGGGCCGAGCGACTCTCCTTACAGTCCTTGAACAAGATTTATCACTGACGCTTTTCTGAGGACACCCAAATATGGGATGGAAATTACAAATATGGGAGGTTTCCAGTTAAGCGTGACACTGGCTGGCTGCTGAGGTGAGGAGCTTATGGCTGCGCTCCAGATCTGATACATTACGGACTGTAATTTCAGCACATAATACAAGCATCTGACAAGCTCTTATCACCAATTTACAGTGCCTTTTTTGGGAGAAACATCTAATTATCATTGAAGAAACTAGCTTGACAAGCCACTAAACATTAAGTATACATAAATATGCACTTTAAATGTTTAATATTCAAAAAATGTATTATTGTTTTGTGCATTACTATCTATCTGTGTCTGTGTATATATAAGATATAATTATGCATTAAGTACTGTACAGCAACAAGAGAACAATAAAATCTAAATTATATATATATGTGTGTGTGTGTATATATATATATATATATATATATATATATATATATATATATATATATATATATATAGTTTTAGATTCACCCTAGAATTATTTACTGTAAAAAAATTATAATCATAATAATAATAAATAAAAAGAGAAATGGGATGAAAATAATTACAATAATATTTTTCTTGTTTTTGTTTAACTGTATAAAGACAAGAGAAACGAGGAAAATTATTCAACTAATATTTTTCTTGTTTTTGTAAAATTCACCCTAGAATCTCTTACTGTATACAAACAAGAGAAGCAAGAGGAAAATAATTAACATACGTTATTTATTGTTTTTGCAAGATTCACCCTAGAATTTTACTGTATAAAAATGAGAAACAAGAGGAAAATAATAAAAACATTATTTTTCTTATTTTTGCAAGATTCACCCTAGAATTCTTTTACTGTGTGAAAATGAGAATCAAGAGGAACATAATTAAAATAATATTTTTTTCTTGTGTTTGCGAGACTCACCCTAGTATTATTTTACTATGTTAAAATGAAAAACAAGAGAAAAATAATTCAAATAATATATAATTTTGTAATGTTTGTGTGCGATTCACCCCAGAATCTTTTTCCTTTCTCTTCCACGTCACTAAACATCCTCAGAGTAAATCAGCCGGTAACTCTTACAGAATGAAATTAAACTCCATGGGTTTAATTTAACATTGCTGACTTCACTTTCTCATGAGAAGCGTCTCTGTTTCCCGGTTTTGGCTCTCAGTTACCGTTTGCAGTGTTTGTGTCCTGTGAGAGATGACAGAACTCTCTAGAACATTAGGAAAGTGAGACAGTCGAGACTCTTCAGACTCTTGTGTGGTTTTAGCAGAAGTCATTTACTGCTGTGGCTCTCAGCTAGCGATTCAAACACCTTCTGTGTGGGTTGGCACGGGTCCCTGTGTGACGGTCATGTGAAGGTCAGCCCCGTGTGTCCATCCCGGACTGTACATGTATCTGTCCCGGTGATGGAGCATGCATGTTAATGTGGTTTTGTGCAGCAGATGACGTGTCTTTTACAGTCCGGTCTCGTGTTTGAGGTTTAGCAGAAGTTTTAGAACAGCAGCTGTTCTGTAGTTTATGACTGATGACACTGAATGAAAAGCTTGTGTTTGTGTAGATGAAAGTTTGTACACCTTGTACATGTGGTTTTCTGTGATGATTTTTACATTATTGCTGCAGATTCTGCTGATTTATCACCAGGATTATGTCATATACCTGGATAACGCAGATGAGGTTTTGTTGAAGTTGCAAAAATGACTTAAAACTCAGAGATGACAATTAAATACAACTCAGTAAAAATTAGGTGAAATCCACAAACCAATCAGTATTGTTTTACATCTTATGCACAGTTATTCTATTCTATTCTTTTCTGTTCTGTTCTGTTCTGTTCTATTCTATTTAGTTATTTCTATAGATATAATTATATTATAGATTATTATCTTTGTTGTATATTACTATACTGTATTATATCCATGTGTTTTGTAAAGGGAAAAACTAATGAAAAAAGGAGAAAAGAACATATGAAAGGTATAAAGAAAAAAATTAGGATAAAATGATAATGAAAAAAATTCCAAGTGAATTTCCTAATTAGATTTATATAAATAAAAATTTCTAAATAAATTCCTAAAGACATTTATATATATATATTTTACATTTTTAGCAAATTAAATTTTCAATGTTTTTATTTATTTATGAATCTTTCAATTTTTCCTAATTTTCTTATAATTTAATTTTATAGAAATAATTTATATAAATAAAATATATTTTTACATTTTTGTAAAACACTATTCAATGTTCTTTCTTTCTTTCTTTCTTTCTTTCTTTCCTGATTTTCTTATAGTATATAAATAATTTGTGACCCTGAACGACAAAACCAGTCTTAAGTGTCAATTTTTCAAAATTGAGACTTATACATCTTCTGAAAGCTGAATAAATAAGCTTTCCATTGATGTATGGTTTGTTAGGATCGGACAATATTTGGCTGAGATACAACTATTTGAAAATCTGGAATCTGAGGGTGCAAAAAAATCAAAATATTGAGAAAATGGCCTTTAAAGTTGTCCAAATGAAGTTCTTAGCAATGCATATTACTAATCAAAATTACGTTTTGATACATTTACGGTAATAAATTTACAAAATATCTTCGTGGAACATGATCTTTACTTAATATCCTAATGATTTTTGGCATAAAAGAAAAATTTACAATTTTGACCCATACAATGTATTTTTGGCTATTCCTACAAATATACCCCAGCGACTTAAGACTGGTTTTGTGGTCCAGGGTCACATTTATATAAACAATTTATTTTATTTTATTTTATTTCTATTTATTTCAATTTTTTGGCCAGAAAAAGCTGCGAAATGGGCCTGACTTCATAATTAATGGACCAAATGCCCCGTGATTATTGACATACTAAAGAGGTTGTTTTCTCTCTCTTATAGGTAGGAAGTTCATCATAGCCAATGCGCGGGTGGAGAACTGCGCCATCATCTTCTGTAACGATGGCTTCTGTCACATGTGCGGCTACACGAGGGCTGAAATCATGCAAAAGCCATGCACCTGCAACTTCCTGTACGGCCCACACACCAAGAGGCTGGCCATCGCGCAGATGGCACAGGCGCTGCTGGGGTCAGAAGAGAGGAAGGTGGAGATAGCGCTCTACAGGAAGGACGGTAGGACGAACACAGCCGCTTATTAATCCACAGGGTGCCAGCGTTTCATTAGAACCTTTCTACAGCGATGGCTTTTTTAGCAGGGTGTTTCTCAGGTTTAATGCAAAGCGTGTGAAGGCAGATGGCCTTCTGTTGTTCTGTTTCGTTTAGTGTTGGATCTCATGGTAGTTTTGAACACAACTGCGTGATCAAACGTTTGTAGTTTTGCTTTAGTCTTTTGCTTAAAGACCTGCTGGACCTTGAAAAGGCTTCGTTTGTTTGTTTTGTTTGTGCGATTACCTCCAACTGTTCTAGCTCAACAACTCTGGTTTGATAAAATAATGTCTCAAAGATCAGTCGCTGGAGAGAGAGTTGAAGTAGAATTGGCCGCGCCTGCAGGTGGCGTGGTTTATTTGATGTCTGTATTGTTTTAGTGCTTATTTACTGAAGTGATTATGCAAATCAGCTCCTGGCTGAACTGGGTTGTGAGTGGTTAGTGTCTGCAGTGATGCAGTGAAATCACACAAATGTTTTTGTGAGTCTGTTCTTGAGGTTCGTGACAGCAGATGTTTGCTCTCAGCCGATGGTTGATGTTCTTGTGCAGCTGTGGACTGTACAGCATCACGGTGGCCATCATAGTTTCCACTGTTTATGTGTTCGGCTGTCTGTTTGGTGTTCGTCCCGTACCCAGCACCCTCCTGACCTGCGCTGGAACAGGACATTAGCATACCTTGTTACGCAATACAGTTTAGTGGTTACTAATGACTCTACTGCAATGGTTCTTAACCTTTTTTACTCAAAGCAATATTTGAATTTCTCTCTGTATATCTTCTTTAATTATGATGAAACTACTTTTTTTATTTTTTATTAACATAATTTTTATTAAAATAAATATTTAAAATAATTTGTTTATTTATAACCATATTAATTAATTAATTTGTTTACATTATTTTATTTATTTACAGTATTATGTATTTACATTATTTTATATATTTACCTCATATTTAATGTTTCTAGTATTTTTTATTTCCTGAACTGTATATTCTTCAGTAAAAACAACTGCTTTTAGGAGGAAAAAAATGTATATGTATAAATAAATATGATTTCAGTTTACATCTTGATTTTATGTATTTTAAGTAAGATTATTTTAAAATAATTAATTAAAATAAGTCATTCTGAAGCCCACTGCTCTATTATGATCAGAAAGTAGATGGCAGAAGTTTCTCTTTTTTTTTTTTTTAACTAAAGTGGCTGATATGTGATACTAGTCTGTCAAGCCTTATGGCTGGATGATAAAATATATCTTGAGAGTGTACAGCTCTTTATAGCTCTTTTCAGCCTTTTAGCGATATATTAGTTTGGCCTTGGCTTAATATCATGATACTCATGATGATATTTGATAGGCCAGTATATCTTGATTATGTATTTGCTCTGAAATTGCTTAAAATGATTTTTATTCCAGTCAGGGTCCATAATTTGGAGCAAATAGCCTTTTTTCCCCAAGTAGATGTACAGTATATCACATATGATTTGCTGCTATTTTTGTGTTTTTACATGAGCTTTAATGAAATTCAACTTAATTTTATTTTTAAATTTGAGTTTGACAAAGACGTCAATAGTTTTTTCTTATAATTTCAGTGATGATGCAAACATGTTCGTAAGACATTAATGATTCCAAATGTGTTTTTCCTTTTGTATGTAACTTTAATAAAATTTTGGCACGTTTTGTCATGGTTTGTCAGTTTGCTGTGAGTTTTGGGAATTAAGATCTAGTCTTATTCAGAACCAGTTCAGTTTTTTTTTTTTAAATTATACTTGAATCAAATATTTTTCATCAATATAAAACTCTCATAAAAAAAATATTTTGTTTACCTGCATATCATGCGACCATTTACCAACATCAGAGAACTGAAATGTTATTGAAATATAAATGATAAAAATACTAAATTATTGCAATATTAACTTAAAATCTCAGGTGGTACTTCAAGTAAATATTTCAGAGTTTGAACATGGTATAAGATACAGCAGATGTGAATGGTTAACATTTTTCTTTTTTTTTCTCGGGAATACTATATTATAAAATATATTTTTGATTTATTATTGTTGTTAAATTGTCTAATTTAGCAATAGGTTTCTGATAGTAAATGTAATAAAAATTGTGTAAAAATCGCACAAATTCTTCTGATTTTTCTGACATAAAGCAATGTCTCACGTTTTGTTTAGCTACTGACTCAATGATGAAAACTGCCATCTATCTGAAACACACACACATATGCATCCGCCCACACACACACACACACACACAGAATCTAGGATCAGGCCTTGATGACGACACACACACTTTGATTCACTCATGCATAATTCAGGTGGAAAAACCGTGCTGCTCCAGAAACGGGGATTCCGATCTTTCCCCTGGTGAGCGGAGAGGAGGAACGGGAGGAGGAAACTTTCTTTTTTCTTCTTCTTCTTCCCTTTCCTGGTTTTCGTGCAGCCATTTATCTGGTGTGCTTTGCGTTGGCATCAGCCTTCATCGTGATGGATTGCCCTTTCCTACTCTCTATTGTCCGTCGCTGATCTGACCGGCACTTAATCAATCACTCTGAGTTTTAAACCCAACTCGGGTGCATTACCCATGAAAACAAGAGGAAGACAGTGAAAGTGAGGGAAGCTAACGTGTGAAAAGAGCCGGGGTAAAAAGGGCACAACCTAATATTTCCCATGGCGCACTGGCTTC
Source organism: Onychostoma macrolepis (assembly GCF_012432095.1). NCBI lineage: Eukaryota > Metazoa > Chordata > Actinopteri > Cypriniformes > Cyprinidae > Onychostoma > Onychostoma macrolepis. Next base: position 2,201,362 of record NC_081178.1, on the reverse strand, counting down.
TCAATCTGCTTCATCTACTCTGATATAGGGCCCTATGAAATCTTTTTTTTTTTTTTTTTTGCAAAGCCTTTTTTATTTATTTATTTTTACCAAATTCTGTTTTTTATTTTTATTTTTTTCTATTCTGTTTTAATGATTCAATTAAGTTTTAGTAATCAAAAAGCAAGTCTAATTAATGAAGTCATGATACGATAACCTAATGAATATAATTTATGAACAATTTATTAAAAGTTAACAGAAACTTGAATGCTCTAATTAATAGAAGTCACAAAACATATACAATTTAACAACAATTTATTAACATTTTAAAAGAAATGACGTTTGTATGGTCCTATGAAATCTGTTTAGATCTAAACAGTTGTCCAAATTCCATTTTATTTGTTATTTGTTAATTTAGTAATGAAAAAGTATGTATAATATCCAAAAGTATGTATACAGTCATGAAACCTATCAAATTTAACAGCAGTTTATCAGTTTTCCTCAAATTCTGTATTTAATTATTCTTTAACAATTTAAAACTTTTAACATGTTAAACTTTCTAACAATTTAATTAATCTTCTACGATGTAATTAAATAAAGTGATGCCTAATAGCACTTTATTTGTTTAAATTTAAACATTGTGGGGTATTCCTTAAAGACAATATTTTAATAAATTGTATTATTATTTTTACTTTGAGAAGTACATTCCTCCACACAATAGATAGATATATCTATCTATCTATTGTGTTATATATCTGTCATGAAGTTTATTTTGGTGGGTTGTAGTGAAGACCTTTGAGTTTCTGTGTGTATTTGTTTATATTTTTTGCTCAGAGCAGCTCTGGAGATTAAGTTCATGTGTTCATTTTCTAATATAATGATGCAAGATGCTGAAAACACCATGAGCGTCACGCGTGCTTGAATATGTGTAGTAGACCAAACTGTGCCGCTCATTCACACAGAACATGCAGACTTCACATTTCAATAGCAGTGTTTTTGTGCTAGATTCAGAGACACTGGTTCATATCCATATTTTCTGCATTGCAGAAATCACAGGGCCCAGTTGATGCTACACAATAACACTTTCCTCTCAGCATGTGATGAAAGTCAGGAAGCTCTTCTGCTTGCTAACCGTGTATTCCAGGAATCGTGCGATCGGCTTGGCTTAACTGAACCGTGAGACGTTACCAGCTGCTCTTGGTGTTGACCGCATTAGAGCTGCATTGTTGACGTCCAAACGCAGTCGTAGTTCTGCAGTGACCCTTTGAGCAGAAACCTGACCTGCATGACCTCAGGGATCTGAATATTTTTCCCTACAGCAGCTTCGTGATAGCAATTTTCTAAAAATAGCCTGTTTCATTTGCTTGAGTAGAGTTCTGTAGATTATCATCTGCACGGCTGCACCTGTCTCGTGGGCTCCGTGAGGGATCTCCTCCACGTTTACAGCCGGATTCTTGGCAGGAACCTCCTCCGTTAAGAGCCAAGCAATATTTGATTAGCTGGCTCCCTCTGTGCGTTACTCGTTTTCATTCATTGGGCGTAATTGTAGTTATTGATCATACTAGGCTGTTGTGAGTCTTACTGTAAGTCAACTTGTAATGATAATTGACAATTTAATAGACATTTCTGGTCTTATTGTGAATGATTCATTAGTGCATGGTTTTCTAAAAGAAAAACCATCAAAATAAATTTATCAAAATTATTTCTTACATAAAAAATTCTTACAATTCCAGTCATATCTGATAAGCTGACTCTGACTCTGTGCTCAAGACCTTGTCTTTCTCTGTTCAGTTTATTGAGTTTGGCACAGTTGTAGTTATTGATCATATTTGGCCGTAAGCATCGACCTAACTGAGAAAAACTGCCAACCAAACGTGAACAGACTCTTCTTGTGAAGCTTGTTCACAGGCTATTGTGAGTCTTGAAGGGCTTACAAAAGCATTTTCTGTGCCTCTGTTGGCAGAACAAGCTGAAGGAATGCTGACATGTGGTCCGGAGCGTCCGTTCTGACAACAGACCTGTATCGTGCCACCCATGGAAATGAGCCGTGGCCTCTCCCGGGCTTTATCTTGACATTTACCATTCTCAAAAAGAACAGAAATCCACCCATGAGCCATTTGACTTACATCTCACGTTTCTTCTGCAAGTTCGGTTTTTCTCCCACATTTGTAAGGGAGTGTTGATGCGATTCAGAAGCGCAGGATGTAACTTCAGAAAATGTGAATGAGATGAGACCTTTAAAATGTGACACATAAAATAGTTGAGTTTCTAAATGACATATTTAGAGCCCAATGAAATCCATTTTATTTTTTCCCAAATTCTGTTTTATTTATTTATTTTCTTAAGTTCAGTTTTACATTCAAAATTTTCTGGATTTTAATGGTTGAATAAAATTTTAATAATTAAAATGGATGTCAAGTCAATTGAATTCATAAAACTTTACCAATTTGTAAGTCTATTAAATTTAGAAATATATTAACATTTAAGCAATAATTGTGCCCTATAAAATGTGTTAATTTTTTTTTAAATTCTTTAGGTTGTTTTAATTTTTCTGGATTCATGTGTTTTATGATTTAATACAAGTGTATTATCAAAAATCGTGGTAATCAAATGACGGCATATAATTTAATATAATTTTTTTTTTTTACAGTGTGAATTTCAGGTAAATGTTTGGAAACTTTCCAGGATTTTTTGGAAACTTTCAGAAAATTTCAGACATTTTTGGAAATGTACCAGAAATATTCTGCCTCTTTGCAGCCCTAAACATAATCAAATTAAATTTGAATTATTATTATTTTTATAGAAATTTACTGTTTAAATTAAAACATGAAAAAATTTTAATATTGTGTTTCTAAAAAAATAATGTCTTAAAAATTCTATTATTATTCAAGAAGTACTGTATAATAGAAATATATATTTCTGTTATTACATATTTGTGTGGAATGTATTCCTATTTATATGTGTAATTATTGCAGTAATTATAATTTCTTCAAGTTAAACCTAACTTTAACTTGCACTTTAACTTGAGCTAAATCTTGCTTAATTTTTGTCTAAATCCAGTTAGTGTAGTGTGTCATGAGCTCAGTCTCCATCAGAAGAGTCTTTAAGCAGCTGGAGACTGTGTGAGATCAGGCTCAGAGTCTGAGCTCCAGAGCTGAGCCCCACGCTGCCCTGCGCACTGATCCCATCATCAGAGCCTCACACTGGGGACGGAGACTGATACGCTCCCCTGGAGATCTCTGTCCACAGCTGGAGGAGGAAACACATACAGAGGCTTTATAGACGTCTAATTTGTTGTCTACCCTAGTAACCCGCAAGGCAGCACTGTACTGATTATTCAGTTGGATTTTAATTAACTCTGTACTTTAAAAGAAGTGGAAGAGTTTTAGAAAGTCTCCAGTTGTTAAAATGTACACAGCATTTGCATATTGAATTGTGATTTGTTGTTTACATTCAGAATTGCATTTGGTTTTCTCTTTAAATTTATTTGCATGATGATGACCAGTTTTGACCAGTTTTTTTCTGGAGAATCTGAATGGATTTATATTGTGCCATGTCTGCTGTCTTTGACGTCATATCTCAAGATATTCACTGAACGTATTCATGTCATCAGCCAATCACTGTCAGGTGTTAATTTCTTTCTGCAGTTGTCAGATAGTAAATTAATGATGCTGTGTCTGATTCACGTTACATCCTCCTGCCGTACTCCGGTTGTTTACTTTCACGTGCATACAAGTGAGAAATAGCAATGATTCTTAACCCTCTGGGGTCTGAGTTTGGGTTGTTTTTAACCAAAGGGCTGGGTAAATATAGGACAGAACCCATGTTGGGTTAATTTTACCCAGCAAATTGGGTTGTTTATTTAACCCAGCATAATGGGTTTATTAATTTTTACTTTATTACTAGCTTATTTTTTATTTCATTCATTAAATAATGTTTACAGATTAACTTAAATCCTCTAAACTTTTCTAAAATACTCCACACAACCACTGGTTTGCATGATAACTTACAGCATTGTATATATTGTTTTTAATAGACTATACATATTGCCTATATTTAAACTCGTTTAACAAACATTAGAAGTAAAAAATAAACATTAAATAAAAGTAATTCGTTAAGGGAAGACGCGAAATCCCCGCGATAAGTAACTCAACCGCTGGGTTACGTCTGACCCAGGATCTGAGTAATTAAAAACTACCCAAACACTGGGTTGTTACATTTGACCCAGGAGCTGGGTAACACAAAAACTACCCAAACGCTGAAAAAATAACCCAAAAGGCTCAACCCAGCATTTGGGTTAAAAAAATAACCCAGGATTTTTTAGCGTGTATAAACATATAACTGGCTAAAGTCTAATAACACTGTAATCAGCACAAACTGGGCTACAATAATATGTTAGCAGCATTTATGTACATGATTGTGTTTTTGAGAAAGCAACATTTATGCGTGGTTAGTGGAAAACTAAAATTTTGAAGTCAATGAAATAAGGCCATAAAAAACATACAGAACATTTTGTTCACAAGACTTTTGAGAACTGGATCTTGTAGCCTAGAGTTTTTGCTTCAAAATAATGTGAAAATCATCTTGTTTACTTGCTCACAAAAAACAATATATTGATTAAAATTTTCGAAGTCACTTTTTGAGTAGAAAGGGTCTATGCGTGAGGGCGTGAACTATCATTAATGCTGTGATTCACACCTGAGAAGACAAAGGCCCACATAATGAGCTGCGTAATGAGCCATACGGTCAGGTATGTGACTGAGAGCGAAGAGTTACACAAAAGAATGTGAGGACAAAATAAATGTATATATTTTTTGTTTGTAGTTTATTTAGAATATATTTAGCTATCGCACAAAATAACTTGAAATTCACTTGTGAGTGCAGTTAAACAGTTTATTAGGAAAAATCAAAGCTGACTTTCAAAGCTGACTTTTTAGCATCATTACTCCAGTCACGTGATCCTTCAGAAATCATTCTAATATTCTGATTTGCTGCTCAAAAAACATTTATTATTATTATTATGTTGAAAAGAGCTGAGAAGAATTTTTCACATTATTATTATTTTTTTTGGATGAATAGAAAGTTCAGAAGAACAGCATCGTTTGTAACATGATAAATGTCTTTATCATCACTTGTGTGTTAAATAAAAGTTAATTTCTATATATACTGACTCCAAGTTTTTGAATGGTATAGTGTATATTGTTTCACTTGGAGTAAGACTGGAGTAATTTAGCTTTGATCACAGGAATAAAATATATTAAAATAGAAAGCAGTAATTTAAAATAGTAAAAATATTTCACAATATTACTGCTTTAGCAAATACAACTTTATGTATTTTGGATCAAATAATGTAGGCTTGGTGAGCAGAAGAGAATTCTTTACAAAAACATTAAAAATCTTACTGTTCAAAACTTTTGACTGGTAGTGTGTCATGTTGAAACCGGACCGGGGCCGGCGGATTAATACGTGAACGAAAAACGGGCTTTATTTTAGATACATGAAAGACGGGATGAATTCTCATGTACACCGGAGGAAGGTTGAGGCGGACTGCCACCGGACTAATGATCTTGGTGACAGTGAACGGGCCAATGAATTTGGGTGCAAGTTTATTAGACACGGAGCGGAGAGGAATGTTCTTGGTAGAAAGCCACACTTTTTGACCAGCCACGTATACGGGAGGCCTAGACCGGTGGCGGTCGGCTCTGGCCTTGGTGCGTGACCCCACTTGGAGTAGAGTCTCACGGGCTCTAGTCCAAGTGCGGTGACACCTCTGGACGAAGGCGTGGGCGGAGGGGCCCGCGACCTCGGATTCCAGACTAGGAAAAATTGGTGGCTGGTAACCTACGCTACACTCAAACGGAGATAGGCCCGTGGATGACACTGGCAACGTATTGTGGGCGTACTCCACCATAGACAGTTGTTGGCTCCACAAGGAAGGATTCTTGGATACCACACACCGCAGCGTTCTTTCTAAATCTTGGTTGGCTCGCTCAGTTTGACCATTGCTCTGGGGGTGGAACCCTGAGGACAGACTGACAGTCGCCCCCAGTAACTTACAAAACTCTCGCCAAAATCTGGACACAAATTGGGGTCCTCTGTCGGAAACCATGTCCATTGGGAGGCCATGTAACCGAAAGACGTGGTTAACGACAATCAACGCTGTGTCCTTGGCTGAGGGTAATTTGGGCAAGGGAATGAAATGGGCCGCCTTCGAGAACCGGTCCACCACGGTCAAAACTACCGTGTGACCCTGGGAGGGTGGGAGGGCGGTGACAAAATCCGGCAGCGGTTGCAAGACTTACCAGTGGCACAAACTGAGCAAGCCAAGACAAAACTGTGAACGTCACGAGCCATGAGAGGCCACCAGAATCGTTGCTTGACTAAAAATTTAGTACGACTGACTCCTGGATGACAAGCCACATTGGAACAATGTCCCCACTGAATAACGCTGGACCGTAACCCCTCAGGCACAAATAAACGGTTCGGTGGGCAACGGACCGGAGGCGTTACCCCTTCTAAGGCCGCTTTGACCTTCGATTCGACCTCCCATGTGAGTGTAGAGACAAATAGGGTCTCAGGTAAAATGCACTCGGGAGTAGACAGGCGTTCGGAACGATCAAAAATACGCGATAAAGAATCGGGTTTGATGTTCTTGGAACCCGGGCGGTACGAGAGAGTAAAATCAAAACGACCGGAAAAAAGAGACCACCGAGCCTGCCTGAAGTTTAATCTTTTAGCCGTTCTAATGTATTCCAAGTTCTTATGATCGGTCCAGACGATAAAAGGTACCCCCGACCCTTCTAACCAGTGGCGCCATTCCTCCAATGCTAGCTTAACTGCCAACAACTCTCTGTTACCAATGTCATAATTGCGTTCGGCTGGGGACAGACGATGAGACAAAAACGTGCAAGGGTGCATCTTGTCGTCTGAGAGTGAGCGCTGGGATAGCACTGCACCTACCCCCACCTCTGACGCATCGACCTCCACCATGAACTGACGTGAAGGATCAGGGGTAATAAGGATGGGGGCTGAAATGAAGCAGTCTTTCAGTTTGGTAAACGCAGCCTCGGCTGCGTCTGACCACCTGAACGTCGTTCTGGGGGAGGTCAAGGTGGTCAGAGGCGCGGCTAGTTGGCTGAAATTGCGAATGAAACGCCGGTAGTCAATACAAGGTCGCAGAGACCCGTCCTTCTTCCCCACAAAAAAGAACCCCGCCCCCGCTGGAGAAGAGGAAGGACGGATGAACCCTGTTGCTAGAGAATCAGAAATATATTTCTCCATAGCCTCCCTCTCTGGAGCAGAGAGTGAAAATAACTTGCCCTTAGGCGGAGACGTACCTGGCAGTAACTCTATGGCGTAGTCATAGGGACGATGCGGGGGAAGAGAAGCAGCCCGAGACTTACTGAACACCTCCTTCAGGTCCAAGTACTCCGTGGGCACGTTAGATAAATCCACTGCCTCCTCCTGAAACAGACGGACAGGCAGACACTAGACAAGACTTATGACAATGATTGCTCCATGCCGACACAGACTTCAATTGCCAGTCCACTTTAGGGTTGTGACGGGTAAGCCAGGGGTGACCAAGGACGATGGGTGCAAGGGGGGTGTCCAGTATGTAAAAGGAGATGGTCTCGGTGTGATTGCCTGATGTGATGAGAGTGACGTCATCTGTGATGAATGAGATGGTGGGAAGTTCCTGGCCGTTGAGAGCGTGAACTGAGATCTTGTGTGTGAGGGGTCTGAGGGGAACTTGGAGTTTACGTGCGAATGTGTGATCCATGAAATTACCTTCTGCCCCAGAATCCAGAAGTGCTCGACAGTCGTGAAGGTGAGTTGACCCGCCTCCAAACCGTTGGCCCTCGGTCCCTCCGGTGGAACGACTGGGCTGTGTGCGGCGATCCATTCGCGATAAACGCGTGTCCACTCTAAATGCCAGGGCGATCAGGTCATTGAGTGATGTGGGAAGGTCCATGGCATAGATCTCCTTCTGGACGCGGTCAGCCAGCCCATGCAGGAACATGTCCCACTGCGCTTCCTCGTTCCATTGACTCTCCGCCGCTAGGGTCCGAAACTCGATCGAAAAGTCAGACACGGACCTCTCTCCTTGTCGCAAATCGGCCAGCATCCTTGCTGCCTCTCTACCAGCAACGGCCCGATCGAACACCCGTCTCATCTCGCCGGAGAGATCCTGGAACGAGGCACAGCATGGATCTTGATTTTCCCACACCGCTGTTCCCCAGAGTGCCGCCCTCCCAGTTAGCAGCGTCAACACAAAAGCGACCTTGGCTCACTCGTTATTGAATTTCCTGGGTTGGAGAGAAAAATGCATGGCCAACATCGTGTTAGGAATGCTCGACAGTAGTTGGGTTCACCTGCATATGACTCTGGGAATGGTAAGCGGGGCTCCAACTGGGAGGGGTTCTCTGGTGGTGGTAGGGGAACCGGCGGTGCGGGGGGCGCAGTGGGACCTCGCAGATGTTGGAGCTGTTGGGTGAGCTTGGACACCTGCGCCACTAGAACCTGGACAGCGCGAGCTGTATCGTTGAGGTTCTTTTCCTGGGAATCCATACGAAGTATGCTGCTGTTCACGAAGTCCTCCAGCGATCCGGTAGAGCTACTCGCTGCTTCCATTGAAGGGTCAGATCGTTCTGTCATGACTGATACGCGGAAACAGTATGCAAGTAAAACTCAGTTTATTGAACTATAGAAATGATGATGAGTGCAGTCCAAAGAGAAACAGGATAGTGGCGCAGGGACTTCGATGGTCAGATGAGTTCCGTGAAGAGAGTGCTGATGAGACGTGACTAATCCAGAATGACAAATCCACAGAAACACGAACAGGAACGGAGAAGGCACAGACTGGAACGAAGACGGGATCAAACACAACCGGGACTCACAAACAACGATCTGACAAAGGAGTTGAGAAAATGGTGAGTATTTAAAGGTGGTGTGATGAGCTGCAGCTGGTGATGATGATTGAATCAACTGGATTGTGATCAGTGCCGATGAGTCGGCACGCCCACACACTCTCACACACATAAACAACGAGCACGAGACGAGAAGGAAGCATAGGATTTATGAACCGTGACAGAAATATATAAATGAACATCACAAACCTGGCATTTCCATAGTGTATATTGTTTATGTGCTCTGGGTTATTTCTCTCAGCAGATCTTCTTCCAGAAAGTAGCCAGGATGAACTTGTTTGTTCACGCGGAGGCGATGTGGGTGTTTACATTCGCGCGCGTCTCACGTGGATATTTGAATGTGAAAAGCACGATCGGCGCGTGGTCTTGACCGCATTAGATATAATGAGTTGAGACGGGAAAACTGGACGCATTGGTTTCATACAGATTACTTTATCACAGAATATTTGTTTGGACATGACATACTTCATTTATAAGTAGACATTTCAAGCTTTCTATGCATACATTTCTCATGTATTTGAGGCGAGTATTTTCGGAGATTCATGTTGTTTTATTTACGTGTCTGTGAAGGGAGGTAACAGAGACTGAGACGGCAGAGAACGCACCCTGATTATTTTCTTTATTTTTTAAAAGCACATTGTTTTTTTTGTTATTATGACTATACACAAATAAAAGTAGACCCTTTGCAGGTGATACCTTATTCTTATCTGTACGATCAAAACTCATGGATTATTTTTATTTCTTTTCGCGGTCATAAAGAAAATACGAGACAGACCGCACTGGTGCGTGCTTCGACCCCAGGGGGTTAATAGGCGTGCAGCTATCTATCTATCTGTCTATCTATCTATCTATCTATCTATCTATCATTAGCTATAGATATTATGTCTGTCTATCATTATATATGTCTATTTTTTATCTGTTGTTATATCTGTCATTGTATTTGTTGTTATATCTATCGTTATATCTATCTGACATTAAATATATCTATTGTTCTATCATTTTATCATTATATATATTGTCCATTATATCTGTCGCTCTTTCAAACTGTCTGTCTGTTGTTCAGTCTATTAGTCATGATAGAATTGGCTGTCGTTCAGTCTATTGTTCTCTCTCTGATTTGGCTCAGAGCGTCACGTTTCTCTCGGCTTTAATGAATTAAACACAGGCGTTTGTTGCCGTATGCAAATCACTCTCCTGCGGCTCATTTGAATATGGAAATGACCTCAGAGAACTCAAAGAGTCTGTGGTGAGGGTTACAGCCAGTATCAGGTGTGATGTTCAGATGCAACCCAATCGTACCGACTGCGGTCGACGAACTCCCACAATCCCACTGACACATGTTTCTGCCTGCCATTGGCACTCTCAGCTGCTGCAAGGCAAATAACATGCAAATTTCCCACATCTCAGTGTCTCTCTCCCAAATCAGTCCCATCACTCATAAAGTTGACTGTTTTTTCTTCTGGAGAACTTTTAAAACTCACCAGTAGTGAAATTTTTGACAAGACCCACCTACTTAGACAGGAAGTGGCTGTTTGACAGATTTGTAAAGTGACCAACCACATTTCACTTTTTTATATAATGTTTATTAGTGTTTTAATCAAATAAGAGGGGACCGTGGATGTGTTTAAAAGATTTGAGTCTCCACACAGCGCAGTATGTACCCAGAGGAGCTGTTATTACACCAGAACTTTGTGTTTAAGTATTAGTTCTGTCCACTGTTTGACCTGCTATTATTAGATATGTTCTGTCTTGATATCTTATTGATTGAAAAGCCTGTTGGGATAGTGAAGAGACATCGGATCCCTGCAGACAGTGTGACATGAGGAAATCTCATTTCCAAACATCAGTAGCTCTGAGGGCTTTTAAGCACACACGCTGATTTGTGCATTTGTGTGTGTGTGTTTTCTGACACATATTGAAACATTAACTAACCGTGACGCATTATTTCTGCAGCTTTAATGTAGGTTGGTTTTATTTGTTTATTAAAATGATTTTAGATATCAGTCTGTAATACACATACACACACACACACACACGGCTCCGTTCTTCATGATCCAGCGATCTCCTGCTTCAGTTGCCTAGAGACCCATCTGCACTAAAAATTAAGATATTAATCCATAACCGGAGAACAAATATGACAGATGCAACCAAGCATGTTCGTATCTTTCACAATAGTTCATTTAAATAAAACCACATTTATTTTTGCACATTTTCTTTAATGTTTTCATTTTATTTCGGAAGGAAATGTATTTTATTTGTTCTACTTCATCAGGTTTTTTATGCCGCAGGGGGGTGAAATGCAGATTTAAGGCTGGAAAGATGCTTTACATGCAAGTTTGCAGTTACTGTGACTTTAATAAACCCGAAGATACAGAATTGCATTTGAATTTGAATCCAAGACACTAGAATTAAACTTAGAATTCAAAAGTTTAGAAAGTCTTGAAGTTTTAAGGTTTATTGGCCTTATGGATAGACAGACAGATGTTGGAAATGTCACCTTAAAAAAAAAACATTTAATAAATAAATGGGAATCTTTATTTTGAGGATAGGACTTTATTATTAAATAATAATAATAATAATAATAATTTTGAAAATGTCGACATCAAAATAAAGATTAACAGCCTGTTTTCAACTTTTATTTGTCTTTGGTTCCCAATGGCATTCATTCAATGTTTTCTATTTTTGAACATGTACATTTATTAATTGTGCAAACATGTTTCTCCAAAGTGATTTACTAATGAGGAACATTGCAAGCAGTTTGTCACAGAGCCAATGATATCCCTAGTATACAATGCCAAGTTTATTAGAAAGATAAAATGCCGAAAAGAAGAGAAAATACAATTGTTTAATGGCTGTAGATTCGTTAAGTGCTTGCAAACCTGAGTTTTATATTTAGGGTGAATCCCATTTCTCTTTCTTACCCCTTTCCCTTCGTCTTACCCCTAGCCCTTGTCCCTCGAAACCGAGTGGTAAGTGCTAGGGGTGAAAACATACCCCTATGAAATGAGACACCACTTGGTTACGGTTACGTCATCATCATACACCGTCGCTAGCTGGCTGCTACGTCACCGGAGCCGACAAGTGTTGATCACAAACTTTGGATTGTTTTACAAACTTGTTAAAACTGTAGACATGCATGGAGTCCATTCAAGGCTAGTCTGCAGGACTGTTGTGCAAATCAGCAATGTAACGTTAGCGTAGCAAACTAGCGATTTTTTTAAAACGTTTCAATTAAGAACATGGTTGCAAATATATATGTACAGGACTGTCTAGAGCACAAAACAAGACTGTCGTAATTTTTAAATAAATTATTTAAGCCGAAAATACTTGAATACTTGATGATCTGGCCGCCATCGTTGCCGGTTGTGCAGTGTGTTCTGGGTACCCCTTGGTTTCAAGTAAGCTCGCGAAAATGCTTCGTTTTATGGGGTATCTACAACTTCCCCTTAGCCCTACCCCTCGATCAAAACGAGAATTGGGATAGCCCTTACTCTCACGTGAACGCGCAAAACTAAGGGGAAGGGGTAAGGAGAAGGGGTAAGACAGAGAAATGGGATTCACCCTTACTCTTTCTAGTGACCCTGTGCAAACCACAGAATACCAGTGACAAATATATGTTACTGTGACTAATGCTTAAACACTGATACCTGATTGTCTCTTTAAGACAAGCAGCTATTATAAGGCCGTTATTGTGGATTTTGTGCTTTATATGATGCAAGAGACTGGAATCTTGTGGAAACAGCACACATTTGTGTTGACATAGACAGATGCACACATTTTTCTACACTTCTTGTTTTCTTTTTGCAGTCTGCCGGCTGGTGCAGGTCCCTTGTGTCTCAGAGAGAGAATCAGACTTTACATGTTTGTCATTCCTGGTCGGCTGTATTTTTAGCCACGGCGCTCACACACGTTCACAGCTCCAGGTCAGCTGACACCCGCTCCATCCCGTCGCCCTTCACTGTGTTATCCTCGTGACAAGAGACCTAAAGACAAACATATGTGCTGTATGTGTGCTCAGTGTTTCCTTAGGTTTTTTTTCTGAAATTAGGCCAAACAACTTGCTGAAAAAAATAGTAGTACTATTTTTCCAATATATTATTAGTTTATATTTGTAGGTGTTTTTTTATTTCTATATATATATATATATATATATATATACAGTTAGGTCCATATATGTCTGGACACAGGCACAATTTTTAGTATTTTAGCTGCTGACCAAAACATATTCAAGTTACAGTTATATAATGAATATGGGCTTAAAGTGCACACACCAATCCTTAATTTGATGGTATTCACATAAAAAAAAAAGGTTAAGGAATTACAGCTCTTTAATATGTACCTCCCCCCTTTTTCAAAAGACCATAAGTAATTGGACATTTGATTCAAAAGCTGTTTCATGAACAGGTGTGGGCTATTCTTTCATTATTTATACATCAATTAAGCAGGTAAAAGGTCTGGAGTTGATTCTAAGTGTGCCATTTGCATTTGGAAGCTGTTGCTGTGAACCTACATTGTGTGGTCAAAGGAGCTCTCCATACAAGTGAAACAGACAATTGTTAGGCTTCAAAAACAAAACAAAATCCATCAGAGAGATAGCAGGAACATTAGGAGCGGCCAAATCAACAGTTTGGTACATTCTGACAAAAAAAGAACGCACTGGTGATCTCCGAAACATAACAAGGCCTGGACGTCCACGGAGGACAACAGTAGTGGATGATCAAAGAATCCTCTCCATGGTAAAGAAAAACCCTTTCACAATATCCAGCCAAGAGAAGAACACTCTCCAGGAGGTAGACGTGTCACTGTCAAAGTCTACAATCAAGAGAAGACTTCACCAGAGCAAATACACAGGGTTCACCACAAGGTGCAAACAAGGCCAGATTAGACTTTGCCAAAAAAACATCTAAAAAAGCCAGAGCACTTCTGGAAAAGCATTCTTTGGACGGCTGAAATTAAAATCAGCCTGTACCAGAATGACGGGAAGAAAAAAGTATGGAGAAGGCTTGGAACAGCTCATGATCAAAGCATACAACATCATCTGTGAAACATGGAGCAGTGTGATGAATGAGCATGGCTTCCAGTGGCATTGGGTTACTGGTGTTTAGTGATGAAGTGACAGAAGCAGCCGGATCAATTCTGAAGTGTACAGTGATAAACTGTCTGCCCAGATTCAGTCAAATGCAGCAAAGTTGATTGGGCTGCGCTTGATAGTACAAATGGACGATGACCCAAAACATACAGCAAAAACAACCCAGGAGTTTTTGAAGGTAAAAAAAGTGGAATATTCTGCAATGGCCGAGTCAAACTCCTGATCTCAACCCGATTGAGCAGCATTTCACTCGCTGAAGGCAAAACTAAAGGCAGAAAGGCCCACAAACAAACAACAACTGAAGTCAGCTGCAGTAAAGGCCTGGCAAAGCACCACAAAGGAGGAAACCCAGTCTCTGGTGATGTCCATGAATTCCAGACGTAAGGCCTTGCCTGCAAAGGATTCTCAACAAAATATAAAAATATATCAAATATTTATTTATGTTTATATTTATTTGTCCAATTACATTTGAGCCCCTGAAAATTGGGAACTGTTTTTAAAAATGGTTGTAATTCCTAAGCATTTTATGTTATATTTTTGTCCAACCCTTTGAATTGAAGCTTAAAGTCTACTCTTCAATTTCATCTTGATTGTTTAATTTTAATTCTATTCTGGTGGCATACAGAGCTGAAATTATGAAAATTGTGTCAGTGTCCATATATACAGTGTATATATATATATATATATATATATATATATATATATATATATAGATTTGGCCCTATCATAATCATAAGGCCCTATCTATCAGTGCTAAATAAACTAAGTAATTATTGTTTTGTGTCTGAAAGTATTGATTTAGTGAGTAGCTAAGTTGAATGATGATACATCCAGTGTAATTTACAAATAGTTTCTTCTAATTCATTCAACGCCGATATCCTGGGTTCAATTCCCAATATTAAATGTTTGGGCATTTACACAAATATAACATCAGTATCATGTAATCACATGGTTTCATGTATGTGGTCAGACATGATCGACGCTGCTGAGAAATCCATCTGCCGGCGAGAATCTGGTTACAGCAGACGTTTCCGTTCAGACAGAGATGGGCACAGGAAGCACACGGCTGTAAAATGTGAGGGATCATGTTGATCACATTCAGGCAGCGGCGGAAAATCCACTTCGACTGCGGGTTTCAGTTTCTGATTTGCATGTATTTTTTACGGCCATATTGTGCAGTCCAGACTACTGAACTTAAGAGGTCATGTGACGATACCATGCTTGAAGATTCAGAGATCACGACGTATTGACGATAAAGCTGCTCTGTTATTTGGACAATAAATTGAATGTTTTTGAAATGCAACTCATCTGATATGACTCTGAAATCTCCTTCTATTGCTGCTGAAACAGTTCTACTCCGCCATTATTGAATCCGTCCTCTGCATTTCAATAACTGTCTGGTTCAGCTCAGCTACCAAATCTGACCTCAGAAGACTACAGAGGGTGGTCACTGGTACAACCCTCCCCACTCTCCAAGAACTGTACTCATCCAGAGTGAGCAAAAGGGCTGGCAAAATCACTCTGGACCCCTCACATCCAGCACACTCCCTCTCTGAACTGTTGCAGTCTGGTCGACGCTACAGAGCTCTGAGCACCAGAACGACCAGCACAGGAACAGTTTCTTCCCTCAGGCAATCCATCTCATGAACACCTGACAATAAATGTGGAACACACAACACTATCATACATTATTTATTTAACACACATACTTATTTACATTTCACATTTGCACATATCATACCTGTACATACATAATTGTCTATATTATATATTGTGTTTTTGCTATTTTGTACATTGTCTGTTTTGTATATTTGTATATTATTCTTTTTATTATCTGTGTCCTGTCGCTGTCATTCTGTTGCATTGTGGAGCTTCTGTCACTTTAACAAATTCCTTGTATGTGTAAACATACCTGACAATAAAGCTCATTCTCATTCTCATTCTAGTCATAACAGAAGATTTAGTACAAATATCGTACTAATAACAGAACGTATTATCAACCCTATTATAATTAGTTTTAAAACAATTTTACTTCTATTCGGTCATGCTACTTTATTTGGTACGGAAGCTAAATGCAATTAAATTTACGCACGTAAATCAAAACTGAATTAATAATGTCTTTTAAATTGCGATTCATTTTCTGAATTTGAATTAAGGTACAGTACCAATCAGGATGCATAATTGCAATTTAAATGCAGGATTGCAATGCAGTTGCAATAAATTTACTCATACATGAATCATTGTGCATAATTCAAATGGTTTTGAAATGCAACTTGTCTGATTTTAAAATCATAACAAAAGAGTTCAAGAACCATTAAATATATTGCCAAAAAAACTAAAATATATTATTTAATCTTATACATTGTTAAAATTGTTACAATTTCCATTTGGTCCTGCCATTTTATTTGGCATAGAAGCCTTAAAATAATAATAATAATAATAAAATGGATTATTGTGAGAAAAAGTTTAAAAACAGAAATAAAGCTACATTATGAAAGAAGTAACAATTGTGAAAAATAATGTTGCAATTGTGAGATATGAACAAAAATTTATATAATTTAAATATCAACACTTATGCACAGCGTTCAGCTAATCACATTAGAGCTCATTTGCATATTAGACTCATAGACCTACAGTAAAAAAACTAATAAAATGAATTCAAATTAAGATAAATTCACATGAAAATATGTTTCAAATCTGTTTATATAAAACAGTTTAAAGTCTAAAAAAAAGATTTCAAATAGAGAACAATTTTTTAAAATAGTATTGGATTAGTTAAGTGCTTAGAGTTTTAGATTTGCACTTTAAATTAACACAGAGTTCAGCCAATCACAGCAGAACTCATCTGCGTATTGAACTCATAGAAGTACAGTAGCAAAAACAAAGAGGGTGGAAATGGTCCTGAAAAACTAAATTACAACAGTTTTTGGACACTAACATTATAAGTGGAGAGCCAAATAAACTGGTAAAAGTGTAGGGAATGAAGACCTTTATTATTCGTGAAGTGTAAATGACCCCAGCTGGAGAGGGCTTGTACGGCACAGGGGGCGTGTAATCGAGTGACTGCATTTGCACCCTAGCAAGGGTCTCACGGCGCAGTGGTGTAAACACAGCCTCGGGGGTTCACACTCCTAATGGAGCCCTCACAACCCAATCAAGGTATCAACGGATGGAAAAACAAGAGAAAGAACAGAGAGAAACGAGAGCGGGAACATTATCAGCAAGTCCACTTGGTTTTCTCTGCTAATGGTGCATTAAGAGACGTGACCAACAATGAGAGAGACAGATGAAAAGAACAGAGGAGAGAGCGCTGATAGCAAAGGAACAAACACAGCGGACGTTATTGTTTTGTGTTTTTTTGCCTGATGAAAACACATCAGCGACTGCCAGTCATTTTCCACAGTTATTCACAGATATGTCCCTGCGCTTTTATGGATGACAAATTCACCAAAGTGAACTTATTCAGGATGTGAATGTGCCGGTGACTAGGCTGAGTGCTAGTTCACAATCCAATTTACAGGAGATCGTCGAGGCTTTTGTGTCTCACAGTGTTTTCTTTCTCATTCGTCTGGATAAACAGCACCTTAAAATTTATTTCAACACTTTAAAATGCATTAGAAATATCAAATCGAGTTTGTCAAGTCTGTATCATTGCTCAAATGCTTCACTAACATTCATTTTTCTTCATCGTTTCTGAAGTCTCAAGGTTTTTGTGATCAGTAGTGGATGTATGAAAAAATATATTCATATTTCATATTCATATTTAATAATCGACACCACAGCGATGCTCTTTTTCATACACTGAAAGCATATTGTGACCACAGGCTTTTCAAAATATGTAAATTTTATTGAATTATTGAATTATTTGAATTATTTAGTTATTGTGTATGCTGATGGCACATTTTGTAGCTTGCCAGAAAATACTAGACCAACTAGAAGCAACAAAACTACATTTCCCATCATTCCCTGGGGCAGGTTTGATGACATTGGCTTTGTAAATGCATTGAATGCATAGATAAAGCATCAGTTATCTTTAATGCATGTGGTTTGGTCTTCATTTTGTTGAAGTAGCTAAAAAGCTTCCTTTTTGTGGCCATCTGGTGAAAAGGAGAAAGAAAAATGAGATTGTAATAATTACGTTTTCCAAACTCTTAAGAAACTTCGCTGTATTTGAAGGCATTAGATGTGAAAAAGTCATTTTATCGGATGATGAATGTATAAACAGCTCTACTGTATCTCAAACCCTATCAGGCCAGTGTCTTAAGAAAGATGTACTACGTCCAGCAATACTTGTTCCTGTCCTTATCGTGGTCAACACAAGCCTCTGATGACCCTGATGACCTCACATGCGTTTTAAGTCTAAGAAACGGTCCACTTGTGTCTGCTTTGGGTTTCAGGCCAGCTTCTGTCTCACATGACCTGATGGTTATCACTTTCCATGTTTGAGTATCTGC
Source organism: Onychostoma macrolepis (assembly GCF_012432095.1). NCBI lineage: Eukaryota > Metazoa > Chordata > Actinopteri > Cypriniformes > Cyprinidae > Onychostoma > Onychostoma macrolepis. The sequence continues at coordinate 2,182,913 of NC_081178.1, read as the reverse complement.
CAAGCTTCTCATCTATTGACAGTCGTGCTCATTTGAGAAAGGCAAGCTCTGAGCAATAGCGTTTTGAGTGCTTTCTTGAAGGTGTTTCTTCCTCGTCTCTGTCCTGGCACAGGTTCAGAGGGCAACAGTGTCCAATGAGAGCTAAATATGAGAGAGTTCTTGCTGATGGCCCAATTTCACTGCAGATTATAGCTGCTCTCGGCCTCCGTGTCCCTGCGGAGGAGAGAGTTAGTGAGCGACGGCTGCAGAGCAGAAGACAGCGAGAGGAAAATAAGTGAGGTGACAGAGAGAGTCGTTCTGTTCCAACAACTAGCGTGCTGCCTACCTAGACGGCATTTTAAAGGCCACTTTAGGCCACTTTGTAAGTACACCTTCTTTTGCTGAATTCTAATGCGGCGTTTCATGTTTCCTCCTCTGCGAATGCAGTCCCAGAATGCACTGCAAAAATTAAGAAAATTAATGTTATTCTGAATACAAACTATAATTCATTCAGTACAATATATATGAATAAAGTAGTTTTAAGTCTTAAGTAGTAGTCTAATTAAAAATGGAGTATATTTTGATTTTATTCTTTTTGTGTGCAGTGTATTTTTTATGGTTATTAGAGTCTTGAATCATTAGCTTAGCTCCATGCTAATGTCAAACCTGTCTAGGATGCCAGGTTTTCTTCACACCAAGAATGATATTTATAAAGCAATTTTTTTTTTATTACTTTAATTTAAATTTTTTTTGTTATTTTAGTTTTTATTTTAATTTTAGACAAAATTATAGTAATTTTATGTGTTTTTGTAAGTTTTTGTTTTTCATTTTTTAAATATTTATAACTTTCATTTAAGTAGCCTACTATAACTACTATTACATTAATGCGCAGTACTTTTGTAAAAATTTTAATGCTTCAACTTTTATTTTGTTTATTTTGTTTATTTAATTTGTTTTGCTGTTGAGGCAACATTTTGATTGATTTTTTTTCTTTTTTCATCCAGTTTTCATCAAATATTTTTATTTTATTTCTTTTTCATTTGAATTAATGAAAATGATTTTAGTAGTTTTAATGTTTGTTAACAAGAACAGCACAAAATCACAATATGGTTCATATTTCATTTATATATATATATATATATATATATATATATATATATATATATTTATTTATTTATTTTTATTTTTATTTTTATTTTTATTTTTCAACTAATGAATAAGTTGATGAGTTGACGTGTGTGCTAATATAGATATCATTCTAGTTATCATTCTTGGTGTAAACCGGCTTCAGCCCCCTATGCACTTCATTAATTATTCTCTTAAGTGTTTTTTTATTAAATATTATGGCGGATTCATGATTCTTTCAGCAGCAAGAAAGAGCTGAATCACTCTCTGCCCTGTTTAATGAATTTTACCATGTTTACTGTACTGCAGACTTCTGCATATTTTCCCCAAAATCAGTGCAGAATTTATGAAAAAATCCTGTGGTTTTTGCCTGAGGTTTTTAGTTAGTATGCTACCTTAGAAGACAGCTGCCTGGTTAGACAGCAGAAACAAGGCATCTCAGTAGGATTTGGAGCAGAACTACTGTGAGGAGAGAAGATCTTGTGTATGAGAGAGGTGTGCTGTTTTATATGTGTGTGTGTGTGTGTGTGTGTGTGTGTGGAAACGAGCAGTGAGGGAATCCTCTGGACTTCTGCCCTGTCCATGTGCTCTTTGTTGGCCTGGATTTTGTAACATAGATCACGGGTCTCTCTGGGCCTCATCTCAAAACATGGACACAATACAGAACCAAGCGGCTGGAGAAATAAAATAGACACAAATGAGTCAATAGTTGTCATCTAGTAAGAATATAGAGGTCAGATGATTTAATGAGAAATATTTGAGTTCATATTGAGAGCTCTGATTTCAAATTATTAACCATATGTGGTGGGGATGTGCATCAGTGATCGAGTACTCGATTACTCGGCCGTAACAGCGATGATCGATCATGAAAACAATGATCGTGGGGGGGGGGGGGGATTCTGATTGGTTATAGCAGCACTTTGGGTAGCACCCTGAGCTCTGATTGTTTAGCTTGAAACAGAATGGGGTTCAAAGTATAGACGTGAGAAGAGAGAGAAACTTGGCTTTGAAGTCACGTAGTGATGTCTGGGTTAGCTACATACACATCTGATTAATCTAATAGAATTGCGTTGGGATGTTAACATGTATTTACATGCAGCTGAATGCGCTGCATATTACCAGTATTTAGTTTCATGCTCAAATGCAATGCCCGATATTGACTGAGTTATTTGAGACGATCATATTGCTTTTAGATGTTTCTTTTTAAAAAATACAGATCCTATAATAATGCAACAGTGATGTTTTTATGGCTTCGAAAACATGCAGGCAATTTTAGGATAATGTAGATGAATCACTCGATAATGTAGATGAAAATATAGCACTAAATCTGCCATAAACATTAATGACATAAGTATTATAATTCGAACTTTATAGAATGTGAAATCTATAGTAAATCCTGTCCTTTCCCGTGTTTCAGTGCACTGTTTAAAGTGCATCATGGCGGGAGCTCTCTCTCTCTCTCGCACTATAGCGCGTGTCTTAAAGTTAACTGGCGTATGCATCCTTTTGTGTAGATACAAGTTGTAATGTTACGTTTATGTTATGTATCTAAGTTATCGGATTAATATCATAGGAAGTGTCATAGAACGGGTTTCAGTTTATTGGCATAAAGTCAGCTTCACCTCAGGCAGATATTCTTTTTTAGATGCTTCTTTTTTAATAACATCGCTGCATCATAATCATAATCTAACATCTAATCATGTGTTCATATTTTCATAGACATGTTTTCATGTCATGTTTTTATTTTTAACATTCATTTTCATAACAGCCTTCAGATATTTTCATTATCTCCAGTACGGCCATGCCCCGCCCCCCGCACACACTCCGCCCCGCCCCGCCCCGCCCCCGATTACTCAATTATTCGTTTTTTAAACCAATTCGATGATCGAAATAAGAAATTGACAAAAATGCCCATCCCTAATATATGGTCTTTTTCTCAAGAGAAACATCTGAGAAGCAGGAGACTTTGGCATAAATCTCCATTTGCACTCCACTCAGTTTTTGTACAAGAAACAATTGAGAAATTAAAAAGAATTTCATTTGAACACGGCACAATCTGTAATACATGTAATTTACTGTACATAAAACGGAGACTTGTTTGAGATTAAAACTATGACATACAATTCACACATTTGGCAGATGCATTAAAAAAAAAAACATTTTTGTAAAAAAAAAAAAAAAATCTAGAATTTGATATATAATAAAATAATACATTTTATATATAATAAAATAAAACTATATATATATATATATATATATATTATGCATTTGGCAGATGCTTAAAAATAAAATTAAATATATAAATTATATATGTATATACCTCCATGAAATAGATTGAAATAGACGTTGAAATACCACATGCATAACTGGCATAACTAGAAAATTAGCTTCTTTCTCCTTAGTGGTTCTTATTGTTTAAAAGTGCTTGATATTAAAGAGTGTCAATATCCGTAATACAAGCAGCATATTAATTTCAAAGCATCACTTAAAGTCTGTGTGGTCGATACACTGAACTTTACGTGTCTCGTTGAGAAAAACCTAAGTAGTGCTTCCAGTCTTTCCGCAGGCGGATGTTTGGCTGAACTTTAGTTTTCTGTTGGCTTTCCTCCGCTGACAGCTTCCATTAACGGTGCAGTGACTGGCATATTTACTGGACACTGATGGTTTCCATGTAATTAACATGGGTCTCGTTTCCCTCTGTGGCTCATACTAAGGAAATAGTGCATTAACTGCACAGAACAAGTGTTTGTATATCACAGATATGGAGAATAATAAAGAGAGATAATATGAAACTAGATTTGTACATTTCCTGAAGAAATTAATAGTATTTGTATGTACAGAAGGTGCCACCATGGTGCTGGAGTACTATGGTGGTTAAGATGTTCTTGGTGGTTGCTAGGATGTTCTGAATGGTTGCTAGGGTGTTGCTTACTGTACCAAGTCCAAGTATTATGATTGGTTGCTACTGTTCAAAAGTTTAGGGTCATTAAATGTAATGTTTTTGAAAGAAGTCTCTTCTGCTCACCAAAGCTGCATTTATTTGATCAAAATACAGTAAAAAATTTGAAATATGATTATAATTTTAAATAGCTGTTTTGTATGTGAATATGTATTAAAATGTAATTTATTTCTGTGATCAAAGCTGAATTTTCAGCATCATTACTCCAGTCTTCAGTGTCCTTCAGAAATCATTCTAAGATGCTGATTTGCTGCTCAACAAACATTTCTGATTATTATCAATGTTGAAAACAGTTGTCCTGCCCAATATTTTTTGTGGAAACTGATAGGTTTTGTTTTTCAGGATTCTTTGATTAATAGAAAGTTCCAAAGAGCAGCATTTATTTGAAACAGAAATCTTACTGTCACTTTTGAACAATTTAATGCGTCCTTGCTGAATAAAAGTATTGATTTCTTTAAAAAAATATATATATTAAATTATAAAAAATTATAAATACTTTTATGGTTAAATGTCTGCTGAAGTGCATTACTTTTCTGCTGCTATGGTTGCTAGAGCTTTGCTTACTTGCTCAAATTAAAAGAAAAGCACAGACGGTTTTCACATCCAGCAGGTGAAGATTGTAGTGGTTTGTTCAAATCACTAACCCGTTGCAAACTCCACTAATGGAGATCAAAGAGCCAGAGAGGACAGAATGGAGCGAACTAGAAAGCAAAGGGAGGAAATTGAAGAAGTAATAGAGAAACAGAAAAGGTTAGGGGCTTTAAGAGGATGTGGTTTAGCACAAATGAAAGTGCTGCCTGATGGTATTAGTGTGAAGATCAGCGCTTCTTTGTGCTCCGTCCCAATCTGGCCATTCCCAACCAAGTCACGGATTGTGAGAACACGTCCCACACGGCCCGGATCCCTCCAACTGTGCCCTGGATTCACATCCACACGCTCTGAAATGCGACTGCGTGTTCAAAGGCTGCTCGCGGTACTGTGTGGACAGACGGCATCTGGCCTGAGAGCTTCAGCCAACAGGACAGCATGAGAATATTGCTCTGTGAGCATTGAGTCGTCAGTATTCATGCGCTAACGTTTGCCCACGGTGGTGATGCTATCCACCCGGCCAAGTCTGCTCTGAGGGAGAATCTGATGAGAATGAGAATAGCCAGACTCACCATGAATGTTTTTAGTTTTGAATGAACCCTATTTACTTTTTAGTCAACATGAAATAAAAATTTACTCTGTTTACTAAGTTCATGTTCCAGCTTTTCTAACCCATGATTCAGCAGGGCATTTCACTCCACATATGGTTATATGGGTGGGGGAAAATAATATTTTAGTTCAGACTCTAAATTGTTATTTGTACATATGAGTCTCATTCAGAGCAGGTGTAAAATGCTGATTTCTGCACTTTTGTGACTGCACATTCTGTATTATAGTTTTAAGTTTGAACTTATTTTATTAACAATATTAATAATAGCAACAACAACAAATAAAATTAACAAATAATAATATGAAGAATTAATATTATTATAAAACATTTCAGTGTATTATAATTAATAAAAAGAATAATAGCAAAAAAACAATTAGTATTGTTTTTATTGTTGTTATGAATATAATTATTATTATTAGTAGTAGTAATATAAGTAATAATAATATAAGCTGTTATTATTGTAACAATAATAGTAATGATGATGATGATGTAATACTAAGGATAATACTGGGAAACAAGTGTAATTATTATTATGCACTGCTGTAATATAAATAATTATACTATAATAATAATAATAACACATATTATATATAATATTTAATATTTCTCAGGGCTTGAATTTCGGCGCGGGATTGTGGGGATTGCGCATCATTTAAACCATTCCCGCAAATTTAACTTTTATAATGCGAGAAATTCCCGCACAATATTTGCTTAATCTCAGATCAAATTATGAAATACATCCACAGCAGCGAAAAAAGAAATCACCGGTTCAAACAGTCCGTCTATAATTTAGAATTTAATTCCACAAACAGCGCTGCACCGGTGTTCTCTGACTGTGGCTGAGTCCTGCAGCATCGGCGTGCTCTCCGCGGCCTGCATCGCTCTGATCTTATTCACACAAGGCTGTGTGACGCGCTCTAATATTCTGAGCCGCACGCAAATGCGACTGAAAACTACTGCTTGCGACTTGCAGAGTTAAGTAATGTCACAGACATATCTCATGAATCCTTTCATAAACGAACAAAGTAGACACAATGTAAATAAGAGATTCATTATGCAGTATAGAGAGCTTCATTGGTTATAATGGAACTTTGTGAGATTGTGATGAACTAAGGAGAGTGACAGATTTAATGATTATTAAGGGAGATTGTAAATGTGATATTGATTTAATACAACAGTTCAGTAAACATGAAGTTAATATTAAGTGACTTACATTGTCTGACTATAACACTGTTGCCTGATTTTGCTCTATTTCCTCGATGAAAATAGTTTGAATCATAGCCACAGCTGAGCCGCTGCGCATCTCCATTCAAACACAGCGGTGTCTCCTTTATGAATGAACATGCGTTTTTAAACGAATCTAGTGAGTCAATGATTCAATTACCCATTCATAAAGACAGTCACTTCCTTGATTCCTGAATGAATCAGCCGTTAGAACGAATCAATTTAATGAATGATTCAGTGATCAAATCAGTGACTTGTCGCCACCTGCTGGCAGTTTGTTTAATTTTTGACATATCTTTTAGTTATTCAAATAATTTAATATTTCTATAACCTGTTCAAATTGTATATTTAAAATATTAATCTCAACATGAATTTATACATTTAATTGCACTCATACCAACTCTGAGGCTCATTAAACGTCTGAAAATACACCTACAAGCCACTTTTGTGTTCTTCTGCTCCAACTCTGTACAAATTAATTTTGTTAATACTGATTAATTTGATTGATATCTTATTATTCTTATTCTAATTAGAAATTTTAAAAAGCTTATAAATATGTATTTTTAAAAATTTAACAAAAAAGATGACATACTTTTAATAAAGTTAGAAAAATGCCATAAAAATAAAATTCCCCTGTAAATCACTTTAAGGAGTCAAATATCACCCTGTAATGGGATGGCTAATTTTTGATCATAATTTTTGATTAAACATTAGAAAAAAATAATTAGCCCATATCTTAGAAAGCTGAGACATTCCTTCATTCAGAAGGCATAAAACTGAAAGCAACTCAAAATAATGAAACATTAAGTGACATATATTAGTTGAGTTCTTAATGTCAGTTTGAAGGAGATCATGATGTGTTTTGTATAAAATAAAATAAAAATGTAAAAAATAATAAATAAAAAAAACAAAGTAATTGAACTGGAATATATGAAATACACTGATTCTGAAAGGCATTCATAAATAGTTTTAATACAGTTCCTAATGTCAATTTGGAGGAGAGCATGAAAACTTGTTAAGCTGTTTTAAAAACCATACATTAAAATTTGTAGACATAAATAAATGAAGACGATTAATTTAGCCCCGATGTGTCAATTCCCCCCCCCCCCCCCCCGAATCTATAAATCCCCCCCATGTGACCCATGTAAGGGGGGAATTCCCCCCCAGTTTTAAAAAACGAAATTCAGGCCCTGTTTCTTTAATTCATTCATCTAATGCAATTATTTTTAAATGAAAGAAAAAGTCTGAAAAAATCTATCATCTTTTACTCAAATGATGCTCATTGCTCATTGTTTTTGGAAAGCTCCGGCCGTCAAGAAATTGTTATTTTTAAGAGTATTTGTGCCTATTTTCATGATGCATCTTGCCATTCTCTTCATGTAAAATTAATGCACTCCCATCTGGTTTGACTGTTGAAACCTCAAAGCCCATTTTGAGCTTTTACGAAATGCGCTTCAACCGCTGGATGGAATTATTCACGTTCAATTATTCATGTTTGTGACCCCAGCAGTCACCCATAGACCCTTGGCCCGCAGAGACCCACTGATCAAACAGGTGTAGAGCAGCGTCCACCGACACTCCTCAATTATTTATCCGGCCTTTCACTTCTCTAGTATATGCTGCTCATTACAATGCGCTGAATGTTTCATCGTATTGTCTCGGTTTCACCGCACATCAGAGGGCAGGACTCATTCGATAGGACGCTAATCCCCTGTGACATGCACTTATTCTCGATCAATACAAGATGTTAGACCTTAACCAACTCATGGGCAGCTTTCATTGAAAACGATCAAATTCCGCACAGGAAAGGTCAAATGTCACCGTCTACAGGAGTTCATAAATGTTTTATATCTCAAGGCTAGTTGGGTCATAAAGACTTGATCTAACTTGGAGGGTCTTGTGGGTCTTAAAAGTCTTAATTTGCCCACAAATTAAGGCCCAAAAAGGTCTTAAATCTGCGGAAGTTCTAAGCGGCCATGCATTATTACTTTTTTCCTTCTTGTTTTCTCGTGATCTCGACATAACGAGTTGTTCTCTCGTGATCACGACATAAAAGTTGTTTTCTTGTGATCACTACTTTATTTTTGTTGTGATCACAACATAAAAGTTGTTTTGTCATTATCACGACTTATTTTTCTTGTGATCTCGACATAACAAGAGTTGTTTTCTCATGATCACTACTTTATTTTTGTCGTGATCTCGACATAACAAAAGTCGTTTTGTCGTTATCACGACTTATTTTTCTCGTGATTTTGACATAACAAGAGTTGTTCTCAAGTTACACAACTGCGCCAACAGGTGGCAATATAGAACTACGATTGGGGAGTTGTATACTGCCTACTGTATCAGCATAGTGTACGCGTTTGGGACAGAAGACCTTCTTAGGTTATCTATAATTTGTGCTGTTCATTACTGACATTTAATTCACATGTTAAATGCTTGAATAAATATGATCATTTTGCTTGAAATTTTATCTGTTATCTTTACGTTACTGCTGCACAACTCATTTACAACGACGTAGCCCATTTCTAATGTGCATCTTTCTTATTTTTAATCTTTATTGTTAATAAATGTATATTAATAAGATATACATATGTGTATAATTTAGTTTAATGATGTTATACAGTGTTGTAGCCTAATCTTTTGTATTTTCTAGATTTCTTTGTAAACCCCACACACACACACACAGCAGCAGCATTAAGCTTGTAACGCACATGATATCACAGCCTGTCCTACTGACTAATAAAAATCACAAACAAATTATTATAATATATTATTTTATATAATTTTATTATAAATAATAATTGTATTTTATTATATATCATTTTAGATGAATGAGGACAATGAAGTGAGTTTAATCCAAGCAGTTTAAGATTTTTAGAATAGTTCTTCTCTGCATTCTTTTAAGGCGCTCCGCCTGCGCTTGCGGTGTTAGGCCTAAATGCTTTGTTGTTGGACCATTTAAACATTTTAATTACACAAATAAAATGTTTAGCGTAGCCTAACTCTGGCCTAACTCTCTAGTCTAACTCTAACTCTATAAAAGCTATAAATCGAAGAGGAAAGTCTTAAATTCATAAAGTCATTGCATTAAATGTTGCTTGCACTGCAAAATGAATGTATTCCTCAGTATTTTTGTTTTGTTTTCCAATAAAAAATATCTGAACATCTTTCTGCAGATGCAAATTTAACATAAGAAGTCTTGTTTTCTGAGGAATTGAACAAAATCAAATGAGTTCATGCTTAATTTTATTTATTTATTTATTTATACCTTTATTTAACCAGGAGGTTAATGCTGAATGAAAACTTGTTTTCCCTTTGAAATGAAGTTTTTTCTGAGTTTGTTGGCAGATATTTGTTCTTGTTTTAATTATAAACTCACTTCATTTTTATCAGTTTCTCATAAAACTATTCTTATATTATGCCGCATTGCTTCTCAAGTCAATGCATCTTTAGACATTTGCACTGTAAAACAAGACAAAAATACTGATGATGAACAACTTTTTTGCAGTGTGATCAGAAGGTACAGTACAAGTTACTGCAATGCAATACATTTAAATTTAGAGATCATATTGATTGTTCCATTTAATTTATTCCTATTGAGGCTGTTATTTATTCCTATTCTTATTATTCTATTAAGGTAAAGTGTGTGTGTGTTCTTTTTTCCTCCACCACATGGAATTATAAAAATAATGACTGTTTTTGAATAGGGCTGTGCATTGGCAAGAATCTGGTGATACGATATGTATCACGATACAGAGGTGGCGATACGATATATTGTGATACATTGCAATACTGTAAGCAAGGTGATATTTCTTATTTTAGGAATAGGATATATTTTTAGGAAAGCTGTCATTAAGAACACACCACCATATGCATTGCAAATCTTACACACTGGAATCTGCATTTGCAATAATCAGTCCCTGTAACTAGGGATGTGTGCTACGACTAGTTTGACTGTCGTTTAAACGGAAGTTTTGTATCCGACTAGTCGACTAGTCTAAAAGTTAGAAACCCCCAAAAAATGGCACAAAAAAAAAAAAAAAACTGTGCGTGTATAACAGCCTACACTTGAAATACTTAATCTTTGCATCACACTGTCAAATCCCTCAATGAAATCTGCTAAAAATAGGTCACGATTATGCCGTATGCTTGCCTCACGTTATCATCATTTAATTTTAGGTGGTCGTTAAACAGAAAATAAGGAAGAGCATACACTCAACATAAACCAGTGCATAGCTTATTTATTCAGATCAGCTGGAGCAATGCAGAAATGGAAAATAGACTGACAGAATTCTTCATTTTCATATAACGTTAGCCAACACATTAAAACACAAGTCAAAAACAATAGGAAAGTTTATCAAGGAATAGCATTAAAACGGCTTTTAAAAATGTACTTCATGTTGGCTATATTGTCTAAAAACAAAACAATGCTCGTTTTACTTTCTCAGACCATGCACATTTGTTCAGTGAATATAACATGTTAACGTGGTCTGGCGAAAGATGGACTAGAGGCGATTCTGTTCTTGACAAAAAACCGCGCTCGGCAGGAACTGAAGTCACAGGCACGCAGAGAGATAACTACAAGCAAGCAGACAGTTTCAAAAAGAGCCTGGAAATCCCGCACCACCGCCGAAGTGGGTCTTCGTTTAGAGGAATAGACAGCGCGGATGGGATCACGGACCGCAGCGGCGGCGGGTTGTAGTGTATGACATGATTGACATTTGCTGGCTTTGGCTAGCCTCCAAGCTAACGCATATGTGCCTGTATTGAATATGATTACGCATCGCTCCAGTAGAGTTATTGTAAGCCAATTTGACATTACACAGTTTACACAAAACTTTTCCGTTTCCTTCTAATTCAAAATAATCCCACACCTTGCTGGTTCTTCGCTGGTCATTTTGAGCTCGCCGCAACTGACGAGAAGAAAACGCATGCGAGGTCTGAGGTAAAAATATAGTTTCCGCCCAGATACGCTTTTAAAAATATTTATATATTGAAATATTTTGATATTTATTATTTTTCAAAAGTTTTATTTTAGCTTGTTGTTAAAATGTTTTAAATGTAACGTTAAAATTATGGTAATTTTTTTCTCTCGTGTAATCGACTATTGATTTCAGTGTCGACTAGTAGGAGCTGTACCGTCTAGTCACATCCCTACCTGTAACATTCAACATTATTGAACCACTTTTTATGCAGTATGAGTAGAGGGGGGAAAATTAAAGTGCTTGCAGGATTCTTTAGTTAAATGTATATGTATAAAATTGTATTTCATAAAAAGACCATATATATTTTTAGACCCTGCTTTAAAGGTTCACAGTTTAAGTTTACAATCGTAACATACAATGTCAACATTTTGATCTGAACAAAAAATTACATCTGCTTAATATCAATGAAAAATAAAGTGCTTGCAGGATTCCTAAAGAAAACAAAACAATTGTAAAACAATAAAATAAATACAGATGTTAAACATTCTCAGAACCTTTAAACTTGGATTTCACAGGTTTTTCAGTTTGTATTTATGTTCCGCGTGGAATCGCCGAGACCGCGACGCGAGCACCGCCCCCAATTGCACAAAACACCCCCAACACGAGAGAAAGCTGCAGCTGCGTGGCGACCCTACCGCCCACCGTGCAACACGCGAAGGCTCTTCACATGGGACACGGCGCTTGTGCCGTGGTCCCAGGGCAGACGTTACCACAAAATCCCAAATGACGCCACACTTCAGCTATGTACACCGAAACAGGAGCTGAAACAATTCTTTCATCCTCCATTACTGGCAGCGAACTAACGCTAACATTGCGTGCCCTAATGCTAGTATTTCCTGTCACTGTTTAAGTTCAGAGATGAAGACTGCCATCTAGCGGTCGGGATATGAACTCAAAACGAAACAACTGCCATGAATCTTGTATAATTTTTTTTTAAATATCGATATTTTGTTTTTGAGAATCGATACAGTGTCGCCAAACAAAATATCGCGATACTCACATGTATCGATATTTTCTTACACCCTTATTTTTGAACAGGTTTCTTAAACACACACTCTACCTGCTATTGGAGTATTGGCTCAACCAATGGTGTGAGTTTGAGGCGGGCTGTTTATTTGCCTGACCAATCACAGAAGGGGAGATTTTTTTGCAGTTTGGTGTAGTACAACTAGTTAATCAGAAAATGACACACCTTACACTGACAATTCAATGTAGTAAACATGCACTTTTATTCATTTTTATTTGTGTGACAAGAAATATGGTGTCTGCAAAGAGATTAAATGTTTTTTGTGTTATTACATACATTAGAACATCCATCGTCATGATTACGTTCAGCAGCATGAAATTGCGATAAACTTTGCCCATATGGTCCATGCATGAGTGCATGCGCTGCATCTGTCAGTGCAGGTTAAGTGTGTTGTGTAGGACACACCATTGAGTGCTTTGTGAAGCTAATTGCTTTAATCAGGACAGCAGGTGTACGTTGAGTTCATGACCGCAGCGCTGCACATATGCTGCCCACCGTACACTTCAGACTTCTGACCCGATGCTGGACCACGTGCTTTAACATGGGTGCTTCAGCACAGGAATTTGTGTTTGTTGGTGCAAGAACAAAATCAATAGATCATTATAGACTTATTTAAAGGTGATTTCTCAGTAATATTAAAGGAACATTTTAGGTTAAAAAAGCTAAAATTAGATGTTTACATACTGTATTTACAGTACATGAGTTCTTCTAAGCTGTGAAGTTGTTTAAATCATCCTTTTGAGGTGGACTACCTTTAAATGCGCTTGCCATCAGTCTCGTGTGTGAACCGTATACGGCCCTGAAGTGACCCGCATGCGCATGTGCAGAAGAAGACGTGACGTCAGACGCTGCGCACTGTGTTTGCGGAAATAAAAATGGATGCTGCTCGTGTTAGCGCGTTAAGCAATTTTTAAGTTAATGTGCAATCGGAGCCTAAATAACAAAGTGATAAGAAGAAGAATATTAAGAAGAAGGAGAGCACCATTTCCTCCAGCGCAGAATTGTGACGTCTGTCGCATTTCAATGACATAAAAATCGCATGAAATGCGACATGGCCGTTCAGACAGAAGTCGCATTGCAAATGTATCCGATTTAGGACCACATATGAAAGCGGACTGGGCCTGATTTGAAAAAATCGGATTTGTGCTTTTCAGACTGTCATAAGAAAATCAGATATGGGTCAGATTTGGGCCACTTTAGCCTGCAGTGTGAACCTAGTCTTAGTCTTTTTTCCCCCCGCATATGTGTGATGGAATTATGCACTAGCGATAGCCATATATATTCTGCTTGCTTCCAATTTTATAATGTGAAATTAATGTAAACACAGTTAGCAGTTACTTAAATAGATCTGCCTAGTAGACTTGCCGCTGTCTATGATGACATAAATAATAATCAAACATCAATAGATTAGATAAAAATCCCTCACATCCGTTTTCAGATAATCAAAGCAATTTTTTTATTGATTGTTCCCACAAAGAATCCCACAAAAACACATCTTTATTATCCCAATAAAGAGTCACATACAGGTAGATGCACATGTAGCAGGAGGAACAGACGTTATCAACGGACAGGAAACAAGGGGCAGAACACACTATAAATAGACAGAACTAACGAGGGGGAAACGAGACACACCTGGAATCAAATGAAACACGGCTGGGACTAAATTAACTAATGATGAACTAATAACAGGAAACTAACCAAATAAGGGCACAAGAGGGAGGGAAACACAAGACATAGGGACACAGGACTGACATAGTAATAGTTGTAGTAATAATAATGAGTGGAAGATTTTTTTTGATGTGTTGAATTTATATTCCTCACACAAAGCACAAAATATTGAACGAAAGTCATAAGTGTTTGAGTAAAAGATGATAGATTTTGTATAAAGTTTTATGGTTATACTTTTGAAACTGTGATAGTTTTATATCCAAAACATTCACTCAAATAAAAGCCTAAAATATAGGAATATTTACTTGTAAATGCATTTTTTGTTTGTTTGTTTATTCATGTTGAGGGACGGAAGTTGGATTTGTAGTTATTGGCGACGTGCCATGAATTAAAAATAACTCCAAATTTTCCCTCTTCAAGCAATAATTTTCTGTCATATTTGAGATGAAAAAGCCACACTCCTCCTATGCGAATATCAGTTTCCTGTTATTTGTCCGTCTACTTCCTTATGGCTCTGGTTGCATGCTTTGGCAGCATGCATTATTCTGTAGGTGTAACTCAGGCCCGTCTGGATTTGGTGTCTATATATACCGCTCGGTGTCCGATGACACGGTTTCATCTCCTTAATGGCTCCAGCGCATCCGCCAGTCAAGAAGGCATCCAGCGGGAAAAACAGCAACCCAATAACACACGGGACCCAAAGCGGCCCTTTACCAGACCTTAACGAGTCAGGAACTTGGCTGAACCTTTGGAAGGAGAGATGGAAAGGCCAAGTTTTTGTGGGCGTCCCCGAGTCAGGCCTCGGTAACCCGCAGTCATCGTGTAACTCCAGATTGGGGCTTGAAACGCACAACCAGACGTCAAGCGTCCCTCAGGCCTCACCGGCGCAGGGTTACGGTTTCTCCTAATTGCTTTTACCCACTGCTCGCTGTCTCGCTGTTTCACCTGGCTGGATATCCCCATTCATTTTTAATTCCTCGCTCTAATCTCATTTGGCCGGGTGGCTGCAGGTTACAATTAGTTTAGAGAAATCAGCAAAAGCCACAGAGGTACTTCACCGCTCGACGTTCGCTCGCGCTCTCCGTAAGATGCCAGATCGAGTGCGTTGCCATGGTTTTTCAAAATCACTTTGGCGTTTAAGACAAACGGCTTTCTTTAAGAAAGGCAAATATAGCTGCAGATGGGGCTCGCTGAAATTGTTGTGTTGAGTTTAATTATGTGAGGATGCAACACTGAGGTGACAATGTGACCACAAGCCAAAGTGGAACAGCTATTAAATCTCAGGTAATTATCTTCAATAATTTAGGAAAAATCTAAAAATATATATTAAAGATATTAGTATATAATGTAAGGTAAAATATATTAATAATACATAAAATATAATATAATAGTTTTTTACAATTTTTACAAACAATACATTATGCAATTATACATTTTAAAATTACAATTAAAATATGATTCAATATTTTATATATTAATGTATTTAATAATAATTAAAATTATATTTTGTGTTTATATCATACACATTTATAACTATAAAATATAAATGTATAATATTTATAAACAATAAACATTATTAATAATATAATATAAAATAAAAATATGTAAATGTAATTGTAAAATATTAATAAAATAAAAATACAATAATAATAAAATAATATGCCATTTATACAATTATACATATATTATATTGTAATAAATGTGTATTATTTATTATTATTTCTAATAATTATATTATAATTCTATAATTTAAAATTTGTAATGTAATATATGTGTGTATACCGTATATTTTTAATAATGTTTAACAATAAATAATGCTATATTGTAAATAGAAATTTATTTTATATTATATTAATATAATAGTGCCTTGGTTTGGGTGACATTTTCTAAAAGAGTATAATTTTTCTCTACAGTCAAAGAGAGAAGGAGATTAACATCGGATATTGTTTTGCCCACAATTCCCTCTCGACCTAAAAGCTTCTTCCCAGCACAGCATGGACAAATCTTATCACTGAGGTTTCCAGTAACCGTTGGTGGCTCGTTTCCATACAGGACATTAGTGATCAATCATGAAACACACATTATGTTATATTTTCTCAAAACATTTCCCACTGATCAAAGTCGTAACGAGAGCAAAACAGAGCGTCATTTTGACAATCTGTGATCTATTACAGTGGCATTTTGGCTGGACTTTACAGTTTGATTGAACTTCCATCAGCACTGTACACAGTGCAATGCATTCTGGGATTGCTTTCTTCTTGAAGTATCCATCTAATGCTGCCTTAGAATATGTAATTATGCATATTCATTACTCGTCGACTCATCACATGCGGACAGGCGTGTTTGATTGACAGGTGAGCGGTAACCTGTAGTATCGTCATCTGCGTCTGTCACATCAGCAGCCCGAGTCCTTTCATCAGACGCACAGTGAGGCATGACTGGAGGTGTGTTCAATGTTACCAGAGACCACAGAGCGCTTGTTCTCCTGTGTGTTCGTCTCTAAAGACAGCGATGTTTCACGAGACAACAGCCGCAGTCCTCTGAGAGAGGAACACTGAGCCGACTGGAGCAAAACATGAGATTCAACACAAACACGCTGCCGGAGCTTGCCTTGTTGTTTCTCTCATGCTAGCTGTTTGTGTTAGGAAAGAAACATCTCATTAGTTTCTCCAGCCGGAGATTAGATGGAGTCTCCTGTTTCTCAGATGTTTCTCATGACAAAAATACTTCAGCAATCTTTGCACATTCATTTTATAGCATTTATAGTGTACCCTTACTGTATGACAGCTATCAACTTATTTGAGGCTGCTTTTATTACTGATGCATAATGTAACAGTACCATTCTGATTACCAGCCGATATCTTTTAAATTTTCTTGGTATGGACACTCATTTTCAGTATTTTTACATTTAGATGACCTTTTCTGTCATCTAAGGTTCATTTAAAATTGACCTTTTAAATACTGTTCAAATGTAAAAATCAAAATCCGTTTTTTTAATATGTACTTTGTTTTGATGCCATTTTAACATTTAAAATTATGTATATTTAAAATGTATATAATGTATTATTTCTAAAAATATGATTTATAAATAAATAGTTATATATACAATTATATATTTATTTAATAAAATATTTTACATATATCTAATATCATTATTACTAAATAAAACAGTTGATTTATAAATAAATGCACAAATATATATATATTTATTTACTTATAATATTTAAAATATTTAAGATAAAAATACATTTCATTTGTTGCTTACTGTACTTTATAGTGTTATGATGCCTTTTTGAAATTAAAAATATTTTAAATATAATTATTTATTTATTTAATTGATTTTATTGATTGATTTAGTGTTTCTGAGTCATTTATTTGCACAAAATAGAACCAATTTGTATTATTATTATTTTATTTCATTTTTTAAAATTTGTTGGCCATTTATTGATTATCAGCCACAACATTTGTATTGTTTTCTCATCGGTTTATTTTCATTGGCAAGACTTTTAATATTAGTATATACGTCCCCGGTATGTATTTCTCCTAAGCAACTGCAGGAGAAACACCTGAAACAAAGTTGAAACTTAAATATAACTTTCTGCATCACTTTACCCTTTATATCATATTTAAACATTTTCTACATTATTCAGGACCATCTCGCCAGGTTTCTGAATACAGATGGCCCAGACTCTCATTTTAATCTTGTGTTTTGCTCTTCCTCACGCGGCATCCACCATAAGACAAACGTCATGGGCGGCACGGGGAAGAGAACTGAAGCAGAACGGTAACACCAGTTAATTGGCCTGGATTATTTATTCTCTTTCCCTCTCTTCCTCACAGGACTGTGAAGTGACTCTCATTCGTTTGCTCTTTCCCGTCACTGCCGTCCCCTGGTAATTAGGGCTTCCTGTCTTCAAACCACTTCAGTTCCCTAACGCCAGAGAGACTCTATTAACACCCGCTCGCTCCTAATCAAACGCTTTCAGAGACGTCACCTCCCGCCCGACGGGTCACCCCTAACGCCCAACCGGGTCTTGCCGCGGAGGAGGCCACTCCATTAGTCTCCAAATCACATTAGAGTCCCGGGAAAAGCCTCTGATTGAATTTCAGACGTGCTGCTTGGCAGTTTATTCCCCACCGCTGACATTTGATTACAACCGTGTCGAGCTTTTGCGGAGGAGTGGGAGTCGCTTTCTTCCTTAATGTGTGTCTCTTTTAGCACATCCATCAGACGCTCGTCCTTCAGGTTCCCATCATGCCAACAAGTCATCCCTTGTCCTGTCGCTCTGTCCTTTCGTTCCCTCTACTTACGTATCTTTTTAGTGTCTCTGTTCCCGAGCTGCCCTGCTGTCTACTGCCTACTGCCTACATAGGCAGCTGCTTTCTAAGTGCCCTAACTTACATGAACCCTCGTCAGTGAGTGATTTGTAATGTGACAGGCAGCATCTTTTCAGCTCACAGTTGTTTGCAATTCAGCAAAACCACCATTTCAGAGGTGAAAATCCTATTCAATTTCTTCAGAAACAAATAGCTAAGTCTGCACAGTTTGGGGAAAAAATGTAATTGCAATTGTTCTAAAAAATATTTTAGTCATTGTAGTATATCTTACTATTATTGTAGTTTTAAATGTGATTTCCAAGTTTTCCATGCTTGTTTGTAGGGCTGCACAATTTGGCCATATTTTTTGGGAGTATATATATTGATACGGCTGTATAAATAATAAAATAAAATAGTTCTGCAGCCCTACAAAAAAGCGAAGCAAACCTGGGTTTTTTTATGAATTAATAGTCATATGAATTAATAATTATTTTTTTAATAAATTGTAATTCTAATAATATATTTAAAAATTATAATTAGTAGTAGTAATTATAATTTTTAAATATATTATTAGAATTATTAGAATTACAATAAAATTGTAATTCTAAATTTTCATAAAATTATCGGGCAGCACAACTGGTTTCAACATTGATAGTAATCGGAAAAGTTTCTTGAGCAGCAAATCAGCAAGATTGAATGATTTCTGAAGAATCATGTGACACTGAAGACTGGAGTAATAATGCTGAAAATTCAGCTATGATCAAAGAAATCAATTATAGTTTACTATATGTTACAGTCATATGTTATCAGTTGAAGTCACAATATGGCTGTTTTTACGGTACTTTTGGTCAAATAAATGCAGCCTTGGTGAGCAGAACAGACTTCTTTGAAAAACATTTAAAAAATCTTACTGATTTTGAATGCAGTCTTTATGTATTGTCTCTTTAAAGTATACATAAAAGTATACATAACTTCTCTAACTTTGGAATTTGGCCATAAATTTGTTCTCTAGAAAGGTTTTGGTGTCAGGAGTAGCCTTAAAATACTGTCTAGATAGTGAGTTTGGAGAACAGCCAGTGTTTTTGTGAGAGATTTTGCTAACAGATAAACCACAACACGTTCATTCTCCTCTGTATTTGTGCCTGGCATTATTAATGCTGCTGTTGACCCGTGTGCCACCAAACCTTGTTTACTCTTCTCCATTACTGACTCTGAGCTTTAATGTGCGAGCAGCTTCCATTTGCTGGCTGCCTGACTGGCAAATTACCCAAATGAATTTCATTTCTATTGTGCAAGTCGCTGCCAACTCAATGCGCTCTTTCTCTCTCTCCTTCTGCAAACTAGTCAGAATTCATCACAGATGCAGAATGAAAACGTATTTATAATCAACATTTATGTTGTCCATCATCACGGATGAATTTCTAAGTAAAACAACCCTTGAGAGTGTGTTTTTTACGGATTGTTCACTATTTAGTCATTATTCACTCAACATTCAAGCAATGTCATAGCTGTCATGTGTTGAATAAAATAAATAATCAAATAAATTAATAAATTGGACTTGTTTATATTTCAATTAGCTTTTATTTTTATATTTTAATTTAAATTTTTAGGTTTGAGTCATTTTGTTATGTGCTTTTGCCATAATAATAACAATAATAATAATTATTATTATATTTCTGTTTAGCTATAATTCATTTTTTATTTTAGTTTTAGTAATTATTTTAGTTTTAGTTTTTTTTTTTTTTTTTTTTTAAATGCAAAATTGAATAAAAAGCAACATAAAAGTATCACAACAAACCATAATGGGCTGAATTTCATGTCTTCTGAAGTCATATGATTTGAAATTATTTTATTGTATTTTTGCTGGTTTTATTATTTGCTTTTACGGTGCTTTTTGGAGCTTGACTGCTGTTGTCTCTGGACTGTTGTTGCATTGTAAAGAGCTTGCCATTTTGTGCGCCACAGAAAAATAGCTTTAGCAGTTGACATTTTTCCTTGCCTGCTTTTAAAGTGTGTCACAGATGGTGCAAATTGAGTAAATAATGACAGACTTTTCATTTTGACAGACTTATTACATGAACTTGTTAACTGAGATGAAAATGCATCTTTACTTGTTTGTTTATTTGTATTAAGTGGATCGTGTGTGTGGATCACATCCATCACTCT
Source organism: Onychostoma macrolepis (assembly GCF_012432095.1). Taxonomy (NCBI): domain Eukaryota; kingdom Metazoa; phylum Chordata; class Actinopteri; order Cypriniformes; family Cyprinidae; genus Onychostoma; species Onychostoma macrolepis. The sequence goes on along the minus strand of NC_081178.1, from coordinate 2,162,262 downwards.
TTCCTATCAGAGATAAATGCGGATGTGCCATGACCGAAGCTGTCGAGCCGAGCGTCACAGAGCTGGACCTGCTCTCAACATCACAAATCATATGTGACATAGAGCTGTCATGTGCTTCATCATGCCACACTGACATTAGTACACCTAAAAATGAAAATTTGCTGAACATTTACGCACTCTCAGGCCATCCAAGACTAGATGAGCGACAGTTTGAAGTTAAAAACGCCTTAATGATGGACTTGTTTCTTAGAAAAACGCTGCTTTTGACTTCTCAAGGCGTTAATTGATGGAGTGGTGTGGATTATTGTGATGTTTTGATCAGCTGTTTGGACTCTCATTCTGACGGCAACCATTTACAAGTGAATAGCAAGTGATAGAATGATACATTTCCAAATCTGATGAAGAAACAAACTCATCTACATCTTGGATGGCTTGAGAGTGGGTAAATGATCAGCTTTTTTTTTTTTTCATTTTTGTTTGAAGAATTCCTGTAGTACTAAGAGTGAGAGTTTTGCATACATAGAGTGATTTATAAGCAGCCAAATCAAGGCGGTCCTGCTAATCTCAGCTCACGTCAAATGAGTTTAACAGCCTCTTAAAACTCGTTTGTCATCTTCCTGTCGTTCTGATGGTGAATGAGCAGTGATAAAGTACAGAGGCGGCTTTCCCCGGAGAGTAACGGGTAATGAAAACGATGCAGTGTGATTAGAAACACCAACGCTGCGTGTTAAATGATGGCTAGATGTTGCGTTCGACAGGTCATCGTGTTCTCACGCACCCAACGAACATCTCAAGCTTTTTTTGATGTTATGTAGAAGATGACAAATAATACATCAATACTATTCTAGAGAATTTGCATTTTATAAACGCCCCGATGGATGAGACGGCGCCGGCTGTCCATTATTTTTCATGCTTGTTTAGACAGGTGACATTTTGAATGCCGTCTTTGTGGAAGTTTCACTTCGGCTGTGAAATATGAATGCAACAGATATCAGCCAATGGGATCTCAGGATTGGTGGCGCATCCTTAGCAGTTAAAAATTGTTACAGACTTTAGAAAAAAATATAATTACACAATATTTAAGCATCTCATTTCCTACATAGCAACCACCCAGAGCACCCTAGCAACACCAAAGCAACTGTATAACATACCACGTGTTTTAGCCTGAGTGGAATGGTTTTTGTTATATTAGTATTATTTATATATCATTTTAATATTAATGGTTAAAATTAGATTTTATTTTGTTTTTCAGTTTTCATTTTAATTTCAGTGTTTTAGTACATTTAACTTCAATTTATTTTAGTTAAAATATTTGTAATATTTAATATTAAATCATTAATTTAGTTAACAATAACAACTCTAGCTAAATCAACACGTTTGTTTCATGCTCACAGCGCTCGTGTTCTTGTAATAGTTGCATGCAGTTTTGTCATATTTCTGCTCATTGCTGTCGATTTGATTCAAATCAGTTTCAGAAACCTGAAGCATCTGACGTGACTGTTTTCAGAAAATGCATGCAACATATGTTGCAGGTCTATTCCAAGAGCTGTTGAAACACCTGAGCCATTTCATTTACAGCTGATCTATAGAGGTGACGTCACTCTCATGATATAGACTGCTGCATTGACTCATTGTGTTACATTTCAGTTCATTGTTGCTTCTAGTGTTGTCACGGTACCAAAATTTCTGTATTTGGTACCGATACCAGTCAAAATCCACGGTTCTCTGTACCAATTTCGGTACCACATGCTAATAAAAAAAAACACACTATTTTTAATAATAAAGTCAAACAAAAATAAAAATGTACAAAAATCAATGCCATTCTTTATACTTTATTTAAATTGTGTTTCAAGTTTTTCCGCAAGTAATAAAAGTATGAAAAACAGTAAACAAGTTTCACCCAAATTTAATTTGTCTTTTAATTAATTAAATGTAAACACATTGTATTGTTTTGGTAAATAAAGGGGATTTACTATTAAAATTAAAATATGGAAGAAATATTGTGTGATTTCTTTAAAAAAAATATATATATATATATATATATATATATATAATTATATTTCTGGCACAATGTCTTTAAGATAAACTTTTATTTTGACGGGTTGCCGTGAATACCTTTACATTTCTGTGTGTAGCTATATGATATGACGCTGGTCTTACTCAAATGAAACGGTAAAATGCTCGTGAGGGGACTCTCAGAGCAGTTCTGGAGATGTTGTTTATGTATTTATGTCCTCATTGAGACGGCAGATGATGAATCACCGCGAGCGTCAGGCACGCTTCAGTGTGTGTAGTTAAAAAAAAGAAAAAAACGCACATCTCTGCCATTCATTCACTCACACACACACACACACACACACAGAGACTCGCAGAACATGCGGGATTCATATTTGAATCGACTTTTGCAGCTTAATATTTACAGATACTAGTCCACGTCGCGATTTGATTTAAGTGCAATGACCTACTTTTGATTAATTCATCCAAACTTTGACAAATTCCGTGACATTCCGTGTTAAACTGTAAATTCCGTTTTATAACTGGATTCCGAGATTCCGTCCGCGTTTTCTGCATCGCGGAAATCATAGGGCCGTACGTGTTAAGAACCGGGTTGACCGGGTACTCGGTACCACCGGTACTTAAAAAAACCTGGTACCGTGACTTTTTTAGTACCGACTTGGTACCGAAGTACCGGGTCTTTTGACAATACTAGTTGCTTCTTTTTTTTAACTCGTGCTTTCAACTCATGCTTGCATTTTTCTTCACACAAACCATCAAATGTCTTAGAATATAATGCATGAGTCGTTTGAACTACATTTATGATACTTTTATGGCAGTTTTGCAGTCTTTTTGGATTTTGACAGCCTGTCATCACTCTGTATTTCCATTGTATTGAAAAGAGCAGCATGAACTTCAAAACCTTTCATTTCGTGCTCCATGGAAGAAAGAAAACACACAGGTTTGAACAGAGTTTTTTTTGTGTGGAGTTTCCCTTGAAACCGTGTTTATTGAAGCGCATAACGCTTGATATGAGCTGGTTAGTGAGACGTGTCAAACCTCTGCTATCTCTCGCATCTTGATCGCTGGTCTCCCTGGGCAACGGCATGGATGTGATGCAGGGCAGGCCTGACATTAATTCAGTTCCTCTCTCCGCACCGAGGGCCGACATCTGTTAATAGCGGCCATGGTTATAATTAGGAGGTGCGCTGATTGCAGCCATTAAGTGTATTTAATTATTTAATTGACTGGTATTTATGTCTGGCTCACCCAACACACACACACACACACACACACACACACTCAAAAGAGTGATGGACCTGATCATGCAGCCTTCAGCCCAGCTTTTGATTATTCACACTTTGATCTCATATACAGTATATACAGAGTATATATATATATATATATATATATATATATATATATATATATATATATAAATGTGAAAACAAAACTGTTAATTTCAAATGTTCACATTTTTAATTTCAGATTTTACAATACATTAAAATTTGATGTAGCATTTTTCAAATATATAATAATATAAAATATGTGTATATACATATATGTACACCCATTTACAAATATAATAAAAAAATTCATAGTTAAAATTAAAATATTAAACAACATTGCTTAATATATTACCAAACTTTTTTTTTCTTTTTGCATTACAGTGTATCAATAAAAAATCATTCACTTTTTTTTTTTTTTCAGTTTGCGATGAAATATGACCTGAATTTCTTGAGATTCACCTTATGGGTTCATTGATGATAAAAGGTAATATAGCGTGATATGGTTCTAACGGTCGTATAGGCCTCCTGGGGCAGCAGATTTATGTGCAATAATCACAGTCCCACACAATCATCTGACTGGCACTGTTCCTGCTGCGGTTGCCAGATTGAGTCATAAAAAATACATTTCAAGGTTGAGTAATAATTTCAGTTTGCCTAAGTAAAGACACCAGCGGTGGGACGTTTTCTCTCAGTGGCCTAATCACAAAGAGCTTTAGGGAAACTGATTGGAATATGGAATCATATTGAGTACCATATTGACCCGAATATAAGACGATGTTTTTTTCTTGGAAATGTGAAAAAACGCACTCGTCTTATATTCAGGGTCTAGACTTTGACATGTTAATAATACACCCACAATAATAGGTGGCGCCAAATACGCGTAAAACGAAGTAAAAAGTAATGTAATGTGTGTGGTAGTGTTGTCAAAAGACCCGGTACTTCGGTACCAAGTCGGTACTAAAAAAATGAAAACGTCACGGTACCAGGTTTTTTTAAGTACCGGTGGTACCGAGTACCCGGTCAACCCGGTTCTTGACGCGTACGGCCCTATGATTTCCGCGATGCAGAAAACGCGGACGGAACCTCGGAATCCAGTTATAAAAACGGAATTTACAGTTTAACACGGAATGCCATGGAATTTGTCAAAGTTTGGATGAATTAATCAAAAGTAACGTTAGGTCATTGCACTTAAATCAAATCGTGACGTGGACTAGTATCTGTAAATATTAAGCCGCAAAAGTCGATTCAGATATGAATCCCCCATGTTCTGCGAGTCTCTGTGTGTGTGTGTGTGTGTGTATGTGTGTGTGTGTGTGTGAATGAATGAATGGCAGAGACGCGCGTTTTTTTTTTTGTTACTACATACACTGAAGCGCGTGTGATACTCGCGGTGATTCATCATCTGCCGTCTCAATGAGGACATAAATACATAAACAACATCTCCAGAACTGCTCTGAGAGTCACTTCACGAGCATTTTACCGTTTCATTTGAGTAAGACCAGCGTCATATCATATAGCTACACACAGAAATGTAAAGGTATTCACGGCAACCCGTCAAAATAAAAGTTTATCTTAAAGACATTGTGCCAGAAATATATTACTATTATTTAGTAGAATGTATGTGATACTATTACTACTGTTGAAAAAAAAAAAAATTATATTTATTTTTAAAGAAATAATCACACAATATTTCTTCCATATTTTCATTTTAATAGTAAATCCCCTTTATTTACCAAAAAAAATAAAATGTGTTTAAATTTCATTAATTAAAAGACAAATTAAATTTGGGTGAAACTTTACTGTTTTTCATACTTTTATTACTTGCGGAAAAACTTGAAACACAATTTAAATAAGTATAAAGAATGGCATTGATTTTTGTACATTTTATTTTTGTTTGACTTTATTATTAAAAATAGTGTGTTTTTTTAATCAGTATGTGGTACTGAAATTGGTACCGAGAACCGTGGATTTTCACTGGTATCTGTACCGAATACTGAAATTTTGTGTGGTAAAGATCGCGAGTAAAAACAAAAGAAAAAGAAAAGCTTATAGCGGCATGAGTTGTGACTGTCATGTTAGTCTGATGGGACCAAACTTCCTCTATAAGTGATTTTAAAACATAAGACAGTACCCAGATTTGAAGACTACAATAAGATTTCACTTCTACTGCTAATAAAATGTTGGTAGGCTACTATGAGATGGATAGCCTAAATGTTATATAATTCAGATGGGCTACCTGTTATTTTTATGGTATATCAAAAAGTGTATATTTTTAAATGTGATTGTTTGTACATTTTACCAGTATTTGCCATACTTTTAAAAAAGGTACATCTGGAAAAAGGGGGGTCGTCTTATAATCAGGGTCGTCTTATATTCGGGTCAATACGGTACTTTTATGATACATTTATGCTATTTTTGTTTCTTTTTTGGACTCCGGTCACCATTTACTTTCACTGTATGAAAATGATTAGCATTTAACTGATTAATACTTAACTCCAACTCCAACTAAAAACAAACACACTAATCATTGACCATAAATAAAATAAAATAAAATTATTTTTATAAAAATAATGATATTTAAAATGCAAAGTATTTGTATATTGTTTTTTATAGATGGTAGTGAATTTAATTTTAATTAAATAATCACTAAAAACATTTTTACCTTTTACAGAAATATGCAGATCATGAAAATTAATGCCACTAAACCAAAATAAATAATAATAAAGTGATACGTCAAGTAATGGTCCTTAAAATAAACTAACAAAAGTAAAGTTTAAATAGAAATTTCCTTTTTCCCAATATCTATTTTTGTGTTTCAGATAAAAAGGAATAAGCACACTTTGAATTATATGAGGGTGAGATCCAGCTTGGATTCTGTTGGAGTGAATGCTCTTATTTGTTGCAGTTATTTGAGTCGTTGCTCTTTTTGACACGTTTTGACACTCAGTGTGTCCTGTGAGCTTCTGAAGGTACGGCTCGTGAGGAGAGGTGTTGAGGTTAGGCAAACCACAGCGAGACCCGTCTGATTAATTACAGAAGCAGCCCGTTAATATGGCTGCCACAGGAGCTCAATAGCTGCCCTGTTTAATTAATACTATCAGGACACAACTCCATTCATTCTTAATGCCAGCTTTCCGATAGCGGCGCACAGAAGTAGGGGGCAGACAGCGGGTCATTGATCTAAAGCACGCCGGCTTCGGTTCAGCCCGCACTGGGTCTTCTCTAGCCTGGCCTAGATATGAAACAGTGGAGCTGCATCTCAGAAACTCACAGCATCCCTACAACTGACTGGAGACTGGATCACTTACATACTGCAGAATCAAACCAGTTTACATCGTTTATCATAATTTGAAAATGAGCAGAGAGCAAATGGAGACATAAAAATGTTGAAAGATAGTATATTGTGCATTAGTCCCTGATCTGTTGATTTTCTATTTTAGTAAGTAAGGGCCAGTTTAAGGAACATTAAGTTTAAGACTTTTCTGCAATGTGACACTGCCACAAAAAATAAATAAAATAAAATAAAATCAATTAATTAATAATTAAATGAATAAATTAGCTAAAATAAATGCATAATAATGGTATATTATTTAAAATGCAAAGCATTTATAAAGTTTTTTATAGATTGTACTGAATTTAATTTATGTTGGCTTTTATAATAAAAAATATTGTGTCTAGATTGAATCATTTTAATTAATTAATTAAAAAAAAATACATATTACAGAATAATGAAAATTGTGAAAATAATTGCATATAGCAAATTACATATATAAATAAAATTTATTTCGAAAAAATAATATATATATAAAATAATAGACCTTAAAATAAGTATTATTTTCTCTTTTGTTCTTAAAATTAAAGTAAATTTTATATGAATTTAATTTACTTACATAGTGCAGAATTAAACCAGTTTACATTAGCTTTAGCTTTGTTTATCATGAATTGAAAATGAAGACATTTAGCAGAGAGCATATGGAGACTGTAAAAATGTTGAAAGATGAAATATTGTGCATGAGATTTTTGGATTTTCCCCTTAGTTTGTCCCTGATCTGTCATTCTTCTCTTATTGATGGCCGAATATTTTTGCACTTCTGGTTTATAAATAGCAGCAGAAAACATGTGTTATATTGATTTAATATTTGAAGGGCGTCCTTGAGGTCTGTCTGCTTGCCTTATATTTCAGTGGTTTTGTTTTTGAGCTGTGCAACTCCTGCTGTTTCCATCTCTCACTATGTCTTTGATTTAAAGCTTGTTAATATTACAGTGAAAGCCTGTAAAAGATTCAAGGCCTGACCATCAACACGAGCTCCAGCGCTGCAGCCGCTTCCCGGGTGGATATCAAACATGCATTCATGGAAATATAGACACATACTGTACATGCATATGTGTTCTGATCTCATAATGTACTCTCTGGAAAACCTAATTGTGATTGGTCAGTCATGACATTCTGCAATGAAATGTCTTTGTATAATAAGCTGCAAGCGGTGTCATTTAACCGTATAGTATGCTGCATCTTATTTCCAACATAGTAACCACTTAGAAAACCCTAGCAACACCATAGCAACCACCCAAACCCCATAGCATCACCATAGCAACCACCCAAACCCTCTAGCAACACCCAAAACACCCTATCTACAGCATAGTAATGGTATAATATACCACATCTCATTTACTACATAGTAACTACCCAGAACACCCTAGCAACACCATAGCAACCACCCAGAATACCCTAGCAATGCCATAGCAACACTCTAGAAGCACAATAACAAATGAATGATATACCACATTTAATTTGTTAAATAGTAATCACCCTGAAAACCCAATAAATGCCATAGCAACCACCTAGGACTCCTTAGCAACGCCATAGTAATCATTTAGAACACCCTAGCAACACCATAGCAACTGACTAATATAACATGGCTCATCTCCTACATAGCAACCATCCAGAACACCCTAGTAATGCCATAGCAACCACCCTGAACACCCTAGCAACGCCATAGAATCCACCCAGAACACCCTAGCAACGCCATAGAACACCCTAGCAACACCATAGCAACTTTATAATATATGTAGTCATTTCCTACATATCAGCCACTCAGAACACCTAGTAACACCTTAACAACCACCCAGAACACCCTAGCAACACCATAGAAACCACTCAGAATACCTTAGCAACACCAAAGCAACTACCCAGAACACCTTAGAAACCACTCTGAACACCCTAGCAACACCTCAGCAACTTTATAATACACCATATTATTTCCTATATAGCAGCCCCCTAAAACATCTAGCAACACCATAGCAACCACCCAGAACACCCTAGCAACACCATAGAAACCACTCAGAATACATTAGCAACACCATAACAACCACCCAAAATAACCTAGCAACCACTCAGAACAACCTATAAAATATTGTGTAATAGTTTATTGTGGCCGCTCCTCTCTTTAATTGCTGTAATTGAGTATGATGTCATTGTCCGGAGTGCAGCAGATGCGGTGTATCGGTCTGAACACGACACCCTTTCAAATGAGATCTCCTGCTATTAAATGTGCTCATGCTGCCCTGACATCCTCTGAGATCACTTACACAGAATCCAATAGCTGCTAAATGAGATATTTGATATAATTATCATCGTCATAATCAGGGGCTGGATTCTCTTTTTTCCATTATCAGAGAACAACAACTGAAGACTGACTGATTTAGACATGTTCTTCAAACATTAGTGCAGCTCATCACAGTTCATGTGTGAAGGTTATAAAGCTTGAGGGTTTGGTATTTTCTCATCAACATCTCAGATGTCAGCGTAGTAGTTTGATGTGGTCCTGCTTCATTGAGTCCAGCTCTGCCAAATATTCTGTTAGCGAATAAATGAGAAGTGACGGACGGGCGCCGCCTTTATGTTGTGGATTGGCTGTAATTGGCTCTTATTAATTATACTTGTACATTCAGTGGCGGCCGTCCAGCCACGAGTGCAAACAGTCAATAACAGCCATACAGAGACTGATGACAGGTGTGTGTGAGTGTTTATCTGTTTATTAACAACATTTATCTTTCACTTGCCCTTTCGATTAAATTAAAGGCTTCAGCGCTGTCAAACACTCGTGCAAACACACTGCTGTTCGGGCCATTAAATTAGATCGTTTATTTACATTTTTTTTGTTTCGAATTTTATTCTTGTTTTTACATCCAGATTACTGTATATTTCACTACAAATTTGGAAGGGGAAAAAAATATATATTTAATTTAATCAAAAATTGCTCTTTTTTTTTAGGATTAATAACACGTTTTTCTGCATTGTGCCATTATTTTAATGGCAATTAAGCAGATTTAGCCTAAATTCATATGGATGTTTTACATTTTTATTTATTTATTCATTTATTTATTTAAATTCTAAATGAGCTCTCAATGATTCTCATTAGATTCACGTTTCAGTACAGTAATGAAAATCATCCTGTCTGGATGCAATGAATATCTTTTCTTTTCTTTTTACTTTTAAGGTTTATGTTTTGTTATAAAAATTAATAAAAAATAAATAAAATTAATACAATTTTATAAAAAACATTTATTTTATATAAATATTTGTTTTATTTTATGTTTTATTTTGTTTAATTTAAAATTTTCATTTTTTTTTATTTTACATTTATTATGCATTTTATTTTATTGTATGTTATCCAGTAAGACATTAAATGCAGCAGAACACTGCCATGATGCAAAAAAACTTTAGTTAAAATAACATATAATTATTTTATTGCCTTGCACTAATGAGAATCAGTTTCATTACAGTAATGAGAACTGGAGGGGCAATGTGCTTAAATAAGAGAAAAATAACTCCATTTACTTTTATTAATACATGTTCCTTATTTCGAACAATTCATGTTATTCCAGAAATGTTTGTGTTTATAATCTTTCAGCCATGTTCGTTTGCTCCACCTCTGAAACGACTTTACTTTTAGGAAGAGGACAGTCTTCCAAAGTTGACTAGAAACTGTAGTATGAAACATCACATTTGAATTGATTTCAAATGTTTCATTTTGTGTTTACCTGTCAGAATATATAAGAAAATCTTATTTTGTGGGATGAAATATGACCTGGATGTATTCCTGACAGGCTTCAGCAGCAGCTGCTGTCCGTGGTGCTGAATGAGCAGATTTTACATCCGAGTGTCTCCCTCCTGCTTTCCTCAGCAGCTCCAGATTTCATCATATGTTGTTAATTTATGTCATCAGTTTATGCCCAACAGACTCCCATGTCATGATAAAAATAGGTGTGTTAAGCTACATACTGCTCCACACAGAAATCACCCTTTATCTCTGTGAGTTCCTGCTGTTGTCTTTCTCGTACCCGTGCAGCTTGTCAGCAGTGTTAACCTGCTTTATAAAAAGCTCTCGTGTTTCCACACCTCCTGCTAAACTCAATAGATTTCTCTCTATGGTAAAGTGGCAGATTTGACAGTAGCGGCGGTTCACATTTGGCCACCGGAGAAGGATAATTATAACATAATGCAGGGCTTAAAGTTCTCCGGGCACCATGCCGGATCTCCGGCGTGTGGCGTTTGGCAGCAAAAAAAGATAGTCCAAGCCTGCGTCCCAATGTGCATACTATCCATCCTAAATTCTATGTGATATTAATAATTTTCAATACTATTTAGGGCAGATAGGTTGGATAGTATGCACATTGGGATGCAGGGCTACATTTAAAAAAACTTGTTGATATCACGTTCGAGTTAATGAGTTCACCTACCAATGGTATGAGAGGAACACAGCTTTCACTCTCAACCAAACTAACATTACTAGCCATCAGAAGTTTTTGCTCTTATAAACACGAGACACACATAATAGCAGAGGAATGGAAAAGAAGTGGCTGCGTCTCGAGAGCGCGACAAATGTCTATCTAGCGCCATTTACATAGAAAAGCTATTAAAAAAGCAGCAGAGCTTTGATAAACAGCTCAAAATAATTACGTCATCTCCATAAGAACTATATGATTGCCAGAACAAATTTACCGGTAGTTTTGAAAAGGATTTTAATTTACCAGTAAAGACTGTATGTGTGAAAGGGGCTAAACTCTTCCTCTGCATATGCGGTGAGTTTACGTTCATCTGGGAAAACTGTACGTAATCTCTCTTTGTAACGTAAATCATTTATAAACCTTATAAATATTGTACATCACGATTTCAAAATAAAAGTTTCCGACTTTGCATGTCGCCAAACATTACAATTAAATGGATTTAACCGTCGTTGAATCACATGAAACATCACTAGGCTGTTGGCGCCCTCTGCAGGTTTTTTTTTTTTTTTATAATATAGGCATGTTACATGTATTTTAACAGTAAAACCATGTAATTAACAATAAAACCATGTAATTACTTGGTTTTGATACTTTTTTTGAGCCAATTATTATTGCCTCACATTAGTTTATATATAAATATAGTCATATTAAAGCCTGTTTTTCAGCTCATAATTTTCCAAGTGTATGATACAGCTTTCTTTCTTCAGGTCAATCATATATTCATAAAAAATAAAAATAAAAATCAGTTAGAATAAGGAAAGCAGTAACTTTGCCATAGTATCCTTTCAAATGTTAAAGTTACCACAGTCATTGCGTTCTTTGTGTGTGCAGCACTTTATTTGTACCATTTTGTTTTATTAGTTTATTTATCAGGTAGTGTCAAGGAAAATCATTTTCAAATATTTTTTTTTTGTTTGTTCGCCCAATAACCCTGTGTATGTGTCCACCCCCGCAACCCCCCAACCCTCGGAAAAAAGTTCAGGCTCAGGATTTTTTTTTGCTATAACCCCTGATAATGTTACTGTATGTCTTCAGATTTACACTTGTGTGCACCTGCAGCAGTGAGACAATCGTAACTGTCATCTTTTTACACCAGGAGTTAACATCCATCACTAGTTATCAGCCAAGAAAGTTTGTATATATATATATATATATATATATATATATATATATATATATATATATATATATAAAATTATGTAAAATATGTTATATATATAGTTTTATATTTTATATTTTTGATATACAGTTTTATTGCTATTTAGTGCCATTTTAATGTTTAAACAGGACACCATCTATAATAAAACTCAAAGTGATATCTGAATAAGTAAAAGAGGGAATATCAGTTAAAATAGCAGTCAAATAAATTCAATCCAATGTAAAGGGCTGAACTGAAAAACATATGGGGAAAAGTTTAGAAGATGTTTTTATTGTTCTTGAAAGAAGTCTCTTTTGCTCGCCAAGGATGCATTTATTTAAATGAAAATACAGTAAAAACTAAAATTTGTGAAATATTATTACAATTTAAAATAACTATTTTCTATGGGAATGTATTGTAAAATGTAGTTTATTCCTGTGATCAAAGCTGAATTTTCAGCATCATTACTCCAGCCTTCAGTGTCACATGATTCTTCAGAAATCAAGCACATTAAAAAATCTTAATTATTCCATATTAATTAATTATTCCAACTTTTGAATGATAGTGTGCATAGAGTCGACACACTTTATTCACCTGTTGTTCGTGCAAACACTAAACAAACGCTGTGCATTGATGCATCATGGACACACGCATGCATTAATCGGCGTGGGCCGCGCTGGAGAACTCTTTCCTGTCAGGTGTTTCTCTAGTGGCATGAGTCACGAGGACCTGCAGGCCGACGCCGTTTCCCTCCGATGTGTTGCTGATTGGTTAAGAGCTCTCAGTTCCCCCTCAAAGATGCATTTTTCAGCCTTCTAGTCATCATGTATGGCATCTGATGATTAACCACGACTTCAGCCTTTTAAGAGGCAGAGGAAGCGTCACTAACGGCCCGTCCTCATGCGGTCTCGTCTGTGTGTTTGAGTCTGACGAACGCAGACATCTGCCCCGTCAGGACTGACGCAGTGGTTCATGTGGGTGAAAGTGTCCTTAAATCAGCTGGAGCGTCGGCGGATTGAAAGTGCACATTAATGAAGGTCGTTTATACTGGTAAATGTTTGCATTGCGTTTGTGTTTAGTTAGTGGTGTTTACTCAGTCAAACATCTGTACTAGTGCTCCTAGTGATGCCATCAGACCTAAACAGTATTCAGTGTGTGCGTCATCCTGCAGCGAAAACATGGGCAGAGTCACGGAATCCAGTAATAAAAATGGAGTTTACTGTATAAATTTGGCAAATTTTGGATGAATAAATCAAAACTAGGGATGAACAATGAAGCACAAATTATCATCAGATACACACAGAAACTCCAAAGTTCTTCACAACGACCCATTCAAAATGAAGTTTTGATCTACCTTGAAGAAATTGTGATAAATATATTGAAAAAAAAAGAGAAATATATTACTATTGTACAGTAAAATGTGCTTCTTGAAATAATAATAATTAAATAAAAAGATAAACATTTATTTTTTAAGGAATAACATACTGTACAATTGTTCTTCTTTTCTTCTATGTATTAAGTTAAACATCTTAACAAAACCCCAAAATTGTTCAAGCTCACTTAAATTTTTAGTGTTTATGCCTTCATTTGATTATCACCATCTTTTGATAATAAATTTGTATGTATATTATTTTATTTTATTTTATTTTATTTTATGTTAAAGTTTTATGAATTCAATTGATTAGGCAAGCTTAGACCAGTTAAAACATGGAATTCTGAAAAATTAACATGATAAAAGTATAACATTTTATAGGGCTCTATTTATTGATAGATTAAATAATTGTTAAACTTTTAAATTGAAATTGGTAACACTTTATAATAAGGTGTCATTTGTTAACATTAGTTATAAGTTTCATGATTTCAATTAATTAGACATGGTTTTGAATTACTATTATTACATTTAACTGTAAAAAAAAAAAAAAAAAAAAAAACATTAAAATGTTACAAATGGAATTTGGGGAATAAAATAAAATAAAACAGAATTTGGGAATAAATAAAAGATTTTATAGGTCCTAAATATATCATTTAATTTAAATGTTAAACTTTTTACAACTTAAATAAATTGCTGTTAAATTGTATACGTTTCATGATTTCAATTAATTAAATATGGTTTTTGATTACTATAATGTAATGTAACCAAAAAAACAAAAACAAAAACAAAGAATCCAGAACAATTAAACTGGAGGGAAGAAAACTGAATTTGGGAGGAAAAGTACAGATTTCATTGGGCTTTACGCTCGTAACACCGGCAGACATGTGCAAAGTCTGTGTGTGTGAATGACGCAAGATTTTGGCATACTTTAAGTCTTATTGCAAAACCTCCTGCTAGGTTGGACTCGTAAGTCTTTCTCTGAATGTGACACGGCTCGCTAGCGGCAGGCTGTGAATTGGCCGCGCAGCAGATGGCGGGTTCACACTGACCGGTAAACAGATGCTTAAGGTCCTGTTGAGATCCAAATGTTGTGGAAATGGAAGAAGAGGGCATGAGCGCGGCCCGTTACAGTCCCACACGCTCAAAGAAGCAACTAATCCTTACAGACACTCACTGCCTGTTCTCCAGCACGTCCTTGGCCTCCCTCTGAAAGCCTTTGCTGCTGAGAATAGACTCGCATTTCAGGCTGAATCACTGGTTTACAAACATTTCTATGTGAGCGCCATCATGAATATGACCGATTTAATACATAATTCATTTGATGGAATGACTTTGGCCCTTGTTTGCAGTCATTTTAGACTTTATAGCATGACAATATTTAGTTTCCAGTTAGATATGTTTTCAAATAACAGGATAATAATCTCTGAGTTCAGTGTTTTCATAATAATGATATGTGTGCACGAATGCATTATGCATCAGTGGATTCAGTGTTTTCTGCCCTCACTGTCACACTTTTCCTGCATGACACTGAATATGAATTGCTCTATTTCCATCATCACTGAGAGACCAGCAGCTCTGTGGAGTCCATTAGAGACGGGTGATATAGCCAAAAATAATATCTCGATATTTTCAGCTTTTTGTGAGTATATTCTGCTCTCAAAGAGCAATCATTTCAATCAAATAGTCAATTCTCCAGGTAGATTGAGCCAAACATACAAGTCAAAACTGACCCTGTTTGTCTTCATAGTCTTTTGTGAAATGCAGTCATCTGCTCTGCCTCTACAAGGACTTTCTTTGATTGATGTCACTTTATTTTTCAATGAATTATTTGAATTATTGAATGAAAAATTAATAAAATAGAATTGAATAAATGTTAATACAGTATTCAGTGCTCTTTTAGCTCTCCTGAGCTATAAAAACAAACCAAAAGCAATAAAATGTTTTTATTCTAGCAGTCAAATGTTTGGACATGTTTACTTACTCTTTATTTATTTATTTTTTCCTTATTTAAAATAAAATGTATTAAATTATTTTAAATGTGGAACATATATAAATATAAAATATGCAATTTATATGTGTAATATGTAAAAAATCATGTAAGTTAAATTAACTGTCCAAAATTGTACCAAAATTCATAAATGGTCACAATAAATATTTATCTACAAAACTGATTTCAAACATTTAAGAATAAACCTATTTAATACAATTTTATTTAAAATAATAATAGATATGAATTAGAGATGATATTGAATTATTTAAAAATAAATAGTAAATAAACATTTTAAAATACATTTTAAATAAATTTGAGAGAGAGAGAGACATGTAAATAATAATAAAAAATACATTATAGAAGTTAAAAAAAGTACTTTAGTGCAGGATCTTAAAGGATTCTTCAGAAAGCCTAATTAAAAGTCTGCAGAAGACATGAGCATATTTGTGATGGTTAATTTTCATCAGAGATGTGAGCTGGTGTTGAGAGATTCTTTCCCACGCTTCTCTCAGGCTTGTGTTTATCTCATGTTTAGTGTGCAGGTGCTGTGAGTCTGCAGTCCTGTTCCCTTCCTCACGGACGTCAGCCACTTCCACATTCACCCCTGATCAAAACATGCTTCAGTTCAGTCACGTTTGTGTATCTGCACCAGTCAGATGTTTGGAAACACTTGAATTTATGTTGCTCATGAACTAAAGCAACACATGGCTTTTTTGTTTGTCAAACTCCTTTAAGTTAAAATATTTACTTGATTTCTCCCTGAGATTAATATTTCAGTAATTTAATAGCACATTTGTTTGTTTATGATTCTCTGATATTTTTATTTATTTTTATTCTGAGATTTTTATGTTTTTTTTTTTCATTTATATGAATTTATATTCTTTAAATTAGTAAATAAATATTTATTGTGCCAATGTATGAATTTCATTACATAACAAATCATAATAATGCAATAAATACAAAAAATCATAAAAAGAAATAATCAAAATATAATATATACACAAATGTCACTGATTGTTAAAGTTCTTGCATTAAAGTCAACATAAAATATTCATAATCCAATTTACTTTCATAATGTTAATTTTAATATTATTCATATTATCTTAAAATAAATATTTTTATTTATTATAGTTTATTTTTATACATATTTCTTTTTACATTCTATATTTTTATTAAATTGTTTTAAATGTATAATCTGAAATATAAATAATATATATATATATATATTTTTTTTTTCAGAATAAGACAAATTAAATTTGTCCAAATATTTAATATGAGCATTTTATTGCTTATGATTGTTATTATAGCTCAGGAGACTTAATGGATCTCTTAGACAACTTTATTTCCTGATTTTATCTCACTTGACTCCTAGTTTCTCATACAGTACCTCAGGAGAAACATGATCAAACTCAAATTTGCTGTCTAGAAGTGAAGTGAAGATCTTTTTATTGAGTGTGTGTGGGTGTGTGTGTGCGCGTGTTTTTGTGATATACAGTATGAGGTGGTATGACATAGGTATTACAAGGAGAAGGTGACTTATGAGGACATTACCCCATGTCCCCATATTTCAAAAGGCTTATAAATCACACAGAATAAGTTTTTTTTTTTGAGAAAGTAAAAATGCAGAAAGTTTCCTGTAAGGGGTAGGGTTAGGTGTAGGGTTGGTGTAGGGCAATAGAAAATATGGTTTGTACAGTATAAAAACCATTACGCCTATGGAATGCCCCCACAATTCACAAAAACAAACGTGTGTGTGTGTGTGTGTGTGTGTGTGTGGTTTTTGCACTAGCATCAGACGTCCATATGAGAAAGTGTTTGAGCGTTCAGCCATATAGTCATCACACATGCTCGTATTCTGGCCTGTGAATCTGTTTTTCCTCACATATTTCCAGACATGTGTATGTCTGTGGTCGTCTGTGGGATCCGTGTGTCTCTCTGTGATATCACAGCACAGGTGAAGCTGTGTGTTGTTAGTGGTCAGTGTGTGATGACAGTCCTGCTCTCGCTCTCATCACCTCTGACTCTGATAGATGAGAGATGTGCTCTGTCACCATGCATTCACTCACATTTCACTCGCAAATCAAGCACTTTAACATCTGCCGGTTGGTAAAGACGGCACTGTAATGCAAAGATGCTCCTGGGAAGATATTTATGAGCTTATTTGCCTAGGATTTATAGGAGGTTTATTTATTTATTGATTTGAATATGTGTGTATCGTATTGTACTGTTGAGGGATGATGCTTGCTATCCTAAAATGTATTTTTCTCATAAGTAGTTTAACAAATCTGATTCATTTTAATGAATTGAATCAATCGGACAGTTTTTTTTTTTTTCATTTTACATCACCATTTTTATAATGTAGCACTAAGTTAAATGTTTTAAACCACATTTTTTAAAATAAATTAGGTTTAATAGGTTTTGTTATTAGTTGTATTTAGTATTAAGCATGCTCAGACTTCTGTAGTATAAAGTTTTCATTGTTTTTCTGGTATTTACTTGATAATTTAATAGTAAATAGACCTCTGATTGTAATATATACAGTATATGTATGTGTATGTGTATATATATATATATATATATATATATATGGGTAGTTGACAAATAAAAATTGGACTGTGTCCTATGGTGTGATAGCAAAAATGTAGAAAAAAAACTTAACATACAAATAACATGAGAAAAATGTATCTTCATTCTTAGAGTTACAGATAGCATGAGAGAGGTTTATCTTCAATGTTAGAAATTTTTACATTTTTCCATCACACCATAGGACACATTGATACTTCAACTACCCATATACATAAACACACACACACACACACACACACACCCACACAGAAGATTATATATATATATATATATATATATATATATATATATACTGTATATGTATTTATTTAAATTGTATTTATATTTATATAATATCATCCAATACATATATATTTTCTACAATATTTTACATCTTACACACACAAGATTTAGTAAAACATTAAATTTATTTATTTTTCTAAATAGACCTGGTTGTTATAAATATTTATATTATCTAATACAGACATTTAAAAAGAGCAAAAACTAATAAAAACGATCAAAACTAAAATACTAAAACTAACAAACCATAATATCTGTATTATTATTATTATTATTATTATTATTATTATTATAGTTTTTGTTAATATTGTATGAAAGATATACATAGTTTAAGCACACACACACAAGATATTGTAAAATATTGCATATCAGATTCTATTATATTTTTGATGTAATTTGAATAGATTATTTGTAACACTCAGAGGTCTGTTTATCAGTGTTTGCAGTGATGTCAGTGTCCACTAATGTTGTCCGTCCCATAAAGCTCCATTCCCAAATATCCGCCCCCGTCATGTACACACAGCCTCCCTCTCCAGACGGTCGCTTTTGTCACGTCACCATGGAGCTGTAAATGTGCGCAGTCATGGCAACAATCTCCATGCCGCAGACGACGCACAAGGGCCTATAATGGGAAGAGTGGCTGAGGAGGGATGTGTCTGAATTCAGAGAAACACAGCCGTCCTCTGCTGTTTGTCTGCTGTCCAGCCCTCATTAGTGTTTCTCTGAGACGTGTCTCGTCCTGTTCTCAGTTCTCAGTTCTCGTTAGACCGTCTCAAAGCATCGCTCTCGTCCAAATTACATGGCAGTGTGTGCCAGCTGTGGACAAACCTCATCTATGCCAACGTGAAAGCGGGCGTCGGTGTAAATATTTATGTGGCTTTGGTTTAGTTTACTAAAGCCTGTGCAAACGTTTTCCCATCATGCACTGTTGTGGTTATGGAGCGAGTTTATTAGGTTTAGGTTGAGGGTTACAGACAGTCAGGGATTTGTTGATGAAAGACTCTCGGTTGGCCTTTTCTCTGGAGTGATACTTTGATCTGCAGAGGGAAATCAATGGAGGCTGAGCACACAGGTCTACTAGCGGTCTCATTATGGGCTCCTTACACTGGAAATGAGGATATCTACTGTCTGTCCCTAATGTTTGAACACTTGTCACCTTTGACCTCCTGTTCACACAGCCAGGGACCCAACCCTCTGAATGTGTTTTGGACTTTTACAATTTTTAAATAGCTAAAAATATTATATTAAAATATCTAAATATGTAATATCTTTTTAAATTATGTAATAATTTTTCATATATACATTTTAAGCACTTTTTCAAAAATATATTGATAATTTTGTATTTTAATAATATTTATAGAGTTTTATTATAAGAATTATAGTTGCATCATATTTATATGTTATTGAAAAATGATTTAAAATGTATGAAAATATAAACACATATTTACTTATATAAATGAGCAAAATTATATAAATATTGTAAATAATGTGTGCTTTTGAACAAGTGTGTGTGTGTGTATATATATATATATATATATATATATATATATATATATATATATATAAATGTGTGTGTGTGTGTTAGCATTTTTATTTGTAAATGTTAAATAGTTTTTAATAGAAGATTTATAGTTTTGTCATATTATGTATAGAGAGAATAGAAGGAACAATATATATTTACAAAATATATTTTTAATTTATAAAATAAATATAAAAGATATTTACAAAACCCTCTAATTCTCAAATTCTTATTTATATAATTATAATCCCCCAAAATAATTAATTATTCTGTAATTTTTTAAATTTTGTAAATTTTAAATTTTAAAATAATAATAATAATAATTTTGTAGAAGTAGAATTAAGTGTGGTGTTATAATTACAGAGAGCTGAATGAGAGTGTTTAGATGCAGGTCTGATTACTTTTGAAAGTAGCACAAAAAAAACCTCTTGTCTCATCAGTGTTTTTTTTTTTTTTTTTTTTAATATGCATACAGTCTGATCTTTGCCAGATGTCTGTGGGGGGAAAAAATAATTGGTTGACAGTTTAAATGCTGTACCCTCTCTGCCAAAACTGCATTTAATCCAAACCCTTTACTAAAGCACAGACAGACAGAGAGAGAAAGAGAAAGAGGCCCATTTTCTGGAGGACTGTCCCTCTGGCAAGTGATAACACTAATGAGACGTCCAACCACTCTCCACATCCCATATACAACAGTGACATTTAACAATCTGCGACGTCTCTTCCACTCAGGGAGCGTTTCAGAGTCCCACAAAGCTAAATACCACCGCCTGACATCCGACGGAGCCAAACCAGAGTCCTGCCACTTCATTAAAGTCGGATAAACGTCCCTTACTGGCCCTGTGATGCCCAGATACAAGAAGACCAAACCTTCAATCCTCACTATATTGAGAATAAAATAAATAATATAGGATTCATTTCACACACACACACACACAAACAAGCACAACAAAATCACTTCACACTATGAAGCGGCTGTTTTCATAGCACGTGCAACATATATGTCACACTGTACAGCTCTGTATACTATAAAATAGTAAAGATTAAAATTTTATATATGATTAAAATACATATTATTTAATCCTTTATTATTATTTTTTATTAATAAATCTAACTTTTATTATCTGTGCCAAATTTGAACTCAATCCTCACAATACAGTGGCCCTGGAAAGTATCAAACCAAACAGACCTCTTTTCTCTGCATGTTTTGACTGCTTTTCACATTTAAAGCAGATTATTCTCAGACAAAACAGACTGTAAAAAGCTTGGATCTGTGTGAACAGATCCTTGACTCTTGTGTCCCAAAGCAGTCTTTATCTTAAATCTGTGGGCCTGACATTGAACGTCGAGCACTCTATGACACGTTCATTTCTATGTGATTGGAAATGGGAGTGTTAACTTCGATAAGAATGTTATCTTCATGTACAAACGAGTAACATATTATTACCGCTTTTGTGCTTTTGTGAAAACCTCCAAAAAACGGTAGTACGCTCATAAGATTGTCCAGCTCAGCGATTCGGGCTGCGTTTGAGAATAATAGCATCACAGAAAGCTGGATGTCGGCTTCTCTCGGGAACTCCCGCTGAACTGTTAAGGTGAATTTTGAGTTGGATTTGTTCTGTGTTCAGGGTCTTAACGCTGAGCTGGCAGAAATCTCATCCTACATCGCTAAACTGATAGCGGGATCTTTTGTGCTGTGCTTTAGCGTGTGAAGGGCTATGCTAGCAGTGAATGGAGCTGATTCTCACAGGTGTGCAGGTATGAAAGAGCTTCAGTCTCGCAGTGACCTCGTCCTTGAGTGCCGTTTGGCCTTTGACATATTATTTTCATACAAACACAAGTTAAATGTTCACAGACTGCTGTCAAATTGAAATCAGGAGTGGATTTCAATAGTGCTCTCGTTATAACATTATGTATATGACTGAAGTTATTAATGTTCTGCATTTCTGTTTTGAGCTGCGCGCGCTGAAGATGACCAGAAGAATGAAGCATTCGATAGCAGGTTTTTAATCAATGGGATTTACTGATTCATCTAATATAGAATATGCTTCGTTATTTAGGCAACAAAACATTAATATTAGGACTTACAGGCTATCTGCACAAAATGCCTCAAATGCACATGAACGTGTCTGCATGGCTCTGAATGAACTCATTTTGTGGATGCATTCTTCACGCAACAACGTGCAGAAACATGGCAACTAAACTCTAAAAATTCACAGCGTTTTATTATAATAGTGTTCTAATTATTATAAATGTTATGTATATGACAATCCCAGTCATAGTCAGTAATATTATGCATTGTTGATTGTCCTGCTCGCGCTGCACGCTGAAGAGATAATCACCGTAAAATAAAGCGCTTTACTGCAGCGTAACTCAACCAAATGCTTCTTATTAAAACAATATTAAAATTAAAATATTGATGTTACATGAATATGCATCTGTTTAAAAATATATTGAAATATTAATGCCAACTTATTAATATGAAAATATGAAATAAATATGCATCTAGTTGAATAGTATTAAAATACTATATTATTATAAAATATTACAATACTATTATACTATTATAAAATATTACTATGCTATTATAATATTAGTATACAATTATTATTTATTATTATAAATATTAAATGTATTAAATGAATATACATCTATTTAAAAATATTGCAAGTACTAATATTAATATAATTCATTTATATGAAATATTAATATAAAACTATAAAATATTAGTAATAATAGTAATAATATTAATGTTAAAATATATTAAAAATTAAATAAAAATAATGGCACACAGCCAATTTAAGAAAATAAATGTTAATCATTATCCAAGGTCAATTTATTTTAATTTTTTTGTAAACGGCATTGAGTCTGTGCTAGTGATACTGTAGACAGAATGCTATTGTAAATGTGTTTTTATTGTAGCATTGACTTGGAACAGAAGTGCTGGTACTTTTGACATCACTTTATCCAACTATAACTTAATCTGTTTAGATGTTTGACTTTATGATATTAAACACATACCAGTGGCTTGCGGTTTTTGGATGGACTCTGTTATACGTTTATCTCCCATGATCCTCTCTGTCTGGTGGGCGAGTAATGGAGTTTCATCATATTGGCTCTCCAGACTCCTGCGCTTTTCCTCAGGTCTCGGCCTCTGTTTCTGAACCAATCCGATTGTGTTCAGGGTTTATACGAGTTCCCTTGGTCTTTCTCTGCTAAATGTGTTTAGAAAGTTTCTTCATCCACAGCCGGAGGTTCGTACACAATCTGTGATCTCGCTGCTCTTTCAGTGAAACTGTGTTTGCTTTCCTCTGCTCTACAGTGCTTCTGCTTTGTTTTTACAGCAAAACTCTTTCAGATATTGATCTTGCAACTAAACATTGTCATAAGAGCAAGCAGCCGGTAATTAGACTCATGTATATTTTACTAACATTACAAATTTGCTTTGTAAACATTTAACATCTGATTTTTTTTTCATTTATTCTATATTTTGTACACACACACATATACACAATATGTAGCATGTATTTGTACTTTATTTTATACAGATACATAAATACATGAATTATTCATTTATTAATGTTATTATTAATTATTTTTTATTTTGTATGTGTATATATGATAAATAATACTATATAAAATAAATAATTAATGTATACAATACATTAAATAAATATATATTAAAATTAAATAATAAATATATGTCTGTAATAATATATTGAATTTTAATTTAATTTAATATATAAATATATTAAATAATAAATATATGTATAGAATAATATATTAAAATGTTTTATTTATTTATTTTTTTAAAAGCATTAGTTTATCATTTCAATTCTGCTAAATTGACTCTCCTCTTATCAACCCACTTTTCTCCGTATCTCTCTTTTTTCCGTTACTCCATTAAGGCCGGTTAGTTGCATGATAAATTGTTTAGCGTCTGTAGAGGAAGCTGCTGAATAAACACACACACACACACACACTCTCTCTCTGTCCTCCTGTGTGGTCTGTGACTGAGACCTTCCTGACCGCTGGGACTCATCAGATCATGAGCGCTGACCACATGCACAGTGAGGACTGCCATGCTCGAGAGCAGATACTAGAAATCCCCATCATACTGTACACCTGATTATATACAGACACATGCATAATGCTTTCTTGAGGTCAGCGTTTAATTTAAGTGGGACTATGACAGTATGCAGAATAGAGTACTAGTGTACTGCTTACTTCTGTTTCCAATTTTTTAATTTCTTTTAACAGTCTGTGCCATGCAGTGATAATATGTAACTACACGGCTTCACTATGTGGCTGGTTTGTTTACAGAAATATAGTTATTTTTGTATTTGCAATCCATTTTTTATGTTTGTCACAATCATGTTTGATCAATGTGTTTTTTTGAAGCTGAGCACAATGCATTGTAGGATACGGTATTAGAGTAGAGTAAAATTATAGTATGCTGTTTTTAACGTTGCCAGTAAATTATGATTATTATAACTATTTACTTAATTATATTAAGTAAAATATATTATTTTTTAAAAAAACGTATTTATTGAAATAGAATGATATAATGCCTAACATTAAATTATAATTATGTACTTCAATAATTATATATTAAGTAAAATATAAATTTACTTTATTCAAGAGGTATAATTTAAATATTAAAAATTAAATTAATTATTAATAAAATAAAATATAGTTTGCTATTCATAGCATAACCAGTAAATTATAATTATTTAGTTCAATAATTAAATATTTATTAAAAATTAATTCACTGTAGTAATAATACATATTTAAATTGCACCTATTTAATAAAGTAGTATTATAGTATGCTATTTTTAACGAAGCTAGTAAATCACAATTATTTATTTATAATATTAATTTACTCTTTAAATTACATCTATTAACTAAAGTAGAATTCTAGCTATTATTCTTAACATAGACAGTAAATTAGAATGATTTACTTAATTATATATTGAGTAAATATATAAAATTATTTTTTTTGATGTAGAATGATTGAATTTGATTATTGTAAAATTATAATACATATAGTTAGTTATAGCTAACATTAATTAAGATTAGAAATGATTTGCATTGTGCTTACTACGTTCTTTCTTAAATATCTGTTGATGTGTTCAATGAGACGTTATTGTTTTAATATTTATTTTCTGTCGTTGTACGGGAGGATGTTAAGCTGA
Organism: Onychostoma macrolepis; assembly: GCF_012432095.1. Taxonomy (NCBI): domain Eukaryota; kingdom Metazoa; phylum Chordata; class Actinopteri; order Cypriniformes; family Cyprinidae; genus Onychostoma; species Onychostoma macrolepis. Next base: position 2,137,108 of record NC_081178.1, on the reverse strand, counting down.
AGCTGGTTAGATATTCAGTAAGTTCATCAATCTTCTGCTCCGCCGAAGATGTCTATCACATGAGCGGTCATGCCGGCCCGTCACAGGTGCTGGAGGTTGTTTAAGCAGTGCAGGAGTGGAGAAGCGAGGGGTAGTACATAAGCTCTTTCCCCAGCCTTTATCAGCTCCTCCAGGGACGTCCATCCATTCAGGACCAGTCGCTGTGATTTAATTGTGCTTTCTGCATGACTGACTCTCACCTTCACATAGTCTCACCAGCTCAGCACATCCACAGGCTCTGAAAGGACACCGGCAGACGCCAATATAAAGCTGGAGAAACGTCTGTACTGACAAAAATCTCATTATTTACCCTCATTAAAAAGGTAATTGGAACATTGAGGGGTTTGAGAGAAATACTGCCCTCCTTTAGTAGCTAATTGTCCCGTCTGAAGCAAAGAGGTTCAGAGATTTGATTCTTTCACATTTGATTCACATGAATATTTTAAATAAAAAAATAAAAAAATCTTGAATGAAAACTAGAAACATTGCCTTAGCAACTAACTGAAATAGAATGTTTAAATATATATATATATATATATATATAAATATTAAATAAACCCCCAACAATTAATATACATAACACAAGCACATAACACGATTACTGAAATTTAAACTAAAATTAAATTACTTAATTACTTAAATTAAAATGACTTAAAATAAACATTAACTGAAATAAAATAAAATACAATAAAAAAATTATATATATACTGTGTGTGTGTGTGTGTGTATATATATATATATATATATATATATATATATAATGTATACATATACTTTTTTTTTATATATATGAACTAAAAGGAGTCAGTGATTCAGAATCAGACCACACAGATTGTTTTGTTTGTTTGTAGACAAAAATATGTGTTGTCTATTTATAGCTTTTGTATAATTTTTTCTGTACCCAGTCATTCTTTCATTAGATTTAATTCAGACTGCAAACACTGGGGTAAAGCATAAATCATTTTGTTGCTGTAGATCCAGTAATGTCACTGCAGTCGTGCTCCGCTCTATTGTGTGTGTTCATGCACCAGAGTGAAAACAGGTCTTGTTGCATTTGAAATAAAATCACAGGAGAGTCAGACAAACTCAAAACAGCCTAAACCGCAGGCCATTCAATCATCTCACAGCAGAACTTCAGACTCTGTGTGCTTAAAGTGATTCGTCTAAAACACAATCTGTCCACCGCTGCTGCAGCTACTCAATCTGCCACAAGCGCCTCTGTGTGGAGAAGAAAGCGTTTGCCGGCAGAGATGAAGAGGAGGGAGAGAGTCTGAAGCGAGGTGAAGGTCAGGAGAGAAGGATGTTTTGGGAACACAAGGTAGTTTATGACTGAACTGATGTGAGCTGTCAGAGGTTCTTGTGCGGACGGAAACAAATCTCTGCCTGCAAGCTGTTTATTCATCCACATCTGTACAAAACATAACTTAACCTACTTACTTTCAGTTTCAGTCTTTTATGCTGAGCAAGGTTGCATTTATTTGATCAAAATTAAATCATAAATAATTATGATTTAAAGCAAGTTTTCTGTGTGAATATCTGTTAAACTGTAATTTATTTCTGTGATGCGCAGCTGAATTTTCAGCATCATTACTCCAGTCTTCAGTGTTACACGATGCTGATTATGCTGATTTGCTGCTCAAGAAACATTTCTGATTATCAATGTTTAAAACAGGTCTGCTGCCCAATATTTTTGTGGAAACCATGATACATTTTATTTTCCAGGTTCTTTGATGAATAGAAAGTTCAAAAGAGCAGCTTCTATTTCATTTATTTGAAATAGAAATCTTTTGTAACATTGTCTTTGTCACTTTTGATCAATTTGATCAATGCATCCTTGATGAGTACAAATATTAATTTATTTTAAAAAATCACAAACTTTTAAACGGTAGTGTGTGAATCTGAATCTTCTATTCATTTCTAATGAATAGAAGTTCTGCTCTCACTTTTTCATATATATTTACTGTCGTACTTGGAAATGCATCAGAGTAATAAAACAGGTTGTGAAATGCAGTTTCATGTTGACTTTCAGCTGAACTGTAATTGCATCACAGTCTTACTTTATCATTATCAAGCAGATTAATGTATTCCTTGACAACTCCATCCGTCTTATAGAAATTGTTGATCATTCAGGGAATGGTTTTATTTAGCTCTGATGTCAGGCCTTCATTGGCTGGGCTGAGATATATGACGCTAATAAAGTTTTTAATAGTTTGTTATTCCAAAAATAGTTTTCTCCTCTTGCCAAATCCAAGCGGCGTTCTGATGTTTTGTCTGGTAACCTCTGAAGGGCAATAAAGAGTAACATAATGATGCTAATGTAGGAAAAATACTCCATCTCCGCTCATTATCTGAGGAGTGGCTGCAGAACCTGCAGAAGTGGACTTTCTTCTTTCTTCCTAAAGCTCTTTCTAATCTAATAGAATGAATTAGATGAAGAGGAAATAAACGGCGTCAGAGTAATTTGGCGGCGCTTTTAAAGAAGTCATGGTTTATGAGGACATTCATGTCTTAATGTTCATGCAGTCTCGCTCAGTCCTGAAGGACATTTTCTTTCTTTTGTTGGAAGTATATTGGTTTTATTATTCATAATGGATATAATGCTGGAATAATTCATTATAAGTAAATACACGTCAATTTCTCGTGGAAGCCCATTTCTACCAAAGTAATTGTGAATTTTTACCTCACAATTCTGACTTCTTCCCCCTCAATGAATTGCAAGATAAATGCAAGATGAATTGTGAGATGAAGAGTCATACTTTTATGTTTTTATTTATTTTGTTGTAAATTGTGTTACGTGCTTTAGTATTTTTTAATGTATATTTCTGTTTAGCTTCATATTTATATCCGTTTTAGTTTTAATTGTAATATTTTAACAGACTGATTTTTTTAAACAAGTCAGTTCATATTTGAATTTCAGGATTTTTATATTTAGGATTTGAATTTAAATCTCACATTACTACATTTATATCTTAATATATCTTATATTAAGATATATTATATCTATATATCTTAATATAATTTATATCTTTATATCTGTCGATTGAGTTTTCCCTCTTTTCCTTGCTTCGGTTTTAAATAGCGCCGTGCGCGTTTTACTTTCACTTTCAAATTAGCGGCAATTCGGTGTCAAGCAGTTGTTTGTTTTTAGTTCGCTTGAGTTTTCCCTCTTTCCCTCACTTTCCTCCGCTTTTAAATAGCTTGTAAAAGCACCGTGCATATTTTACTTTCACTTTTAAATTAGTGGCAATTCGGCATCAATTGCTTGAATTCAATTCAAGCAACAACAAAATACAACGTAGAACATAACTTTTATTAACAAAATGAATAAAAATACACCATGTTATAGCCTATGCCTAATATAAAATAACAAATGACTTGTTGAATGCTGTGGAACCAAATAAATGAGAAACGAATGTTAAAAAAACCTTCCAATATCACCTTAGATAGGCTAAATGGCAGGTCAACAGGCTTTTCAAAATTCAAAATATATTCTTTTACATTTTGTTTTGAAACTCTTTTGCCATCGTCTTGTCTGTCTCACCTCACTCTTCTTGTCAGTCTGCTCGACTCGCTCTCCTCACGTGATAAATGAAATCTGATCTGTGACACGCGACTGTCGTTCCTTCGATGTGCTGCATTGAACAGGCGCGTTCAGTTGTAATTGTAGTGTCTGTTCTCTAACTGAACTAGGCTAAATGAGTTTTACTACTATTAAAAAAAAAATCAAAATGACTGTAAGGGACGGCGCCGTGGTGGGCAAGTGACGTAACCGGTGTTGTGGCTTAACACCAGTATCACCACCAACACCGTCTATCGCAGCAAGCCTACTATGGAATAAAAAAATGAAGGGTAACTTTCTTTTTTTTTATCTTACAATTCTGACGGGAGTTTTTTTCCTCACAGTTTTGAGTTTACTGTACATTTCACAATTCTTACTTTTCTCCTCAGAACTGTGAATTTATATCTCACAATTGCAATTTTTTTTCTTACAATTCTGTTTTATTATTATTATTATTATTAGAATCATTAGAATTGTGAGAAAAAAAGTCTGAATTGAGAGATAAAAAGTTACAATGACCCTTTTTTATCCTGTGGCTAAAACTTCCAGCTTCCATACTTTCCTCTCTCTTGTGTGGCACGTGTTTAACATTCAAATAATTCTTGAGGGTTACTTTTTCTGATGTATTTTGGACATAATTGCAGGAGGCAGGAGGTTAGCGGCCTCCGTTCCCAACCAGCCGTAGAGCAAACAGTCATTAACATGTGTTATCACTGATCAGCAGGAGCTCGACTGAGGCCCTGGACAGCCCTAAAAAATACAGCCGTGCCGGTGAGTTTGCCAAGACCACCGACTGATGCAGATGCTTCTAATAAAGAGGACAAATCAGCCCTCCATATCCAAATTACTCCTGCTTCAAAATCAGTCCAAATTACTCCCGCTTACTTGTGCAAAACTCGTGACTTTGATGCTGGGCCGTTTCTATGGTGCTCTGAGCTTGTTAATGCATTGATGTAAGGTTTTTAGAGTGCTCTGGGTGGTTGCTAGCTTCTTTTGAGGGGTTGTTAGTGGTTTCTTCTTGTTGGCAGTTTTTTAGTCACTGAAATACGTAAAAGTTTGAAATCAGTAAGATTTTTTTCATGTTTCAGAAGTATCTTCTGCTCACCAAGACTGCATGTATTTGATCAAAAATACTGTACAAATTTTTGAAATATAAAAATTCAAAGTAACTTTTTTTTTTTTTAATTATGTTGAACTGTATTTTATTTCTGTGATCAAAGTTGAATTTTCAGCATCATTACTCCAGTCTTCAGTGTCACATGATCCTTCAGAAATCATCCTAATATGCTGATTTGCTGCTCAAGAAATATTTCCGATTAATATAAATGTTGAAAACAATATTTTTGTGAATCCGTGATTCATTTTATTTTTCCAGGATTCACAGATGAATAGAAAGTTCAAAAGAACAGCACTTAATTGAAAAAGAAATTATACATTTCTTTACTGTCAATTTTGATCAATTTAATTCGTCCTTTGCATCATTCAATAAAAGTATTCGATTCTAAAAAAAAAAAAATTCTAAATTAAAAATTATTAATTAATTATTTTTTTATTTAAAATTTTACTTTTTTAATGGTAGTGTAGGTTTACATGGATTTGTGTAGTGATTCTAATGAATTTTGTTTTGTTTTTTAAATCCTTTTTGTTTTTGTGTTTTTTTATGTATTTTTTATAATATTTCAAAATATATATTTTTTTCATTTTAGAAAAAATACTGTGTATAATATATTAAATTATATATGTATACATAATACATAAAATTACATATTTGACCTTCATCTTATCCTCTCTCTCTCTCTCTCTCTCTCTGAGTAATTATGAAAAAAAAAAACAGTTTAGGGGTCGGTTTACCTGCGCCGAACCCTTGCCAGGTCGACCCTTTGTGTAACCGCTCTGCTAGTCATGCGCTAAACGGACAGTGACGATTTACCGGGCTCTCGGCGAGCTCCAGTTTCCCGTGTGCTTCACGTCTGAAGGTGACTCTGTTCATCTGCGTGCAGTGAGAGTGAGGTGGGTAAACGAGTGAAAGGGTGAGTGTAATGGAATGACTGATGCCGCATGACGCCTGTCAGCTCGGCTAATCGAGGACGACACACTTGGCCACCCACTGACTGGCATGTGTCTGTGAAACAGTGCAGAAATGCTGGAAAGGCACATCAGCTGGGCTTTTAAGCTTTTCTTCAAACCATCAGTAACTTATTCTAATCAATTATAAAGCACACTTTATTTAAACCATATTTATGATCCTAAACAAACTTTCTATGCAAATGCATGAGCATTGATGCTGCTTTATTGCGATAGTTTAATGTCATGGCATGGTTCAGGGTGTCATGTTCTCGTGGAGAGATGGCCGCTATCTGAGCACACGTCTGTTTTAATAGCATTATAGTCGCACTGTAGGGTGGATGGGGTCATGGTGGCATGACCTTGATTGAGAAGCTCCAGTAATGGGACACCGGGTCAGGAATGAGATGCAATGATCAGGTGCGGAAGAAGAAATGTAAGACTAGAAAACAGGCTGAAATAAGAAACGCACAGCTATCAGCCATTAATCTGACCTCAGAGAAATACTTAAATATCTCTGACAGTCATTAAACGTTTTATGGTGCCTGTGGAGTATTTAAAAAGAAAGCTGGATTCGGTATTTTTATGTTCTTTTTGCTATTTGACCTTTAGATGAAAACTAGATGGAAAGTTGATGTGAGACTTGACTTCAACTTGAATCAGAATCAGTATCAGAATGAGCTTTATTGCCAGGTATGTTTACATATACGAGGAATTTGTTTTCGTGACAGAAGCTTCCACAGTGCAACAGAATGACAGCGACAGAACAAAAACACAGATAATAAAAAGATGAATTAAAAATAGAACAAGTAAATAGGGAATAACAATATACAAATTGGCAATTGTATGTACAGGTATATTACAATAGACAGTTTTGAAATGTAGACTAAGTATGTGTGTTAGATAAATAAGTGTATAAATAGTGTGTGTTCCACAATTATTGTCAAGTGTTCATGAGATGGATTGCCTGAGGGAAGAAATTGTTCCTGTGCTGGTCGTTCTTGTGCTCAGAGCTACATTGAGCTCTGTAGCGTCGCCTAGACTGCAACTAGGAGTGTGCTGGATGTGAGGGGTCCAGAGTGATTTTTCCAGCCCTTTTGCTCACTCTGGATGAGTACAGTTCTTGGAGAGTGGGGAGGGTTGTACCAATGATTCGCTCAGCAGTCCGGACTACCCTCTGTAGTCTTCTGAGGTCAGATTTGGTAGCTGACCCGAACCAGACAGTTTTTGAAGTGCAGAGGACGGATTCAATGATGGCGGAGTAGAACTGTTTCAGCAGCTCCTGTGGCAGGTTGAACTTCCTCAGCTGGCGAAGGAAGTACAACCTCTGCTGGGCCTTTTTCACAATGGAGTCAATGTGAGTGTCCCACTTCAGGTCCTGGGAGATGGTAGTGCCCAGGAACCTGAATGACTCCACTGTCATTATAGTGCTGTTCATGATGGTGAGTGGGGGGAGATCAGGGGGGTTTCTCCTGAAGTTCACGGTCATCTCCACAGTTTTGAGCGTGTTGAGCTCCAGGTTGTTAAGAGGTCTTTGGTGTAGAGGGAGAATAGCAGTGGGGAGAGAACACAGCCCTGAGGAGCTCCAGTGCTGATCGTATGGATGTTGGATGTGTATTTTCCCAGCCTCACTAGCTGCTGCCTGTCTGTCTGGAAGCTGTTGATCCACTGACAGACGGAGGTGGGCACGGAGAGCTGAGTTAGTTTGGGCAGGAGGAGGTTTGGAATGATAGTGTTAAAAGCCGAGCTGAAGTCCACAAACAGGATCCTCACATAAGTCCCTGGTCTGCCTAGGTGTTGCAGAACATAATGCAGTCCCATGTTGACTGCATCATCCACAGACCTGTTTGCTCGGTAGGAAAACTGAAGAGGATCCAGCAAGGGTCCAGTAATGTCCTTCAGGTGGTGCAGCAACAGTTTTTCAAATGATTTCATGACCACAGACATTAGAGCCACAGGTAGTCATTTAGTCCAGTAATTTTGGGTTTCTTTGGGACGGGGATGATGGTGGAATGTTTGAAGCATGAAGGGACTTCGCACAGCTCCAGTGATCTGTTAAAGATCTGTGTGAAGATGGGGGGCAGTTGGTCAGCACAGGATTTCAGACAGACTGGTGTAACACAATCTGGGCCTGGTGCTTTTTTCCTTTTCTGCTTTCGGAAGACCTGGCGCACATCGTCTTCGCTGATCTCAAGTGCAGGTGTGGGTGAGAGGGGGGTTGCTGGAGGTGTTGATGGTTGTGTGGAGAGGTGTTCAGGGTGGGTGTGGGGTGTTTTTTCAAATCTGTATTAGAACTCATTCAGATCGTCTGCCAGTTGTTGATTCTCCACAGTGCTGGGGGATGGTGTCTTGTAGTTGGTGATCTCTTTCAGACCTTTCCACACTGATGCTGAGTCGCTGGAAGTGAACTGAATTCTTAGTTTTTCAGAATAATTCCTCTTTGCCACTCTGATCTGCTTTTCCAGTGTGTATTTGGCCTGTTTATACAAGACTTTGTCCCCCTTCCTGTAAGCATCTTCTTTGGCCTGTCGGAGCTGTCTTAGTTTTGCGGTGAACCACGGTTTGTCATTGTTGTAAGTTAGATGAGTCCTGGTAGGAATGCACATATCTTCACAGAAACTGATAGAAGATATTACAGTCTCTGTGAGCTCTAACTAAAGACAGGACAAACTAACAAAAACATAAAAACAACTGCGGAGCACGCCATGGAGGCTGTCATCAGCGGCGCCATCTTGTTCCACATTAATACATAAAAGAATATATTATAAATTATTATAATCTATTATAAAAATAAATATTTTATTATATATATATATATATATATATATGTATGTATATATTAGTGCTGTCAATCAATTAAAAAAATTGACTAATTAATCGCACATTTTTCTGAAATTAATCACGATTAATCCCACCTAACATTAAAGTTTTTTAATATACTTTTATATTGCAATAATTTCACATTCAATCTTCACATTAATGTACAAACAACATAAAGACAGTATATTTTTTAATATCTGTTTAATGGCATCTTTTTTTATGACTGAAGGCCAGTATCACTGATACCAATACTGATTTCTCTATAAAATTGCCCCCCAATATTTACCTATTGACTATAGCCATTCAATATTACAGTATAATTGAGAGCTATCAATTTTAACATGTATTAGACTTTTAAAAAATAACTTCTAATTTAAGTGAACTTAAAACAATCTTCACATAAACCCATTATACTAAATGTCATATTTACCTGTGCCCTTCAGCAGGAATATACAGAAATTGAAGTTATCAAACACTAAATACTAAATTAAATATAGATGAATCCTCAAAGCTATAAAAGTTTGTCATTTGATTAATAGACATCACAGCAGCTGGTTATTAGGTTATTTTGGCTGTTATTTCATTAAGAGCTGCCGCTGCTGAACGTGACGCGGATCTGACACGCATAATATTTTCTCTCAACTCTTTTTACCATTTCTGACACACTTCAGGTCATAAAGTCTCTATTAATGAGCTGACGAGTTGAATCGGGTGTGTTAGATGAGGGAGACAGTTCTGGGCTGCTCCAGGACAGTTTTGAAAACCATTTCATAGACATGTTCTTAAATGTTACTCATATAAAATATATTATATGCACGCACAGTTTTAAGGCAGCTTTAATCATGTTTTTGGTAACATCATTACTTAACTGACCACAACATTGCATGCACGTAGTTTATATCGTGCTTTGATATGAAATGATACAGGCTACAGGCGCCGGCACCTTTGTGCCTGTAATTGAGCACGTGCTGTGAGCACAGTACCGTTTTCACCCTCGTTTAACTCGTGCCTGATGCTGAAGTGAAGTGGAGTGCGCGTCTGAAATGTTTCTAGTTTGATGTGGTCGTAAAGACATTATGCGACTCACTAAATACACTTCTTGTCAAGAGAAAAAATGACAGAAACAGCAGTTGTGAGTGGGGTGGCCAACCCTAGCTCCGCCCCTGCGTTAATTGCGTTAAATATTTTAACGCTTTAAACTGAAATTTTTACATTTTGACACCACTAATATATATATATATATATATATATATATATATATATATATATATATATATATATATATATATATATATATTAGGGATGTGCGGGTCTAGTCGAAAAATAATAAATATCAAAATATTTCAATATATAAATATTTTAAAAGCATATCTGGGCGGAAACTATATTTTTACCTCAGACCTTGCATGCGTTTTCTTCATGTCAGTTGCGGCGAGCTCGAAATGACCAGCGAAGAACCAGCAAGGTGTGGGATTATTTTGAATTAGAAGGAAACGGAAAAGTTTTGTGTAAACTGTGTAATGTCAAATTGGCTTACAATAACTCTACTGGAGCGATGCGTAATCATATTCAATACAGGCACGTATGCGTTAGCTTGAAGACTAGCCAAAGCCAGCAAATGTCAATCATGTCATACACTACAATCTGCCGCTGCGGTCCACGATCCCATCCGCGCTGTCTATTCCTCTAAACGAAGACCCACTTCGGTGGTGGTGCGGGATTTCCAGGCTCTTTTCGAAACTGTCTGCTTGCTTGTAGTTATCTCTCTGCGTGCCTGTGACTTCAGTTCCTGCCGAGCGCGTTTTTTCTTTCAAGAGCAGAATCGCCTCTAGTCCATCTTTCGCCAGACCACGTTAACATGTTATATTCACTGAACAAATGTGTATGGTCTGAGTAAGTAAACCGAGCATTGTTTTGTTTTTAGACAATATAGCCAACATGAAGTACATTTTTAAAAGCCGTTTTAATGCTATTCCTTGATAAACTTTCCTGTTGTTTTTGATTTGTTTTAATATGTTGGCTTACGTTATATGAAAATGAAGAATTCTGTCAGTCTATTTTCCATTTCTGCATTGCTCCAGCTGATCTGAATAAATAAGCTATGCACTGGTTTATGTTGAGTAGGGTTGGGTATCGTTTGGGTTTTTTTCGATACCGGTGCCAAATCGATACTTTTAAAACGGTACCGGTGCCTAAACGGTGCCTGAACCGATACTTAAAAATAATAAAAAATAAATAAAAATGACCAATTAATAATTGGATTGGCCATTAGCACTAAACACATGATGTCTTTTTCATTCATACTGGATGCCAGAGGGCGCCCTCGCACAAAAAATCCACATATCCAGTCACAGAAGTAGCGGAACTCATGAAGCTCCAGGAAATCCCCAATATGGACAAATGCATTGCTATGGATGTAACTGAGTAAACAAGATATAAACGTTTTGAATGATGAAACAAATACAATAAACACTCGACTACAACAATGTATAGTTTATCTGTGTTATTCAAGCCATCTCTGGTATTTCCATAATAATTAAGTATATTTATAATCCATTGCCAATCGATGTATTAGTAGCCTATGGATCATTTTCTGCCTCATTCTGTGACAAGAAGCTACATCAGATCACAAAAGGAAGCATTTAACTGGTGTTGTGGACTAAAAAGGTAATGTTCTCTTTTGTTGGACAACAGGTTTGAATACAAACATGAATACAAGAGAATTTTAGCTTTAGGCATTTTAATTTAAGAATGTTTAGCTTAGCTAGTTAATGGAGGGCTACCTGCTGCCGTCAGAGCAAGTGTAATTTCTGCATTCACGCGCTCCTCGGATGCTCTCATTTCCCGAGTTGTGCTTTTAAGGCGGAATGTGAAAACAGCACGCTCGCGTTACTACAAAGATTTGTTGGACTTGTATTATTAGAGCTTTGGACTTGAGTTCACGTGCATTTTCTCAGTCGGGGAATTATTTTTCACATGAGGTTCCGGTGATGATGCTTCTTACGTTCGTTTTGGAGAAACAAAGGACAAATATTTCAATCGATCGCTCAGGCATGGCACCGAAATGAGGCACCGAAATCTGCGTTCTGATTCGGTTCTAGTACATACCGGTTACATAGGTACCGGTGCCATATTGGTACCGGGTTTCGGTACCCAACCCTAATGTTGAGTGTATGCTCTTCCTTATTTTCTGTTTAACGACCGCCTAAAATTAAATGATGATGACGTGAGGCAAGCACACGGCATAATTGTGACCTATTTTTAGCAGATTTCATCGAGGGATTTGACAGTGTGATGCAAAGATTAAGTATTTCAAGTGTAGGCTGTTATACACGTACAGTTTTTTTTTTTCTTTTGCCATTTTTTGGTGGTTTCTAGCTTTTAGACTAGTTGACTAGTCGGATACAAAACTTTTGTTTAAACGACAGTCAAACTAGTCGTAGCACACATCCCTAATATATATATATATATATTGATTTGAGACTTTACTTTAGACTTGACTTTTGTCTTTCCCAACCATAGTGGTGTAATTTAATTTCACACTTTAATGGCACTGAAGTGGCTTTCATTGGAAAGTCATTTGTGTAATTTTCTGTGTGATTTATCAAATAGCATTCCTGAAATATAATTATTCAATCAGTTAAATTGCCCTCCTTCGGGCTAAAGCATCATCAGCATGCTGCTACACGTTTGCCCGCCGCTGCGGCTCGTGTCTTGAGGGTTTCTCGTCACCTGTTGATACGCGTTCTGTGTTTTATGGCTTCCCATATAATTCACAGCACTCATGGTCAGGCATCCCGCTGAGAGAGATTTACATTGGCTGGAATGAATGTGCTCTGTAATGACGGTGACTGCTACTTCACAAGCGCTGATTTACCGGCCACGGCATCCAGCCAAACAGATCTCGAGCGCTTCTGTCGAACAGCTCTGATGAGCTGATTTACCATTCTTAATCACTCATCAGGTAGAAAACTGTTTTATTGATCCTGAACTGTGCTACATCACTCACGAAGCGGGGGAACGAGGGACCCATGGTAATAAGGTAAAAAGCAAGTTCTAAGGTTTTCTTGGTTCTTTTGTAGGCAGGACATAAGAAGCCCTTTGCTCACTTAGTTGCCATTGGCAAAAAGTGAAGATTGCTGCCAAATGTGTGATTTATTTATGTGTTTTTGCAGCGTTTAGTATTGTAGCCAATCACAGGCATCTCTGTTGAAAGCAATGGCCAGTCTTTCTGTAGGTTAATCAGAAGAATCCCCTCTGAACTCATTTTTGTTTTCATAAGTTTACAGAGTTCTACATGCAGATCTACCTAATATAATCAGAGAGAGAAAAAATGCATACACACGGTGTAAATAAGAGATTGATTGTGTAGTTAGTCATTGCTTTATCAGGAGTTTTCGCATGAGTAAACTCGGTCAGTTGCACTATAAAATCTTTACTCTGTTTCTCTAGAATCTGCATAATCAATTTGACAATTTGAAGAAAAGTTTTGTTTGTCTAAGAGGACTGAACGTCCACGTATACTGTTTCAGGAGTAACAAACGCGAGTGTAAAAAATTATGCGAGTGAATCCGCTAAATTGTTCCGCCAATCGTTGCTATGATTGACAGTGATAACTGCACTGGGTGGAAAAAAAAATAGACCTGTGCATTAAGTGATGCAGAATAAATTCAGAGAAACAAAACTACAACAGCAACAAGTCATGTGTTGGCTGAATATATTTAGCAGCTTCTACAGTTAAAAAAATGTTTTTAAATTAAATCTAAAAATACTTCAAAATATTTAATGCATTATTTTTTAATTGTATTTGTTATAGGGTAAACGTACCTATTAAGCTCACCAAAATCTACATTGAGACATTTTTAGTGCACAAGATACTGGTTTCAGTACAAAAAGTTATGTTAAAATAAAATATTAATCTCTCACACAAAAAATATTTAATTTTATTTTAAATGAAAAAAGCATTTCAATTAAGATATACATCATTCAATTTATATGTCTGGCTGTGCTTAATAGGTACATTTTTGTACCCTTTAAGCACACCCCTGTTCCCATTTAGCTCACATCATGTTTTATTAAAAATTCTTGTTTATTTTAAACAACGTTTTTAAAGAATAATTGAAATTTTTTTTTGAAGGTACAAAGTTAAGCAGAGGGACTTCCATATTAACGTGATATTCCAGGCCGTGGTTGATCCGTTCTGCTCACACGAGGCCTGTGTTTATTCATGGGCGTCTCAGAGAAACTCAGGCTGAATTACGAGCTTGTGGCCCCACTCTAGGTTACATTAAAATCTGCAGTGCACTTGGACCTCATTAGGCTTAATTAGCCAATTTCCGTCATCCTCAACGAGCTTCTAGCAGCATTATATGGAGCAGAAGGGGATTCTGGGGCTCCACTGCTCTTGTTTAGAGGGAAACGGGGCAGGAGGACTTCAGATATTTGAATCAATCATGGTCAATCATGTCAAATCTAACCACAGCGTACGATGGATGGATTGATGGACGGATATAGTGTCTGTGTGGTTCTCTTTCTCATGTATCTCAGTGTTGCCCTGCAGTAACTTCTGTTGCTCAGTTACGGCTGCCAGGCAAACAGAATAAACAGTGACACAGATCATGGGTAGTGTCTCTCACACACACACACACACACACACGCACAAACACACATGTCTAGTTTGCCTTGTGGGGACTCTCCATAGGCGTAATGCTTTTTCTACTGTACAGACCGTATATTCTATTGCCTTACACCTAAACCTAACCCTTACAGGAAACTTTCTGCATTTTTAGATTTTCAAAAAACTTCAATTTAGGTCCCCACTGTGACACAAGTCCCCATGAGTCTGTGTGTATTCAGGTTTAAGTCCCCACCTGAATAGAAAAACAGGTACACACACACCCATACACACACTTCATGTTAACACAAACACACACATTCTCTGTCTGTAGCTGCTAATGAGAGAGTCTTCAGGTCGTTCTGTTAAAACGCTTTAATGAGGATGCATCAGACAAAAGCCCAGTAATGATTGTCTATAATTACTTGTGTTATGACTGATAACTCATATGATGATGATGGCTGATATTATAAATCTATACTACTGTTTTAAAGTTTATGTAATTTCTGCAGCACTATCAGCACCAAACACAAGTGCAAATGTAACTGACTAATTTTCGGTAGAAAAGATTTAAAAAAAAAAATGCTGTTTAGTACTTTTGAAATGTGGTAATGTAGAAAAGTAGCTTACTTTTTGAAAGTAAAAATAAAACCTCATGTCTGCAAATCAAGTAAACCAAAAAGCAAGAAAAAGAAAAATTATGGTCGATACGATATAATTCAAACATATGTATCTGTAGTGTATCCTTAACGTTCAATCATACTGATGTGCTGCCATAGGATATATGAAAGCAGCCTCATTTTTAAAAAATGATTTCTCTTTCCAGTGCTGTTTTGTGTGATTGCAGTCGCTCTCATATGAAAATGAAGGCTCTGAGGTGAGATGGTCTGAATCGTGGTGTCGGCCACTTCAGCGACTGTGATCTGCTCTCAGCTGAGGTTTTTTTCTTGGCTGTGTGAGTCTCTGGCAGATGAGATTCATTCAAGGCCCTGCCTTTATGTCCTGCTTTAAAAGAAACATTATCCTTCTGTCCTCATAATAAAGCTGTCAAGAGGACAAACTTCATCCATTTACACCCATCTGGGAAGGCCAGAGCCGCGGTCTTACAGACAGAAAATGAGATTTGAAATCAGTTATGGGCAAATGAAAAGAAAAATATGAGTCTGAGGTGATAGTTTGTGTCACAGATCCTGGACGTGCCTGTGCTGCTTTCAGCTTCACAGGAAGCAAATGCAGTCGCTTGAACCCAAATTAGCAGCTGTTTGCACAGCAAAGATGGGGCTTGTTAAGTCTCATCATTCGTATTCATGATCACCGCACTTATAGAGGCCACTTTGAAATGCATTTTTTAATTGTTCCCTCACTTTACGTGAGACCATATGCTGCAAATATTCAGTGAAAGCAGCTTATTATTTCTGATGAGCACTGGATGCAGCAGGGAATAAATCAATGGCTCCTAATGAGGTTTGATATGAAGTTTTGGCTGCTGAAAGAAGAAAGGGCAGCGCTAATGCTGTAATCATTTAATGCAATCACATGTGAACCTGCATTGAATGCAATTAAAATGACTAGCTTTGCTTGGCTAATTTGAGCTGATAACCTGACAAACACTTTCTTGGCAGAGAGTCAATCCTCATGTGCATGCATGTATGTGAAGCTTAAAAACTAAACTAATATTTAATATATTTTCATTATTTTGCTTAATATATTAAAAGTTTTTTGTATTTTTCCTTTTTTTGTGCAAAATTTAAATTTATTAAAATAGGTAGCTTATATAATATTTTATATTTGTATATAATATTTTATAATATATTACACATCTAAAGTATTTTTTTATAATATGTGTTTTATAATTATAATACATTTTAATATTTTGTTAAGTTTAAATATATTAAATATTCATATATTTATTTATTTTTTTGCACGTTTTATCCAGTTAAGCATAAAAGTAGCGTAGAAAATTAAAGGTGCCATAGAATGGAAAACTGTATTTACCTTGGCATAGTTGAATAATAACAGTTCTGTAAATGGAAATGACATACCGTGAGCCTCAAACACCATTGTTTCCTCCTTCTTATGTGAATCTCGTGCATGCAAAAGACCACTGAAAAATAGGCGAATCAGAACATAACACCGACTGTGACGTTACAGTCGGGGTCACTAAAATGTACGCCACCAACATTTGCATATACCCGCCCATGTTCTATGCCAGCCGAACCTGCACAGGCGAATCATCAGAAGTTCTGCAGGTATTGTGAAGAAACAAGTGAGGACAACAGCTAAAAAATAAGACAACAGATAAAAATAAGTCCGAGATAAAATGGACAACTTCTGTTTATATATATATTTATCAAATCAGAAATTGAAAGTACAATATGTATTTATGTACTGCATGTGTAGGTAAATGTAGTACATCATGCCTGCATCTCATACATACAAAATATTCATAGTATATGACAGAAATCTTAGTTGTAGTATGGTAAACGCAGCCACTTTAACTCTAACTGTCAGCAGCTTCCTGTTCCTGTCTCATTCAGATGCGTCCGTCAGGCCGGTTGCATGGAAACTGCAATCTCCTGTAGCTCGTTTAACCATTTCTCTTTCCTGGAGCCGGTTCTTCTCATCTGCCTGAATGATGGCTGGCTTCCTTTCATGGACTTCTGCTCTCTCTGGCCTGTATAGCGTGACACTGAATGAACGGCGCTGTCATTGGCTGAGTTAATAAGGAGCAGGCCGTCAGAGCTCTGGACTAATTGGAGCTGAGACTCGTTCATACGTCAGAACGGCTCCGTTACTGTAGTACCGCTCGCGTTCAGTCATCCCTCTCAAAGCCATTTACAGGAAATGAAGAGTCTGCACACTTTTATTGTGGCTTCAGGGAAACTTCAGCGCTCTGTCCTGAAAAAATGTGCGGTGAAAAGTTGAAGATGTTAAAAAGCTTTTGATCTGAAGTGTGAAAGCCTCAAAGATGCTGTATATTACTGTTCAGCTCAACTCACATCACATTCTGTACCTGTAATTTGCTGCATCTGGCCTAATTTGTGTGTGTGTGTGTGTGTGTGTGTCTACTGAACTACATTTTCAGTACAAATTTGTCCTCAGAATTGAGCTAACCAAAAAACAAGATCAGGTGGCATCCTCATTTGGATAACTTTGATATATTATTCATTATTTTATATATTATTTATTATTTTTCATAAAATAAAAAAGTCTTAAATAATTAATTTACTTATCAAAATGTACAATTGTTAAAAAAAAATTCAAAAATTAATTAAAATATATGTGCATATAAATGTTACAATATAATTTTTTTTTTGTATATCAAATGATTTAAAATATTACTATATAGAGAGACAGAGAGAGTGACTGTGATGCATCTGTGCATCTGTGATTTTTTTTTATTTAAGTCATTTGACATACCAAAAAAATAAAAATAAATAAAAATACATACATATATATATATATATATATATATATTATAATGTTTAATATACATTACTATACATTTTTAAGAACTAACATTTATTTTTAATGACATATGGATGTATATAATTTAATTTAAATATATATTCAATTGTATACATTTTACACATTTTTGTACATTTTTATTTATGTGCTAAAAATATTTATTTATTTATTTTACCAAAAAAAAAAAAGTGTGTGTGTGTGTATATATAATTAAATGTTTAGTTACATAAAATTGTATTCATATACTAACAATGTACACAAACAAACAAACAACAACAGCAAAATAAAAAAATAAAATAATTGAAATGATGCAGCAAGTTTCCTAATATCTACAGTATAACTAGCTGTGTGTAAAACCCATATACATCTATGGAAAATCTCCAACTACTTTAAGTAAACGTGTGTGTGTGTGTGTGTGTGTCCTTCATCTCAGCATATTAATTGCTGTTTCACACAACAGAGTAACACCTCTTTTTTTCTCTCACACACAGACACACACACTCATACAGTCATTTCCCATGATTCACGTCTGCTGCCTTTACTTCGCTCATTAATTACATAGCAGGGAGTCACCTGATATTTGCCTTTACTTTTATTCAAATCACCCAGAAGCCCGTCACATATTTGCATTTCAAACTTATTATAAAGCAACATCTGCCAGCTGATATTTACATGAACCTCTGTCAACAGCAGAATACGATCATTTAAAATTAAACATTATACACGTAACACTCAAAATCTTAAATCTTACATTGATGTTTGTTCACGGAACTTGTTGCAGTGCATTCTGGGATTGCAAACTCTGTGAAGGACACGTGATGCTGTCAAAACGAGGCATTTTAGATTATAATGTCATCCGGGTAGGCAGTGCACTAGATTTTCTCACTTCATTTCTCATTCGTATTTCCAGAGCCGTGTGTCTGTGATACAGTCAGAGATACAGAACCTTTCTGCTGTTGCTGCAGTGTTTTATCACTCATCATTACTGTGACGCTGATATTTAGAAATCAAGTTATCAGTTATCTTCAGCAGCACACGGCATGCATTACAGATCTGTAATTGGACACAATTATCTGAAGGCTGTTCGGTTACACTGCATCCAGCAGCAGGATTAGTGCTCTACACTTCCTGTAAATAAACTGAATAGAAGAAAAACACAGAGAGAGAGAGCAATCCTGGCTAGTGTTCTGGATAGGGCTGCACAATTTTGGGAAAAAATATCACAATTTATTCCAATATTTTGCGATTTAATAATAATAATAATAATAATTATAATAATTATTATTATTATTAAATCACAAAATATTGAATAATTGGATATTTTTCCCAAAATTGTGGGAAAAATACATTTTATATTGTTTTATTTCAAAATATAGTATTTTTATTTAAAAATACATTTTATAGTCATATATAATCACAAAATGGTGTTATAATAATATTGAAATATTACAATACTAATATTTCTTATTTTGTTTCATATTTTATTTAAAAACAATTGTTTGATATTTATTAATAAAAATTATAATATAAACATAATACATATTATAGTCATTTATATATAATCACATACTATTAATTTTATTATAATAATAATAACTATTATTATTATTAATCTTATTATTATTTAAATACTATTATTATTTTAAGTAAAATAAGAAATATTAGAATTTATATTTTACTGTGAAATAAAAAACATCAAATATATTAAATATAAGAAAAATAATATTCTTAATATTTAATTTTTACAGTGCAAATAAAAATACTAATACTTACTGCTGTCTTAATTTCATCATTTTGTAACGTTAAACACTTTTACTTTAGTGAAAAGTCCTCAGGGAGAAAGTTTCTCTGTTTGTTGACAACAGCGATTGTATCAACACTTCTCATTACCAGATGTGCATGTTATGCTCCCAAATGCATCGTAAAGAGATGGAAACTCACTTCACATGCAGAGATGAGATTGTGTGCAGCAGCATTTATTCTAATTAAATGTATTTCATATTTAACCCTCTGGGGTCGAAGCCCGCACCGGTGCGGTCTGTCTCGTATTTTCTTTATGACCGCGAAAAGAACTAAAAATACTCTGTCAGTTTTGATCGTACAGATAAGAATAAGGTATTGTTTGAAACTGCAAAGGGTCTACTTTTATTTGTGTATAGTCATAATAACAGCAAAACAATGTGCTTTTGTAAAATAAAGAAAATAAAAAAATATTTTTGTGTTCTCTGCCGTCTCGGTCTCTGTCACCTCTCTTCACAGACACGTAAATAAAACAACCTGAATCTCAGTGAATACCTGCCTCAAAGACATGAGAAATATATGTATAGAAAGCTTGTCAAGTCAAGTCCAAAACAAATATTCTCTGTTTAATCCATATGAAACCAACGCGATGTCCAGTTTTTCCCAAACTATAATTCCTGACTACATGTATGAAATCAAGTGAAACATTTTGAAATATGTGTCATTTCATTGTCTAAATATCTCATGGATGTTTGTTTAGTGTTTTGTAACTTATAAAACCACAAGATATAAAAGTAGTGTGAGTGTTAACACTATGAATGAATGTTTGACACAAAGGTGTGTTGCTGTTCAAGTCTCAGTGTTCAGATCAGTATGTTCAATCATGTCCTTGACCTTCATTGTGTATATTTTTATTATACTGTATTGCAAATAAAATACAAATGATAATCAAAAACCCACATTATTTTACTCTCCTCACACTCTTTCTTACCTGCCTCAGTCCCATTCATATCGATGGCCCATTATGGGAGGCCCTTTGTCTCTCAGGTGTGAATCACTAAATATTCATCGCCATTGTCACTCCCTCGCATACAGGCTTTCGATCACGAAACGTTTTACAAATGTTAAATCAATATATTATTTTCTGTGAAGGAGTGAACAGGATCATTTTCACATCATTTTGTAGCAAAACCTCTAGTCTACCACATCCAGTTCTCAAATGTCTTGTGAACAAATATTCTGTATGTGTTTTATGGCCTTATTTAAGTGACTTAAAAACTAACCATGCATAAACATTGTTTTCTCAAAAACATAAACATGTACTTTCATGCTGCTCACTTATTATTTTAGCCCAGTTTGTGCTGAATACAGTGTTATCAGACTTTAGCCATTAATATTATTTTAAGATACTGAAAAAAACACAAATGTCAGTGCATGTCAAAACTTCTCCAGGGCCCCAAAACACCCTCAGACCCCAGAGGGTTAATAATAGCAATAAGCCATATATACATTTCCATTTTATTTAAATTAATCTCTAATTCTGTATATTTTTAGGCCATATGCAGTTTAAATACTGGTGTGGTTTAATGATAAAAGTAAGTTTGATGTTTTTATCTTTAGTCTTGTGTTGTTTGAACACTCGAGCAGCTGAAGGGACAGTTGAAAAATCATGTTTTATATGTCTATAGTTAATTGTCTGTGCGAAACTCAGTCTTGATATTGCAACTGGTCTGACAATTTTCCAATTGTTGTGCTGCTTTCTTTTGCTAAGCCATTGCTAATGTGTTCTGAGTGGTTGCTAGATGGACAGATGGATACATTTGAATGTGTAAACCCTAGAGATGTTCAGACGTGTGCTAATGAAAGAGGAGCATCTGTAATCAGACCGAAGACAGCAGCAGATCACTATCGTTAGCTGGAGGAAATGGATTTCATCTACAAACACTCTGGATGAGCTCTGGACGCTATAATACGCACTTTCAAAACACTGATGGCTTTATTTGAGCAGTGATGTCATCTTCAGCCTCCACCAATGGCATGCGTTTGAGGCGGAGCTTTCTGTTTGGGTGAATAATGGAACACGGGATAGTAAAAGTCAGCCGGTCATTATTACAAAATAAACCCTGTTATGGTGATTAAAGAGTGTATTCTGCTTCACGTTGTGGTTCTGGTCAACCTGTTTTTGTTTTTTTATTTTTCTTCAGGTTTGCTGTACTTACTGCACAATTTATCCAAAATGTTGATTATATAATTCAATATATCTTTCAAATATTATAAATTATAATATATAAAATAATAATAATTATTATTATGACTATTATTATTATTATTATTATTATTATTATTAAATACAAATATTAAACTAAATAAGAAACACTACTTTTACAATATTTTGCTGTAAAATAAAAATAAAGACAATATTTTACAAATAATATTAATATTATGAAATAATTAATAGGACTACAATATATTATTATTATTATTATAAACAAATATTAAACAAAATAACAATGTTGCTTTAAAAAAGAAAATATTTAAGAAAAATAATATGATAATATTACAAAAAATTATTTTATTACATTACATTAATTTATAAAATAATTAATATGACTACAAATATTATTATTATTATTATTAAATAAAAATATTAAATAACAATATTGCTTTAAAAATTTAAATGAACATAATCAAATGAATAATAATATTTTTATTAATCCACTAATATAAACACCATTTATGTGCCTTCTCATTGTAAAATGTTGCTGAATTTAAATGCTGTATTACATTTCCTTCAAGTTTTCTTCCCTTTTGTAGTCCTAAAACTACAGCAATTAATTTGTTACTCCGTCAATTTAACTTTTTCAGTGTTTGATTTAAATTCTGAAATCAAAAGCAAATCTCAGTGGCTCCGCTGGGTCCAATAAAACAAAGAGAGGTTGAGGGATGTGCGAGTCTGGGAGTGAAGGTTACGCTCATTAGTGAGCGAGAGAGAGCTCAATTAGGCCTGGAGGGAGACGAGTCGATGGCCGGCGAAGATGTTTTACATCACTCTCTCTGTGTGAGATTCAGCGTTTTTATGTGCTAATGAGAAACCCTGGACTATTCCCTCTCTAAAAGACACTTTGGAGGTGGACGTTCAATTAACCGCTGGAGAAAAGTAAAAGTGTTTTTCTCCTAACGGCAGACTTTCAGAGATCAGAGTGGTGAAATTATGGTAAAGCAGAGCCAATAAGGCTTCTGGACACGTCTCCCTGTCCTCCATTGGTCAGTCAAACAGATAGCCCCGCCCCCAAACTCACTTCATTGGTCGAGGCAGAAGAAACTGAATCTGAGCTTGATGCACGGCAGCTGTGAGCTGTGTTCTTCAAAAAGCAGAGACGTCTTGATTCTTCAGCGTGTGTGTGGTTGGTTGTTTGCTCAGGTGTGTTTGACGTGTAATCCTGTAATCTTCTGCTAATAGTGTTCGTGACACGAGCACAGCCCATCAGCACTAGGAAAAACTGTGTCGATCAGCACATGTGTTTGTGTTATCCTGTAGATAACATGTTCAGCTTGTAAAACTGCTAGAGTGATTGACACACCTAAAGTGAACGTTTGACCAATTCATTCAGTCATTGATTCATTGATTCATTCATTCATTATTAAATTTATTTATTTATAATTTTTTATTTTTAATATTTAAAATTTTATTATCTGTTCGTTTATTTCACAATTATTATTATTAGTATTTCTAGTATTATTAGTATTAATATTTATATATATTTAAAATACATATACTTGTATTATTTATTCATATATATATATATATATATATATATATATATTAGTGCTGGCAAAATTAGCGCGTTAACGCAGGCAATTCATTTTTTCAGTTTAACGCGTTCAAATTATTTAACGCAATTAATGCAGGGGCGGGGCCTAGGGTTGGCCACCCCACTCATAACTGCTGTTTCTGCCTGTTTTTTCTTGACAAGAAGTGGATTTATTCAGTCGCTCACATAAATGACGTTTCAAACACGTGCTACACTTCACTTCAGCGGCAGGCGTGAGTCAAACAAGCACGGTTTTCAAAACTGTCCTGGAGCAGCCCAGCACTGTCTCTCTCATCCAACACACCCGATTCAACTCGTCAGCTCATTAGTAGAGACTGAAATGGGTCAGAAAAGGTGATGAGAATTGAGAGAAAATGCGATGCGTGTCAGATCCACGTCATGTTCAGCAGCAACAGCTCTTAAAGAAATAGAAGCCAAAAACAACCTAAATAACCAGCTGCTGTGATGTCTGTTCATCAAGAATAAAAGAAAAAAGAGGAAATCAATGACTTTTATATAGCTGTAAGTATTTATCTGTATTTAGTTTAGAATTTAGAGTTTAATAACTTTGTTCAATTTCTGTATATTTCTGCTGAGGGGCACAGTTAGCCTAGCCTAGCTAAATATAACATTTATTATAATGGGTTTATGTGAAGATTGTTTTAAGTTAACTTAACTTAGAAGTTATTTTTAAACTCTAATAAATTAAACAAATTAATTAATGCTCTTAATTATAATGTAATGTTTAATGGCTATAGTCAGAAGATAAATATTCAGTATTACTTGGTATCAGTGATGCTGGCCTCCAGTCATAAAAAAAGATGCCATTAAACAAATATAAAAAATATGTTGTTTGTACATTAATTTGAAGATTGAATGTGAAATTATTGCAATATAAAAGTTTAAAATTTAAAAACTTTAATGTTAGGTTGGATTAATCGCGATTAATTTCAGAAAAAAATGTGCGATTAATTAGTTATCTTTTTAATCGATCGACAGGACTAATATATATATCTGTATTTTATATTATGATAATTTTAAATCATGTTCATGGGAAACAAACAAACAACAACAACAAAATAAACTGAAAAACATCTGGTTAATGTGATCTTGTAATATTACAATTTCCAGGGCTGAAATGGTCGCAATTATAGTTATTGTTATTTATTCATAAAAATATATCAAAACTTTTTATTTATTTACTTGACATTATATTTTATTACATATTATATTATACATATTTTTATATTTATTTGTATATTTATTGTATATAAATGATCATTTTAAAGCACACTCGTGGAAAAGCATCAGGCCTGAAATGGTTTGATTTTTTTCTACATCCTGTAACCATAAAGCACTGAAAAAGTCATGGAAATGAGTATTTGTAATGAATTGTGTGTGTGTTTTCAGGAAGTGATCAGTTGTGTTGTCAGGATCAGTATTGGTCAGCTTCTCCTGTGTCACAGAGATAGATGGATCTTTACTAGTCAAAAATCAACAGGTCATGTGACTCCTGACAGCCAATCACTGAGTGAAACCTGAGCTCATTTGAATACAGATGGATGAATGTTCATTAAACTGACCATCTGTTCTTCTTCTTGAGGAGGTGAGTGTCTTAACAGACGACTCCTGTCACCCTGCATGCTAACAAAAATACCATGTTTTAGGACATGGTACAGTAGTAACAATATGGTATTTTATTAAATGCCTTGGATGGCCACGTAAATACTGTGGTACAGGTACGTGAATATTGCCTAATCACACTTTGTATGGATCTTCTCAACGCTTCAGACCTGTTCTTTTGTGATCTCAGATCAGCTGATACATTTGGCTGTGTTAGAATTTCACTGGAATCGTGGGTAACTATCACTGGAATAAGTGACAATACTCTAAATTCTTTGATAGTTTTCACTAGAATTATGGGTGAATTTTCACCAGCATTGTAGTTGTCAAATAATTTATGCATGGATTTTTGCTGGTATTGGTGATTTTTCACCAGAATTATTTGTGATTTTCACTGGAATTGTGGATGGATTTTTTTTTTTTTGCTGGTAATATTGGTGATTTTTTCACCAGAATTATTTGTAATTTTCACTTGAATTATGGGTGATTTTTTTTTGGTGGTTTTATTTCCCCTGAATTATTTGTGATTTATGGTAATATTATTGGTGATCTGTCACAAGAATTATACAGTAGCTGATTGTCACTGGAATTATTTGTAAAGTTTTTGCTGGTAATATTGGTGATTTTTTCACCAGAATTATTTGTAAAGTTTTTGCTGGTAATATTGGTGATTTTTTCACCAGAATTATTTGTAAAGTTTTTGCTGGTAATATTGGTGATTTTTCACCAGAATTATTTGTAAAGTTTTTGCTGGTAATATTAATAAGTTATCACTGCAATTATAAATAAATTTTCACCAGAATTATTAGTGACTTTTTACTAAAATGATGGGTGATTTTCTCTGGAATTATCAGTGTTTTTTTAATTTATGATCTTTGCCTAGCTATTATAATTTAATTTTAAGTAGCCGGGATTGATATTTAATCATCTGTCATAGACCTCTGAATCTGAATCTGTTGACCCTTTGTCTGCTCCAGGATGATATTAGCTTATGAACTCGTGCACCTGTGTGATTTTTCATCATATTACAGGTGCTCACTGGATCAAGATGTTTAGAGCTCAGTTATTTGCTGTCCAAATGAAAGCATGACCCCTTCACTGTTAATTACAGCATGAGATCATCATTATCATCAGTAATCAGCAGCATAAAGCAGTCATTCATTCCTCCTGTCAGTATGTGCTGTGTTTGATGAATGAGCCTCAGGCAGAACAGATGAATATCTGAGGCTCTTCTGCCCTCTAGTGTTGAACTCAAGCATGTGCAGCTCATCATTTCATACACTCACAACTAATCATATATTTGTGCTCAAACATTTATTCATTTTGATAGTAAAGCTCAGGTTTTAATTTTTCCATCTGTTTTTATTGCCCTCTACAACACTGCAATTCTTGTTTTAGCATCACGCTCACTAAATGTTTTTGGGTTTTTTTTGTAAAAAATGTTTGTTGTTATTTTATTTAATAAGAATCATCATCACCATTATTGTCGTTATTAATTTAATTTCTAAATTCTATTTTTAAGCTTATTTTTTCATCTAATATTTAGTTTTAAAAATAATAATAATTTTATTTATTCATTTATTTATTTACTTGCTTGCCCCAGAGTCTTGGTTCTTCTTTAAGATTTTAGTTAGTTGCCAAGGCAACATTTCTAAATTCTACATTTTTAAAATTATTTTTTTCATGCAATATTTTCTTTCATTTAATAATAATAAAAATAATCATATTTATTTATTTATTTATTTCCACCCAACCAGAGTCTTGGTTCTTCTTTAAGTTTTCTTCTTCATCTACTTACACAATCTTGGAAGTTTTACTTTGCCTTTGTCGCCTTCAGCTGCTCACTTCTTTCTTTCTTATCCTCCTTATCCTTTCTTTCTTATCCTATTTTGCTGTTTTTTTTTTTTGTTTGTTTTTTCTGTAGGGCTGCTTTAGAACAATGTGTTTTGTAAAAAATACTATGCAAATAAATAAGCTTGTTTTTTTAACCCCAGGTTAAGGCTACAGTTAACCCTGGGTTAAACAATATTTCACACCTGTAATTCTGGTTTATGAAGTCCTGTGGTGAATTACTAATTGGTGAAACAGGTGAAATAAACATAATGATAATGCAGGATTACATTAACCCTGGGTTAAATATGTGACCCTGGACCACAAAACCAGTCATAAGATGACATATAAATAAGATTTATATGTCATCTGAAAGCTGAATAAATAAGCTTTCCATTGATGGTTTGTTAGGATCGGACAATATTTGGCTGAGATACAACTATTCGAAAATCTGGAATCTGAGGTGCAAAAAAAATCTAAACACTGAGAAAATCACCTTTAAAGTTGTCCAAATGAAGTTCTTAGCAATGCATATTACTAATCAAAAATGAAGTTTTGATATATTTACGGTAGGAAATTCACTAAATATCTTCATGGAACATGATCTTTACTTAATATCCTAATGATTTTTGGCATAAAATAAAAATGGATAATTTTGACCCATACAGTGTATTTTTGGCTATTGCTACAGATATACCCCAGCGACTTAAGACTGGTTTTGTGGTCCAGGGTCACATATATGATTGTAAGTTAAGTTAACCACTTAAAAAAAAAAAAGTGTGCATTAACATCCAGAAAAAGCCATTTCTATGTTGTCAGGTTTAGGGATCAGTCTTTGTTTTGTAATCGGGTGAAAGATTGGTGCAGTAGATGATTCATCAGGCCTCCGGCGGTGTTTTGTTTTCTTCAGAAATGTGAACGCAGCAGAAGCGTCGCTCAGACTGATAGAGAGGACGCTGCTCCAGATGAATGTGGCTAATAGCAGCTCAGGCTGACTTCTGGGAGTTTGTCATTGACGACGATTTAGTGGCCGTAACTCAACCAAAAGATTATTCAGCACAAAACAAATAAGAGCGAGAGAGAGTTATAGGCACAATATTAAAACCTGATCTGAATACACTCATACGTAAATGAAACTTACCTCCAATTTAGTGTCATATCACTGTTAGACGAGATCTGTTATGCTGTATTTCTTCTCTTTACCCTCTGACCAAATGATTGAGGTTGATTAGTTGCTTGTGATTATGATTTTGTCCACTAGGTGGCACTATGAATATACGTGCAAAAGCAGAATGGCTAAACAAATTATTTCTAGACTTCACAGAGAAATGCATATTCCTCAGTGATTGCTCTTCATCATTCACAAGATCTTCACTGACTTAAATTCCTTTGGAGAAATAAAGATAGAATAGGGTGACCATATTTTAGTTTTCCAAAAAGAGGACACTAGGGGGCGGGGTTCGTGGGTGGGGACATGTGCGAACATATTCAAGTCAATAGAACAGAAAAAGAATAGATAATGCTAGTGTTAGAAGGTCATTATTTATAATAAATAAGAAAGAATAGAGAGTGCTAGTGTTAGAGGCTCATTTTCTTTATAAATAAAACAAGTAGTTAGAATAGAAATAGAATAGAGAATGCAAATGTTAGAGGGTCAAGTTTTTTAATAAAAAAAAGCAGATAAAATTAGAATTAGCATTAGAATGGAAAGTGCTAGAGTTAGAGGGTCAAATGAAGATGAAAGAGATGTGTTTTCAGCCATTTCTTGAAGATATTAAGGACTGCTGGGATTAAGTTGGGTAGGTCCATGAAAATTTTATCATAGGTAGAATGCAAAATGTTTCAATACAAGCATTTCAGTCAATATTTCAATAATTTCAAACCTTTAACCCACTTGAGAAAATTAACACATGGCAACAGTTTAAAAATAGCCCAATTCTGTGGAAAAAAACGCAGACTTGGCAACCCTGCATCCAACAAGAGCTGCAGGAGTCCGATTTGACGGATCACAGGATGAGAATAAGGAGAGATGATGACTGACAAGACCATGCTTGAGTATTTGCTGCTCAACAGATCCTGAGCTCATTTACAAATATCTGATCTTGTAAGATGTTCTCCCTTTACACAGAGTGCGTGTGATCGCGAAATCGAAAGTGAAAGTAAACAGCGCAAACGCTCATTCAAAAATATTTAAATAGGCCTACACTTCATACAAATAGCGGCTCCCTGATGCGCCAAAATTATACACAATATTAGAATGCTTAAAGGAGAGGACACGAAAATCGAGGCAGAGAAACACATGTTGCAGGAGCAGGCGGCAATGGTCAGAAAATCAGCGGGAGCAGGATAAAGAAAACAGCCGAATCCTGGACATTTTGGGCGATTAAGAAATCCCAGCCAGATGCATTAGGTCCAAAAAGAGGACATGTCCGGGGAAAAGAGGACGTATGGTCACCCTAAGATAGAATGCAGTCAGAGTCTAGAGCTGTAAAATGACTGTCAGCAGCAGCTCAGATCATCAGATGAGAAATGTTCATATTGAGATGTCTGATTTCTGATTACAGACTTTGGTCTCTTGACGAATCTGAGCACAGTTTGAGACATTGTTGAGATCTTCTCAAACTCTAGAGGAAACATATGTGAGATCACTTATTCAGGAGAAGCAGGAGACTTATTCTCTGTTAAATCTTATTGAAGAAGTGTTTTCTGAGAAACAACTGAGAAGCAGAAGAAAGTTTATATGATTTTGTTTTTAATTTGCTTATATTTTTATATTATCAGTTTTCATTTTATTTTAGTTTATCAGGTCATATGTTTTAATATCAAAGTGACAGTTCTCAGTTCATTGTTTTATTTATTATTTAAATATTTTTGTGAACATCAGTCCACAAGAGGATTCCTGAAATATGTTTTGTTTTAGTTCATCCAGATAAATAATCATGAATGTTGACTGTCAATTTTAGTTTCACGTTTTAAAATGAACATTTGCAGGAATTAATAACAATAATAACAATTTTAATTGATTAATATAAATTAAATTCTTCTCCCAGTGACTGTTTTCCTTGCACTGTTTTATTTTATTTGTTTATTATTGTTATTTAATTTAATTTATTTTAATTTAATCATTTATTTTTTGTGCACATTCACATGTATCTCATACTTTTTAAATCTGGTTTATTTTCATCTTTTATTCTCATTTCTGAGGCGGGACATCAGTGATTTGGGTCTCAGAGCACTTTGTTGGGATTATAGAATTCCATCCAGACATACAGATGATGAACAAATACAGATGTAGCCTTGTGTGTGTGTGTGTGTGTGTGTGTGTGGCTTCTGAATCTTGGAGTGGATTAGTCTTTTAAAGTGGACGGAAGCATAATGAATTAAAGTTCAATCCCTCCTCCTGACCACTCTTAATCTGTACATGTGTGTGTGTGTAGAGTGTGTTTATGTGTGTGTTTAGGTGGGATTATGTATTTTTCAGGACAGCGTCCTCATGTCAACAGGGCTCTTCTGCTTGTTGTTCATGTGTGTATTCATTCACACGTCTCTGTGTTGATCAGGAGGTCTGCAGCCGCTTCAGTTTGTCATAGCATTCAGTGTTTTTATATCCCTTTGTGGACATTGTAGGCGTTTGATCCTTTAGATGTAAACTCTTTATTTTTGTTGTGAGTTCCATATGCATATAGATGCATTTAGATATTGAGCACTTTGTTGTAGAGCAGAACGTGATATTTTCTATGAAAAATTGATTAGATTGGTTTTCCTGTAGCTCAAATAGTAGAGCATGGCGCTAGCAACGCCAAGATCATGGGTTCGATTCCCAGGAAAGCAAGAGCTGATCAAATGTAAAAACTGTAACTTGAATGCAATGTAAGTCGCTTTGGATAAAAGCGTCTGCTAAATGCATAAATGTAAAATGTAAATGTAAAGTGTCTCTATATAAAGGGGATTGATAAATAAGATGGATTGATGATGTCAAATGTGAAGGAAAGTCATTTCTAAGTGGGAGACAGGTTTATTATCTTTAACTACAAAAAATAAACAAAAAAATATTCAGCTTTCATATATTTAATTTTTAAACATTAATACTTCAACTTTAACTTCTTATATTAACTACTTAACTTAATTAACTACTTATTTTAATGAATTACCAAGGCAACTTTCATAATTTTCATTTCAAGTTCACTTTCAAGTTTTTCATTTATCATTTTATTTTACTTTGTTTTATTTTATTTTAATTTATTTTAATTTTATTTTACTTTTTTGTTCATTAAAAAAAATAATTAATTAATTAATACAAATTAAATGTTAAACTTATTTTATGTCAGCTAGGCAACATTTCTAATTTGTTAGAACACTGAAATAACTAAAACTAGAAGTGAAATAAAAATGAATAAAAAGTATATAGACATTTAAAGAAAAAGACAAAACCCAACAAAATTGCTAAAACTTTAACTAAAATGAAGATGAAAAAAAATACATAAATGAAAACTATAATATTGTATTATTGATACTAAAAAAGGCATTTTAAGGAAAGATCATAATTTAGAATAACATGTACTAATAAATTGTTCACAATAAGACTAAAAACATGAATTAAGAAGATAAATGGAGTCAATTATGATGGTTTTCTTGATTGCCAAAGGATTTTATTTGACACTTTAATTAGATTTCTAGTCAAATTGGCACTGTATTTATGTGTTACTAGTAATTTTGGCTTTTACAAAAGTGTTTCTGCATTTGGTCTGCACTATAACTGATAAGAGGAAGATGTTTTGTGCTGTTTTTCACACACACGCGTGTCCAGATGGCATTGGTGGACCTGTAATCCATGTGTCGTTTCACAGCTGGGATTACAGTGGGCCAGTTGGAGCGTTTCTGTCTCCGTGTGTCTCAGTCTGTCTCTCTGTGTTCACTGAGGAGAATCTCTGCTGTCCGTCAGTCTGCTCAGTCTCTTCCTCCTCTCTGTCCTGTTTGATTGTGCGTTCAGATCCAGGTAAGACATCAGGAGTTGAGATGAAATCACAGACGGTGTAAATCTGAGCATTGAGCAGCTTTCAGACGAATCTGAGAAGTCAAAGTCAGGATTTGTGTGTTTATGATGGCACACCTCTAGCTCTGTGTGTAGAATTGTAATGATTTGACTCATCAGACGTGGTGTTTGTGTTGGGATCTCTGTGATTGAGCAGCTTTGTGTGGTTTGAAACTTTTTCAGCGCTCACTGTAGTCAGTTCAAGACATTCTGTAATTGGGAAACAGTTGCTATTTTGATTGACATCAGTATTGTATGATGTATATGATTTGTTTTATAATAATATCTAAGCAGCTCTATTTTTCTGTGTGTTTTTGTCTATAAATGTGTGATGTAACCGCACACACACACACACACACACACAGAGTATTTGTAATCAGGCTTAATTTTGCTGGCAGATGATAGTTTTTCACTTAACTAGTCCATGAGAGGATTCCCATGATTCAGTAATATGTTGTATTTTAGTTTGTCAGGATAATAATCCTCAGTTTCTGACTGTCGGTTTTACTTCTACATTAAAATTTAATATTTTATTTTATTTTTCATTATTTCTGTTTAATTTATTGTTATTGTTGTTGTTATTATTATTTAAATCTATGTTTTTTTTTTTTCAATTTAATTACCGTATTGTCCCGAATATAAGACGACCCTGATTATAAGACGACCCCCACTGTTTTTTTCTCTCTGTAAAACACATTTATTCTTAAATTATTTTCATATTGCATATTTTTCCAATTCTAATTTTTGTTTTGAAAGTATGGTAAATACTGGTAAAATGTACCAACAATGACATTGGAAAATTTTGATATAGGCTACCATTGAAATAACAGGTAGCCCATCTGAATTATATAACAATTAGGCTATCCAACTCATAGTAGCCTACCAAAATGTTATTATCAGTAGACGTGAAATCTTATTGTAGTCTTCAAATCTGGGTACTGTCTTATGTTTTAAAATCACTTACAGAGGAAGTTTGGTCCCATCAGGCTAACATGACAGTCACGATCATGCTGCTGTAAGCTTTTTTTTTTTCATTTGTTTTCATTCGTGATCTTTACAACACACATTATATTACATATTTCATGGCACACTCGTTTTATGCGTTTTTGGCGCCACCTGTTGTTGTGGGTGTATTATTGACATGTCAAAGTCTAGACCCTGAATATAAGACGAACGCGTTTTTTCAGATGTATTTCCAAGAAAAAAACATCGTCTTATATTCGGGTCAATACGGTAAATTCAATTTCACAGTCAATAAACAACTAAATTAATGGACACTGTTCTTTTATTGTGAATTTGGTGCAGTAAAAGAAAGGAGTATAAATGAGTAGTTGACTAATATCATATGCATGCTTTTTATAAAGATGCATGTGCACAAATGAATATAAGTGAGCGTCTAAGGATCATTATTCTGTTCTCTCACAGGTGCGTGTTTCCTGTGTTTGGTGGATGTGGTTCCTGTGAAGAATGAAGATGGCGTGGTGATCATGTTTATTCTGAATTTTGAGGTCATGCCAGACGATAAACTACACGACCCACAGGATCTCAATCATAAGCTGCCTGTGTTGTGGCGCCATTCAAGTACGTCAATGCGTCCTCTTCCTCTTCATGAAACCATACAGATGTTACACTGATGCATATATTTTGAAGAAAAAAAATTATAATTTAATTGCCATTTGTAGAAACTGAAAATAATATCACAATTATGGAAAACCTGGAAATATCATGGAATATTGTAGCTGTAATTAGAAACTAATAACTAGGGCTGGGCAAAAAAAAAATAGATTTTTCGATTAATCGTTTTTTTTTATTATTATTATTATGTCGATTTGATATCGATTCTCAAAAGCCGCGAATCGATCTTTTCCTGTTTTTATATCAGCAAACATTTAAAACAAGATCTGATTAATATGCATCTTATCATTAGTCTTCTCCACTAGATGTCACCCTCTTATTTACCGATGCGCGATGTTACAACAGAAAGCCTGTCATTCATTCAGAGCTTATCATGGTGGAGATACTGCTGACAAGAACCAAGAACAAAGCAATATGCGTGATATGCAATGCTCAGGTAAAATTATATAGTAATACTACAAATCTGCAGAAGCATTTGCCATCACGCATAAGGCGAGGACGACGCTTGTGGTGTTTTCAGCTTTTGCCGTCTCACTATTTGACGATAAAACACAAGAATATCATCTCCAGCAGCTCTGAGAGTCACTTCACTAGCATTGTACCGTTTAATCTGAGAAATCTACCATCATCTCACATACACTGCAGCTGCAAGTTCCGCACGGCAACCCGTCAAAATAAAAGTTTAGTTTAATGTGCAGAAACTATGCCAGAATATTATTATTTAGCTGTCTTAAGACTCAATGTAACAACAATGCTACTACTACTACTACTAAATATTAATAAATCTTTACTTTTAAAGGAATAATCACATTTGTTTTCTTTTTCATTTTAATTTATTTTACAGTAAACCTCTGTTGTGCAGCACTTTGTTTGCCAAAAAATAAATTTTTAGGATAAATTATGATAAATTTGATTAGGATAAATTAAATTGATGTTTTATGCCTTCATCTGATTACCAGAAAAATGAAGAGCATTTTATAGGGACCAATTTTTGTTTAAAAAAGGACCTTATACAAAAAAAAGAATAGGTTTATAATACAGGCCTGTGGCAACTGTAGTTGTAAAACTCATGAAAATTATTATATATATATTTTATAAATATTATATAATTTTTTTTTTATGGATATATATTTTTTACATTTATTTACTTACTTATGTATTATTATTATTAGAGTAAGTATTGTTAGATCATTTACAAATTAAAGTCACAATAACACTGCCCATTAAAATTGCAAAGATGGAAAATGGCCATTAGACTAAATTATGACTGTTTTTGGTACAAAAATGTCTAATTTTGACATTTTTCTCTCTGTGCTTGCCGTAGATCGAGCTCGTGGCATCCGTTTGCGTCTGCCGCTCCTGAACTCCAG
The DNA here is from genome assembly GCF_012432095.1 of Onychostoma macrolepis. NCBI lineage: Eukaryota > Metazoa > Chordata > Actinopteri > Cypriniformes > Cyprinidae > Onychostoma > Onychostoma macrolepis. Next base: position 2,102,502 of record NC_081178.1, on the reverse strand, counting down.
GAATAACAGTAAATCTTCTCTGCGGGAGGATCCGGAGGCCGGACGAGGAACAGGTTTCCCCAGTAGCTCCCGTCCACAAAGCCACGAATCCCTGGCTCTGGGTGAGCTGCTGTCCCTCCCTGAACACGAGCCGCCCCGTCTGACCAGCGCAGCCACTCCGTCCTCGCTGCTGCCCGAAGACCAGTGCAACCTCCTGAGCAGCGACCCCTCGTCCCCTTCTCCGGCCCCGCCGCACCCCACCGCGCTGCCCCTGGGTCACTCCTCTCCCCGACCACAGCGGCTCAATCCGGACGCCTCCGTGTCCAACTGCAGCCTGACTAACAGCCGCTCACGCGAGAGCTTTCACAGCATGCGCCGCGCATCTTCAGTGGACGACATCGAGGCCATGCGGCCCGAATGGGACCGGAAGCACCGCGCTCGACCCACCAGCAGCAGCACGGGTGAGAAAACTGACCAGGAATAATACTTTTATTGCACAAGGATGCATTCAATTAATCAAGAGTGACACTAAAGGCATTTAGAATGTTACAAAAGATTTCTGTTTCAAATAAATGCTGCTCTTTTGAACTTTCTATTCATTTGTGAATCCTGAAAAATAAAATGTATCACATCAGAAATGTTTCTTGAGCAGCAAATCATTTCTGGAGGATCATGTGACAATGAAGACTGGAGTAATGATGCTGAAAATTCAGCTTTGATCACAGAAATAAATGACATTTTACAATATATTGACATAATAAACAGCTAATTTAAATTGTAATAATATTTCACATTTTTACTGTATTTTGATGAGGCGAGGAAGACAAAAACAAATACTATTAAACATAGTATCAGTCAAATAAAGTTGAAAAAAATACATTAAAATTAAAAATGTTGCATTTGCAATTAATTGAAATGAAATGTTTGAATTAGTAAAATTACTCAAACTAAAATTAAATAAATATAAATTAAAGCTAAATAGAAATATTTAAACAAACAAAAAAACTAATAAAATTGTCAAAAGCACAACATATTTAAAACTAAAATTAAAATGACAACTAAAAATCTTTAAATGAAAGCTAATTCAAAATATTAATCAATAGTTTAATATAATATAATATAAGAGACATCTTTCAAAAACATTAAAAGATCCCAAACGGTACTATAGATATGATAAATACTGTAAATGTCTAAAGCATTTCATACTAAAAAGGAGATTTTCAGCGACCTAAAGCAAAATCTGTTTCTTGACACAGGTGCCATGAACAACAAATCCAACATCCTGAACTCTACCTCTGATTCGGATCTGATGCGTTACCGCGCCATCAGTAAAATCCCACAGATCACGCTCAACTTTGTGGACTTCAAACCGGACCCTCTCATCGCCCTCCCGGCCGGAGAAATGGACATCATCGCGCCCTGCAAACTCATCGACCGCACGCACAACGTCACCGAGAAAGTAACTCAGGTAAGACGCTTCTGCCCAGGAGCCTTGCGTTGAGTTCAAGAAAGCGTTTGTATAGGATTCAATTGAACAGATTCATAGTGATGCTGTGTTTTGTGTTTGAGATCGAGATTGACCCGTTCGTCCTTCTGTTCTTAATGACTCGATTCACACTTTAACGTCTCTGATGGCGAGAAAAGCATCACCGTGAGATTTTGCCGCCCCAGATAAAACGCTTTTGCTCAAGGACGGATTTTGAAGGAAGCTGTTGATGTCAGTCTGATGTAATGGTCTTTATCTGGTAAAGCTGAACTCCCTAAACTGTTGTGTTTGTGAAGATGAAGTGTTTGAATTCAGGAAGTTAAAGAGACGTGACAGTAAAGTCTTGCAAAAGTGACACTGACTGACTTTGACAACCTGCACTCTCAAAAATAAATGTTTCAGAAGGAATATTGCACTCAAAACGTCACACTCATGATGTTTTGAACCATTAACCAACCTCTTTCTTCTGTTGGACAAAATGAGATGTTAGGCAAGATGTTTACACTGATGCTTTCAATGCATTGAAATCTAGTTGAATGCAAACCATCAAAATCATCAAAGATGTCTTCACATTTGCATTCACACAGTTTATTCATACATGCTGCATCACCCGGTTTGACGTCAATGATGCCAAACACAATTAATTCACATTGTCCACAACAACATTGAAATGACCCCTAAGCCCTAGGTAGTTTGTTTTTTAAAACTTATTTTAATTTATGGACATGGTCAAAATAAAATAAAATAATTATGAAAACAAATAAGTTAACAGAAATAATAATAATAATAATTATTATTATTATTATTAGATTTTGCATTCTGGAATTTTTTTTTTTCCTCACAATTTCCACTTGATATTTTAGAGCTTGTAAAAAAAAAAAAAGTATATATAATCATTAATATAAAAATGCTCATGCTATGTTAAAAATTGTATTAATCTACTTGGATTTTTCCAGATATAGCCATCACACTTTTAAAATTAGGCTTCTTCACGAATCCAGGTTTTCCAAGACTCTGGGAATCCTGATCCTTTTAAAACTTGTTCGTTTGATTTTAAATAATTCATTCAATAATAAAAATGCATAATCAAAAGTCATCTTGAGACCCCATGGTTGAGAAGCACTGTTCTTGAGCATTTTTAATCACCAGTAAAGCATTATTTTTAAGAGTGTAGGAAAAGCTAGTTTCCAAATACTGTTGCGGAAGCTGTCGTCAAGAATCAGTTGAATTGTTTGTCCAAAATCAATTAGCTTCATTCAAGAAACAAGAGCAGAATGAATTGTGTTGCATTGATGCATTTACATTTGCTTTTGGCAGATGGTTTTATTGGACTTTCATCCTCTGGGAATTTAGCCCATGACTTTGGTGTTACTAGAATCATGGACAGGAATACAATTTCTGTTTTATTTGTAAAACCATTCTTATCTGTGTAAATCTAGATTTGTTGTGCTGGTGTGTCGTGAATGAGGCTAATAGTAAAGTCGGTAACTTGAGTGTTTTATTTGTCTTCAGCTCATCAGAAGAGATCCTGTATTACTCTGAGAAGAGCTAAACCCTCATATTTTCTCCCAGACAGACATAACTGGGTTAATTTAATAGTGGTAGCATGATGCCCATGTGCTGGTGCTCATCGCTCTCAGATTAAATGAAAAGAAGGATTGATTCTTCTTGATGAAATCATGACAGATGAACACATGCTTGACAATCCCGGCGCACGCCTGCTGTCCTACATACAGGACCTGATCACATGATGATTATCAGGTCATGTGACCATCAGTTTCATGTGAGTTGTGTCATATCAAGTATACTAATATAAGTAAAATTATATTGATAGCATTGGAAAAATAATGTTAAAAAGTACAGAATATAATTTAATCTTTTTATTTAAATTCATTTTTGCGCATAATTAATTTTTTCAAATACTTTTAATAATATGTTAATATATTTTCAATGCAAAAAATGCATTATTTGAACTTCAAGTGTCTAAATTAAGAAAATAGTTAACATATTTTAATTAAATAAAATGTTATGCTTATTTATACAGTTTTTTGTTAATTAATTCTTCCATACAAAATGTATTCAGTTGAGAAAATAGTTATAATTATTATTATTATTATTATTATTATTGTTATTATTATATTTTTTATTTGTATTATTATAATTATTAATAATACTATTTTCTAAAAAGTGTAAACATTTTGTAAATTACAAAGATATGCAATTTCAACTGCAAAGTTTCTAAATTTAGAAAATTAAATTTTTTTAATAAATTATTTTGAGGCATGTTTTTGTTAGTTATTTGCTAACTAACTAATTTGCTAATAAATTCTACCATACATATGTTATTTTAATTTCAAAGTGTCTAAACTAAGAACACTATTTACATTAATATAATTCATTTTTAAGCATACTTTTGTTAATTATTTTGTAATAAATAAATAAATAATTAAAATGAATAATTTACTAATGGATTATTTCATACAAAATGGTTTGAACTTCAAAATGCCTCAACTGAGAAAACAATTAAATTCATTTTTTTGTTAATTATTTTGAAATAATAATAACAATAATTGTTATTTTGACAGTGGGACTGCTATTCTAATTCTTCATCCACTGATGTACTACCTGTGGGTGGAGTTTTCTATCGTATATCCTGTATGTTATATCTTGTCACGATATGTTTGAGAGTGTATTTTATCATCTTGTTCTGAACCTGGATCTCTGGGTTTAGATTAGTGAGCATCAGATTGGGTTTGACTGTTATCATCCGAACTGCTCTTGTTTTTGGTGTTGACTGTTGTCCTGGTGATGCAGATGATGCGATTACTTTAATTAGAGTGATTAGATGAGCTCCAATCAGCATGTGTACGCGCTGTCAGATGTGTCGGTGAGCGTTTACCACTGCACACTAACATCTATCAGATCAGTCATAATGCAGCTGTTTCTAATTTGTCCACAGCAGGATTTTAGGAAGAATTCACTATTGATTGCCGCAGTGAGTCTTTGTGAGATGAGTTTGTGTGTGACCGTGCATGTGTGTGTGTGTGTGTGTGTGTGTGTGTGTGTGTTGTGCTTTGAGCTTTTGTCCGCTGGATCAGACTGTGTATTGAGTTTATCAACTACACTACCTGTCAGAAGTTTGGATGCACCTGCTAGCTGAGCATTATGAATAGATTATAACTAGTTTCAATGCTTATGAATAATAAAAGACAAATGGAAGTCTGGGAATGATGTGATCATAACATGTCACAAATAAAATTACAAACATAACACAAATAAAATTATATATATATATATATATATATATATATATATATATATATATATATATAAAAATAAAAATATATATATATTTGAGCTTCTTTTTTTTAGATCTTCCATTACTATCCACTACAAATCAAGGAAATTAATGTAAGATTTTTTTTTATTAGTTCGTAATACATATTTCTGTGATTCTGCTGAACATGAGTTCCCTCAAGTGTGTCCAAACTTGTGTCTGGAAGTGTGTTTGCGTTGAGACCGATCACTGTCTAATCCAGCAAACTCACTCCACAGACTAAAAGCTTTAAAAACACAATACACACACCTGTTAATTTACGGAGGTTATCATATAACAGCGTAAAATAACATCTATATATGTGTGTTTGTGTGATTTCTTCTCCAACATGGCGGTCAAGGCTGATTTCTGCTGTATTATTGTGTTATTTAGGTTGATGTGTAAGAAATGACACTACTGCTCAAAAGTTTGGAATGATGCTGTTGAAAGAAGTCTCTTCTGCTCACAAGGGCTGCATTTATTTGATCAAAAAAAAAATATATTTTTTTTTAAAGTATAACTCGGAAATAGTATTCCTGTTAAACTGTCATTGTTTGTTGTGATCAAAGCTGAATTGTCAGCATCATTACTTCAGTCCCCAGTGTCACGTTTCTTCAGAAATCATTCTAATATGCTGATTTGCTGCTCAAGAAACACTTCTGATTGCTTTCAGTGCTGAAAACAGTTGTGCAGCTGTGGAAAACAGCTGTTATTTGTTTTATCAAATAAATGCAGCTTTGGTGAGCAGAAAATACTTATTTCAAAAACATTAAAAATCTTAATTATTCCTAACTTTTGACCGGTCATGGTTTTTATCTTTGACACCCCAGCTGTGTGTTAAATAAAAACACATGTTTTTGTGAAAAGTGGGGACATCCCATAGGCGTAATGGTTTTTATACTGTACAAACTGTATGTGCTATTGCCCTACACCAACCCTACACCTTACAGGAAACTTTGTGCTATTTCAAATTTTCAATACACTCCATTCTGTGTGATTTATAAGCGTTTTGAAAAGTGGGGACATGGGGTAATGTCCTGAAAAGTCACCTTCTCCTTGTAATACCTGTCATACCCTTGTCATAAAAATGTATGTCCTCATTTGTCACAAAACGCACACACACACACACACACACACACACACACACATGCGCACACTCGCATTACCCCTTAATCTGTGTGTGATTGTGCAGGCTAAGCCAGAACATTGTCTTGATGTATTTTCCATAATCTATGCATTGTAGAGATGATCTGTCATCCGCTGGAACAAAAGTTCAGAGAGCCGCTGAATTCCTCCTGCTGTAGCTGCTGTACCGTCTGTCACCTGATGGGGGCAGTATATCACAGCTGTGCACTGCAGCCACATGACACACTGTTGCATTTTGGTGGAACTATGTGTTACCATGGTGAATTTGGAATGTTTGAGAAGTTGCTATGGTGATATGGCTCATGTTTAAAACTTTAGAACTTTATAAGTAGAACATTTTGAATTGATTTATTAATCCTTTATTAATTCACAACTCTCTACAATGCGAGTAAATCACTCGCATATGCGACTAATCTTCACTCTGGGCGACTAAATGATGTCTACTATTAGCCGATGGCTAATAAATTCTCAGATTTTACTCGCCAGTGTGTGAGTTGGAGGCTAAGTATTAGTTTAGCACAGATATATTTTCACTCTCCGATCACTCTGACTGAGCGCTTCAGAGTTTCACTCTCCGTCAAGCGATCTGTGCTATTTTTCAGATGTATCTCGATGGATGCGCAGCGCACCTGTATTTGACGTACCGTGAACTCTAGGTGCACGACTCGCCGTAGCTTTGGTGAGAGCAAAGAGAGTCTTACATGCAGAATTGACGCACTACATGTAAACAATATTCTTTGTTGTATTTTCCTGTCAAAAGTTCCTATGGATTTTTTCAGCTTTTAAGAACTGCCGGGTTTTCCGGTAGTGGGCGGAACTAATGCGCAAACGACAATCTCATTGGCTGGCGCTCACCTATTATCGTCCCTGTTTTGATTTCAGCGAATCAGTTCGAGTGAACGCAGACAACATGATTAATATTCATGAATCCAGCAGCTCGTTAATGCTTAGTGCGTTTTATACTGTTCTTATTATCAGAATTCGTATTATTATTATTATTATTATTATTATCATCATCGTCTTCTCATAATACTGTATAATGCTTGACTAACTGATGTTAAGAGTGTACTTTCAGATATTTAAAAAGCTGTACCATTTTACAGACATATACAGTAGGCTATATAGGCCTAATATTATCAGTCTGGCGAGTAAACTAAAAATTACTAGCCAATGGCGATCATAATGTCATAATGAATTCACTGTTAACTACTTACTAAACTCAGCTCATGATTCATGTTATATTTTCTATCAAACACACATGTACTAACACAGTGAGTGTTCAGCCCGGTTAAGAGATGCTGTGTGGATTTTCAAGAAGTCAGAGAGCGCAGGTACAGGATCATCACGGCTGGGTCTGGATGGAGAGTGAATTCTTTCCAGTTTGAGCATTTCATTAGGAATTGTTCTACAAATGTTCTTTGTGGCATGGATTTTTTTTTTTAATTATTAATCCGTGTATAAGACACAATAGGGTGAGAGAAGAACATAAAACAGACAAGATCAGTCATTAGTGTATTTATTATTTTCTACACTTGAGGAGGATGATCAATTAATCCTTTGCCACCCAATAATGTTTATGACAAAGCTGAGGATGTCAAATGCTCAAATTATGATAGTATTAAATTATTTAAATTAATTTCAAAGTCAGAGTATTTCTGATTCCTTCTTAAAGAGGCTGTTTGATTTAGTTTACCCATAAATGTTAATTAATGTATTAAATATCAAACGTGTACTAACACGTTGTTACGGCTGCCGTTATTCATGCATGAATCCGCATGACTCCAGTCATAGTTAAGGATAGTTCATAATTAGTTAACTCCCTTAATAATCATTAGTACACAATGAATTAAGTATTAATTTAGGCATTAGTACATGATTATTCATGTACCCTTATTGTAAAGTGTTACCAGATTATTCAATTCAGTTTGATGTAATTTTACTATTAATTAAATTGTGTACATCTTAAAAAGGTGTATTTATTATTATTATTATTATTTTAAATAGAGTCAGTTTGATTCTGTATTAACACTAAATCATAATAATAATATTGAGAAGGAAACAAAGTTTAAAAAATATATTTAAAAAAAATATATATAGCCCAAAATTACCAATGCTATAACTGAAATTAAAATAAAAACAGAATTTAAAAGAAGGGAAACTTATGAACTAAAAAAAAAAGGTAAAATAACTAAAATAAAAATCCAAAACAAACAAACAAAATCCCCAATAAAATTGACAAAAAAACAACAACAAAATTACTAAAACTTTAAAGTGAAAAATGAAAATATGTAAATAAAATGCAATTCAAAATATTGTTTATCAAAGATCCTTAAATTCTCTTGTGTCTGTCCTTATTTACTCTTGTTCCGACGCAGTCTCCTTTTACTGCAAGTGTAAAACATTCTGTCTGTTCAGAAGCCGCGTGTCTTTGATAGAATATACATCATATAATCCTCATTCAGTCCTCTGAACCGTTCATTCAGCCGCACAGGGTTTGATAATTAATTTAGAGCAAAGAAATGCAACACTCATCAATAATGAATGATCAATGTTACACATTCTCTTTCATTGGACTGTCAGAGTTTAGAATGTCTCGCACCACATGCCACATGTCAGGATGATATTAAAACTGCCCTGAAGATCTGTCATGACAAACAGCACTAAACTGCTCTCATATCATTTGAGAATCATATCTTCCTTGATCTTTTGGAGATAGAAGTGCTTGATGTTTTATGTAACCTTCAGAACTCAAACTTGCTCTCATAAAGAGCATTTATTGAAACTAAAATGAAATTCGACTCGTTCTGAATGTTTCTGTTTAGTCACAGTGAGGTAATAAACAGGAAACAGGGTTGATATTATTCATAAACAGCAGAGGAACTAAGGATAAGAGTGGAATGTAGTGAAGTCTTGAAAAATCATCTTAAATTTATAGTGCAAAATAATTTAAATTACATTATAAATGGACCTCACATGGGGAAATAACTAAATTAAAAGATTAAAAAGATGTATGGCAGTGTCTAACGGAGAAGTGTGTGTCAGTTCCCTAAACAGGCTGTGAAGTGAATGATTTAATCAGTTTATAATTAGAACATTACATATTCATTTGAGAGCAGACGCAGATGAAGAACATGCTAATTTTATCTCAAGCTGAGATGTGCACTTATTTATTTATTTAGAGAATTACTGGTCAAACAGAATCCACATATGACATGTAATTTGAACTAAATTGATCGTTTATGTACTGTATTTCTGTGTGTGTGTGTGTGTTTGGAGGTTTACTTATAATATTAGTATTTTTTGTGGCAAAATTATTATCTAATCTATCCATTCATCCACAATCGTTCTGAATGTTTACTTACTGTATTATTAAGGGTGTGTGTGTGTGTGTGCCAAAAAAAAAAAAAATAATTATTTATTTATTTTTTCCACCCTTTCTCTGACTGTCCACTTACAGTGTTAGACCAGTGGTTCCCAACAGCGGGAGCAGATGTACTTTGAGGTAGGGCTGGGTGATAAAACGATAACTACAATTATAGTGATATAATTTTCCTCGATAAAACAAGTTCGATAAACATTCAAAGTACTGTTTATGCGGGAAAAGCGGAACAAAACAGCTCTGTGAGATCCAGTGAGAAGCGCTTGAATTCAGTGAAGAACACAAATGACTGGTCTAAACTAGTATCAGTCAACTGATATAAACTAGTTTAAATCCAGATAAAACAGCAGAAAAACACTGTGTGCAGCGAGACAGTCAGAAGGCTTTTCAATCTACAAATCGCCATCGTTTACCAGGGATTTAGTGTAGTAACACTAACTGCACCATGGTATTGTGGCAGAAATGTGTGGTATTTATATCAAATTTATTATATTAATGTAGACGTGTATTAAATGTATTAAAGGAGTAATGGAATGTAATTACACTATATTTGTGATTAAGCTATAGGCTAGCGTTTGTGCATTTATAATAAATGTATTTAGACTACTGTTTTACATATAGGCTACCTAGAAAACATATAGTTGGAGTTTTACCATAGTATTGAGGTGCTATATGTGTGGTTTTAACTCTGGTTATCATGATGTAAATGTATGCTACTATGGAAGAACAATGGCTAATTTTAGTAAACTCAAAAATTTCACCATATAAAAAAGGAGGTTGTTGCAATTTTTTACAGATGTTACTGATTTTTATAATGAACATAAATTTAGATCTGCATCCTAACTCAAACTACTGTCAACACGATGTCAAATGTGCATTTCTAAGAGACAAAAAATTGAGAAAAAAAGGTTGGGAACCACTGTGTTAGACATTTTATAATAATATATAAATTAAAAAATCATGTTTATGAGTGTGTGTGTATATATATACAGTATATATATATTTATTTTAATTTTATTTTTTCTCTGGTTTGCTGTTGGGTCCAATATAGTCATGTATCGTATAGTTTTTGTATTCTGAAAGTTGTACAGTGAATTTTAGCAGAACATAAAGCACTTTTATCTGAAAGGAGAAGTGTGATTCCTCATGATGTGAGAATTTAAGATGTAGACATTAAGAGGCTGTAATGGTGACAGTCGATCGCTAACGACTCCGATGTATCTAGATGATTTAATTGGGGGCAATTACACACAGCAACAGGACAGATCCATTACAGCGGAGGGGTCCTGAAGTCACGTCCCGCTGTATCTAACCTGATTTACCAACGACCGCACTTCTCTTTCTCTTCAGAAGTCGTACAGCTTGTACATTTTAACCGTTTTTTTCTCTCAGTGAGCCGTCCTGTGGAGAATAACGCGTTAGTCTGTCAGTTCCTCACGTCCACTGATAATCAAGGCCTGAGAAGAGCTTACAGTATGATTTGTACTTCAGCAAAACTGTCCTCCATGTTCACTGTAATCACTGTAATACTACTTTAAAACATGCTGTCTTGTGAGTTTATATATCACATCGTCTTCCTTCCGCTCAAGAATGATAGATAGATAGATGGATGGATGGATGGATGGATGGATGGATGGATGGATGGAAGGATATAGAGATGAATGGATGGATGGAAGGAAGGATATAGAGATGGATGGATGGATGAAAGGAAGGATATTGAGATGGATGGGAGAATATAGAGATGGAAGGATGATGGATGGATGGAAGAATATAGAGATAAATAGATGGATGGAAAGATATAGATATGGATGGATGGAAGGAAGGAAGGATATAGAGTTGGATGGATGGATCAAGAGATGGATGGAAGGATATAGAGATGAATAGATGGATGGGAGGATATAGAGATGCATGGATGGATGGATGGATGGATGGAAGGAAGGATATATAGATGGATGGATGGATGAAAGGAAGGATATAGAGATGGATGGATGGATGGAAGGATATAGAGATGAATGGATGGATGGATGGAAGGGTATAGAGATTAATGGATGAAAGGAAGGATATAGAGATGGATGGATGGATGGATGGAAGGGTATAGAGATGAATGGATGGATGGGAGGAAATAGAGATGCATGGATGGATGGAAGGAAGGAAGGATATATAGATGGATGGATGGATGAAAGGAAGGATATAGAGATGGATGGATGGATGGAAGGATATAGAGATGAATGGATGGATGGATGGATGGAAGGGTATAGAGATTAATGGATGAAAGGAAGGATATAGAGATGGATGGATGGATGGATGGAAGTGTATAGAGATGAATGGATGGAAGGAAGATATAGAGATGAATGGATGGATGGAAGATATAGAGATGAATGGATGGATGGAAGGATATAGAGATGGATGGGTGGATGGATGGAAGGGTATAGAGATTAATGGATGAAAGGAAGGATATAGAGATGGATGGATGGATGGATGGAAGGGTATAGAGATGAATGGATGGAAGGAAGATGTAGAGATGAATGGATGGATGGAAGGATATAGAGATGGATGGGTGGATATAGGGATGAATGGATGATAGATCAATGGATAGATGCATGGATGGATGGATATATAGACAGATGGATGGTTAAACAAACAGATGGATGGATAAAGATATGGATGGATGGATGGATATAGGGATGGTTGAATGGAGAAATTATTTAAATTTGTCTTCCTGTCATTCCACACTCATACTCAAATTTGAAAGGGAATCAGTTATTTAATTGAGTTTTGCTCAACCCTGCTAATAGTACATAGAAGATGATAAAAATAAAATCTGCACATTAATTATAATAAATATTTTGAGGGCCACAGATTTATTGTGTCAACAACCAATTGCACATTTTTAAATCCTGTGATTTGATTATTTAAATGTGTTATTTGCAGAGCTTAAGAGCGATGAGAGCAGATATAATATCATGAATCATAATCCTGCGGCTGGTGTGTGTTATTGCTGAGTCAGTGTGAACAGCCTGTGTGTGTGTGTGTGTGTGTGTGTGTGTGTGTGTGTGTGTGTGTGTGTTTGTGTGTGTGTGTGATTGATTGAGTGATGTGAAGAGCTGCTGAAGGTCTTCATGATGCCCTTTACTCTCTGAATGCTGCAGGAGAACGTTAAAGCTATACGTCAAGTCAAGTCACCTTTATTTATATAGCGCTTTTAACAATACAGATTGTGTCAAAGCACTTAACAGTATCAAATTGGAGGATAGAGTGTCTTCATTTGAATATGTTAATGAGATAGTTTCAGCTCTATAATTCTGGATGAGTGTGGTTTGCAGTCGCAGCACCTGACCTGCCCCACCTAAAGCCTCTCCCTGTCACAGGTGACCCATTTTGGCCACGCAGGAGCCATTAATCTTGATGGGACGGGTGTGGCGGTGGGGGCCGGCTCATCATGGGGCGTAATTGAAATAGGCGCTGGTCTGCGCTGCATTGATTCGAACCCGCGCCACCCTCATCTCTCATATGCCAAAACCTTGATTCACACCTGCACGCTTCAGGGCAGCAGGACGAGATCCACAGGCTGTGTTTGTGCATTTAAAACAGGGTCATTCCTGTTACACAGAGTTGAATGAGAACATGAATATGCACATATGCAATTTAAAGGTGTGTTTCTGTAATCTAATTATAAAATTATACAAAAAAAACATTACATAATTTGTCAGATCCATTGATAATATGTTTTGATGTTTCTGCAGCCGTTTTTCCTCCAGTGATGATGTCACTTCCTAGAGGATGATGTCCTTCAGGAACAAGTTTTTTTTTTTTTTAAGTTATTTTAAGTTGACAAAATTGACAGCATGAAAAGTGTTATTGAGCACATTTATTATATAATAATATATAATACAACATTTATTCAATTTATAGTGCAATGTGTTCAATTTATAGTTTATAAAATATTGATTAAATCAATCAATTCAAGAAAATGTAAAAAAGAAAAAAAAAATTGTTAGTTACTAGACATTGTAAAACTAGACAAATATTATGATAAACTAACTGATATGATCTATAAAAATGGTTTAATATTTGAATTTATTTAATGTATATATTTATTATTAGTTTCTAGTTTTGATAAAAGAAACAAAAAAAGAAACAACTAGGATATTTTCGATTAAATTGTTAGTTATTAATAATAGAAGTAAGACATATTAATAAACAGATATGGTCTTTATTTTAGATCTTTGTATAGATGTATTTAATTTATTTATTTAATAGCAATTTCCAGTTTCTAAAATATTCATTAAAAGAAAGGATGTTTCCAGTTAAGAAGTAAGACAAATATTGTGACTCCGTTCCGTCTCTCGCACAGGGATGTCAATTTTCGATCATTTCCATGATCGATCTTCGTTTAAATTAACGATCAATTAATCGTTAACCTTAATACTGCAAAATGCGTCTATTGCAGTGGCATATATTCATCGGCATGACAGGATGTGCAAATGCCACTCAAAATGCAGGCTTTCTCACCCGAATTAAAGGGGTTTTAGTCCAAATAAAAGGCTAGTAGCAGGACTGTAAAATGAATAGATGTGATTATCATCATTTGATAAAATGAAGAGAGTGCACGGACGGATCATTTTACTTTGTAGGCTGTTTCAGATCCCGTCACGGAGACTGCTGAAATGGTTTCATTGTTCTCGTTACTGTATTTTAAAACACAATCGCAATGTTTGCAATTGACATTATTGGCATTTAAAATAAAATGATCCCAAACGTAACTGCGGCTCGTGGGGCTGCGCCACGCAGAAATCAAGGAAATTTCTCTGGCATTTCTTTATTTTTGCTGTATCGAAAATGTACCGAACTGTGACACCACTGTATCGTATCGAACCGAACCGAACCATGCTTTTTGTGAACCGTTACACCCTTAATATACAGTATATATATATATATATAATTAAGAAATAACCAGGATAGTTCTGATTAAAGATTGATAGTTTTCATTACAAAAGTCAAATATAGTGATTAACTAACTGATATTTAAAAATTGTTTACTATTTTATTTATTAATTTACATATGAAGTGGGCTTGAGGAAAAATGTACTGCATAGCAGAAATGGTCTGAGTCTTGATGCTTGACTGAACTGAATTTTTATTCAAATTGTATTAATTTGAACACATCTTCCTGTTCATAACCACGCCTTCTATTTAATTGAATATGGAATTTTAGCATGTGCAAGTAATGATTTTTAAAGTCACCCCCATGTGCGGCCGTGGTTTTGCTCGGCCTCTGGTCCTCAAGCAGGCTGACCCTTCACGGGCCAATCCATCACGGCAGGACGGGGGGCGTGGAGATCGGACGGCTCATCTCCAGAGGCAATGGGGTGAACCAGAGGACACTCAAGTTCTCAGTCACTGCCAGCGAAGGTTGGTTGTTTGGGTTGATTGTTTAATTTTGCTCATATAACAGTCCTAGAGGTCTGTAGAGACTTAGAGAGAGTTAGAAACATCAGTGAGGAATAAACTAGGGCAACATTTACACTGATTCCCTGTGAAATTGGTGAAACTGTGTTTTGGAAAAAAGTGAGTCTCATTCATATGATTGTGAACACTGAGATCAGCAGTTTGCTGTCCGTCAGATGCTCGTTCGCTGGAGTGTTTTAGGATGTTGTGCGCTCAGTTTCAGGACACGACTTTGGGACTGATGCCAGAGCTGATAGAGGAGATTCTTCCGGACTGCATTCACTCATTTTTCCTTAGTAGTTCATTAAATTAACCTTTAATACCTGCTCTGTGTGGACTTTCATGGAATTGCATTTATTGATTTCTGTTGTGTTTTAGTTGTTAATTAGCTTCATCCTTGCTTTATTAAAATGTGCATTCATGCAAATTAAATTAAATGGTTTTTGAAGGTGAAGTGTGTCATTTCTGCTCCATTAGTGCCACCACACTGTTATTTAAGTCTTATTTATGTACTATTAGAGTATCTATTAATATTTTGAATTTGCCTTTATTTTAATATTTTCATTTTAAATTTGGTTTAATTAATTATAAAATAGATTTTATTTAATTTCAGTTTTAGTTTGTTTAATTTCTTCTGACATTTAGATTTTTTTCAGCTTTATTTCATTTAAAAAATCAATAGGCTTTGTTTTAGTTTACGATAACAACATAGTACTGCAAAAATTATGACTGTTTTAAAATTTGTTTCAGACAATCATTTGCGATTGGTCTGACTAACTCATAGTCCCGCCCCCAGACTCACGCCATTGGTTAAACTGATTGTGTCACTCATACAAAAATATTGCATTTCCGTTTGGTGCCACTAGTGGTGTAGAAACCTTAAGGTACTTAAAGGGTTAGTTTACCCAAAAATGAAAATTAGCCTGTGTTTTACTCACCCTAAAAGCATCTTAGGTTTTAATTTTTTTCTGAAATTGAGGACAGTGACTAAGTAAATCAGATGAGAGTGTTTTTAGTTAAAACAGAACAGAGAATGTGTTTCATTGTTTACGCTGATCGACTGGAATCTTGTCCGTCTCAGTGGGACTGAACTGTAGGAGTGAGACACTCCAGACCCTCCGAAGGCTTTCCCATCACCTATCTTTCGGTTTAGAGGCGCTTGTAGTTTGGACCATCTGTCCGTTTCGTGGCTTGTACAGATGGAGAAGGTGCTCGAATGCGATCTGTTTCACGGCCGTGTGGGGAAACCGCTTCTCCTCGGCCAAACGCACGCATGGCTTGGCTTTCTGTCTGGCCGTATGATCTCAGTCTCATCTCAACAGATTGTGAGACAATTGTAAAAACACCAAAACACATGGCATCCAGACTGAACACACAAACTAGGACTGCTTAGTAGTTTATGGTCATACATTGGCTCTAAAATGGATTCGAATAGTGATGTCTTTTCCCAATAAGTGGAACCATTAACCAAACAGCCATTTGTATTTTATTTTATTTTAAACTACTGCTGTATGTAGAGGATTTTATTTTATGGTTCATTTTATTCATTTTTATTTATTTAGATAATTTTTTTACATTTTTGTTTATTTCATTTGTATACATTTGGCTATGACAAAACCAATTGAGAAATAATGATGTAAAGAATTTTATTTTATTATTTTATTTTTCTTTAGATGAATGTCATAGGTATGATTTATATTATAAAACAAAACCAGTTGTGAACTACTATGTAGATGACTGTATTTTTTTTGTTTATTTTATTAATAAATATTTATTTATGTTTTGTTTTGTTTTTTGGAATATTTTTTTTTTTTTTGTCTTTGTTTATTCTATTTTTATATTAACCAGTTGTGAAGTACTGTACAGCACTTTATTCTATTCTATTCTGTTTTATTTTTATTATTTAGTTTGAATGTTATTTTATTTTATTATTTTATTTTATTTTATTTCTTTGGTATATTTGTTTGTCTTGAAACAAAACCAGTTTGCATAGAGGGATAAACGCACGCACACACACACACACACACACACACACACTTATTAGTGCACACGTGCATGGGTCAGGGACGAGCGCATGTCTGCTGCACAGGGGAGCGATCACACTGACAGCAGCGCTCCGTTCTCCATATGCAAGTGGGCCGCAGCCTTTACACATTACTGATAATATTACATGATGCTTTCCATTTATTTTCCACATTCAGCACGTGCCGAGTTCCCCGGTGTACAGAGTTCTGCTCCAAATAAAACATATATACTTTGTGTCTCTGTCCGGCTGCCGTAAACATACAAGAATCATTTCCTCATTTCACTCGCCGCCTATTTTTGTCGTCACGTATGTAGAAGCAGGCCGTAGGTGCCGTCGGAGGAACATGATGCCATTATTTTCAGTTATGCACAAACAGCATTTGTAGTTGGAGTAATAAATCACGTTACGGCTGCTGGCCTGTATTCTCCACCATCGCTCATGATGTCTATGAACGGCTGCAGGTCTTGCCCGCCAGGGCTTCAGATACTGTATGTGATTCTACACAAAACACAAATAGAATTGCTAGAAAATAAACGCGTGTGGCCGTTCTGTAGCAGCGCTGCAGGACGAGTCAATGAGCTTCACGCTCCAGACTGCAGACGTCTGTTCATGGAGGATCATATTAGTGCACCAGATAATGTTCCCCTCATGTTCCAAACCCGTATGACTCTATTCTGTTTGCAGAACACAAAAACAACTTTCATTGTATGGACACAAAACACTGACATTTTTCAAAATAGCTATTTTTTTTGTATTCCACAGAAGAAAGTAAGTGAGGTTTGGGACGACATGAGCAGTTGTAAAAGATGACCATTTTTGAGTGAACAGTCTTTAATAAATAAATAAGCAATTAGTGAGTAGGAAAAAAAAAATCTTAAAAAATACATTGTTAGTTTTGACATATAAATAGCCAAAATAAATAGCCAAATAATGACAAAAAGCATAAATAATTGCATTATTATTTTGGACAAAAAAAAATAGCCAAATAGTGACAAAGACCAAACAGTTGCATGATTAATTTTGACTAATAAATAGATAAATAATGATGAAAAAAAAACTAAAATAATTGTATTATTAATTTAGACTAATAAATAATCAAATAATGACCAAAAAGCATAAATAATTGCATTATTAATTCTGACTAATAAATAGCCAAATAATGACAAAAATACACAAAATTAGTCAAAATTATGCTGTAATTTTCACTCATTTTGTGTTTTTATTCTATGATGGCTAAAATAAACTGTGAATCGATTAGACATTTCTCTAAAACAGCCATCTAAACACTTCATTTACCAAACAGCACTGTTGTTTCAATCAAAAATACGATTTGCTTAATAGCATAATATGTTGACTAAATTAGAGCATTCTTTTTATCATGATCCATAAGGTGAAAGGAAGCGATTTGATTTTAATTGTACTTACTTGATCCTAAATCAAGTATTAATTACAATTCTGCATGCTTCTTTGTATTAGGAACTGAATTTAATGGCAATCTAATTGAATTCTGAATGAAGTGCAACTCTGGGCGTCGTGTTGAGGTGAAAGGTGAAATAGAGAGTGTCAGTAATCGCACATTCTCCCCTTTCCTCTATTAAATTTAATTTGCCTCCATCTTGTGTGTTGAAGTTCACTGGGCTGCATTTACTGGTATTTGTTCGTCCTCGGCCGGCCAAGTTTTAAAGCGCAGTTCAGAGCTTTTATTAGCCGAGTCGACCTCTATTAGCCGCGCTGACCTGCAGAAAAGCGCTGCATTATTGATAGAGCCGCTGGTCAGAGAAACACAGCCGCTTCCTCGACTGGAAGGAAGTATCGTCACTAATATCCCGCCAAAGCCTTATTGGAGCTGTCACTCGTGTTCTCGCGCTGTCCTTGTAATTTTCAGCCGTCATGTCTGGTTGTTTGCTACAAGGGTTATTAGATCCATTAATCGACCATTATGAAGCGTGTCTGGGGCTTTATTTGTCTTTGGAGGCATCATATCATCCTTCAGGATTCATTATGCTGCTGGATGTGCCTTCAGTGCGATTGTGTTGTTATTGATCCAGAAGAGCAACAAACGCCATGAAACTGGTTCTTATGGTGTCTGATTAGCCATATCATCTTTGAACAGAACCATTTGTTAAGTGTTTGTGAATCATTTCACCAGAAAAGGGAACTTTAGGAGTAAATAAGACAGAAAAAATGGTAAGCAATAAGTTAAAAATAATTATATGTGTGTGTATATATATAAAGTGTATATCTAATTGTCTAAGTGTACATATAATATAAAAAATAAATATAACTATATAATACAGTGTTTCCCGCAGGATTTTGTGAGACTGTAGTGGGTGGACCTCGGTTCCTCTATGGGGGGGGTCCAGAAAATTTTGTACATACAAAGAAAATTTTGTGCATTTTAAAGTTAAATTCATCTACAGTATATGGTGCACTTTAAGAGGCACCATAGGCTCCGGTGCTTGCTGTAGCCTGTATCATTTCATATCAAATCACGAAAGAAACTACAAGCATGCAATGTCATGATCAGTTAAGTCATGAAGTTACCATGAAGGCAATTAAAGCTGCCATAAAACTGTGCATGCATGTAATATGATATATATGAGTTACATTAAGAACATCTGAAATTGTTTTCAAAACTGTCCTGGAGCATCCTAGCACTGTCTCCCGTCAGTTCATTAGAAGAGACTGAAATGGATCTGACCTCAAATGGGTCAGAAAAGGTAGAGTTTGACACAGGTAGATAAATATGACATTTATTATAATGGGTTTATGTGAAGATTGTTTTAAGTTATTTTTAAAGTCGAATAAATGTTAAAATTGATAGCTCTTAATTATAATGTAATGTTTAATGGCTATAGTCAATGGTTAAATATTAGGGGGAAACATTTTAATAGGGAAATCAGTATTAATTGGTATCAGTGCAGGGCTCGCAAAATTTAAAAATCCCTGGTAAAAATCTACTATTTTATTTTATTTATTTATTTATTTTTTTTAAATATAGAAAATCAGATAGAAGTTTAAATGTCAATCAAAAATATTTTCAATAAACAAATATCAACAAATATGAAGGAAGGAATTTTATTTCACTATTTACAGGGTATCTGCAGAATTTTTTAAAATATATTCAAGGCAATTTATGACCCATTTTAAGAGCTTCACAATTAAAATGAACACAGTATGAGTGGGGTTGGACAATGTCTATGGTAACATACAGTTTTGAGCCATAAAATTACATGATTTACAGTTCAGATACAGGTTTTCACAAAAACAAAAATCTTATACAACAGCGTTTCAGGCTATAGACCGTTTTTATGAAAAGGGATCAATCAAGCATATAAATTATTATGTTAATTTAAAACGTATAAATATTACTGTCTTAATTGTTTAGATTTTTAGAAGGCACATCAACTTCTTTCTCATTTACAACTATGTGTTTGCTGCGTAAAAACATGAGTTGATATTTGCATTGATCTGACCATAAACAGCAAGAAAGGCTATTTGTAAATGCAAATTCATTCTCTGCCACGAGGTGGTGCTTTAGGAGCGCTGAAATATTGCGGTTTCCCCGGAAACGCTGTACACAAAGCAGCTCTGCGCTCATAAACGCTGCTTTATCAGGAATTATAGGTAAAACGAAATTAAAATGCCAACGACACGTTTCTGAGGACAGTCGGTTACCTTCAGATACATTCACATAAAGACATCAGCGCCGCGTTTTGACTTGAAACGTGCAGCGCTCATATTTATTCAATGACATCATTGCCTTTTGAAGTTTAATCCAGCCGTATCGCGACTCATGTCTTTCCTTCCCCAACTGTAAGACCTCTTGAAATTATAATCAAGACATTTCTTATACAATTTAACGTATTTAAAACTTTTGATGGCCTTAATTTTGATACAACTCACTTTCAGAGTTTTTAAGGACCAGCGGGAGATCTGTATTTAAGGAGCCCGTCGGGCAGGCGGTGATACATTTTGGTAGCCCGACTGGAAAACACAATAGCCCCGGGACGTCGGGCTAGCGATTTTGCGAGCCCTGCAGTGATACTGGCCTTCAGTCATAAAAAGATGCCATTAAACAAATATTAAAAATATACTGTCTTTATTTTGTTTGTACATTCATTTGAAGATTGAATGTGAAATTATTGCAATATAAAAGTAGATTTAAGAACTTTAATGTTAGGTGGGCTTAATCGCGATTAATTTCAGAAAAAAATTGCGATTAATTAGTTAAAAAAAAATTTTATTGATTGACAGCACTAATATACACAGTGTTTCCGCTACATTCATTCTACCGTGGCGGGCCGCCACACCAAAAGTCATTTAAAGTAAAAAGGGCACTCACTCACGCACTCTCTTATAGACCGTTTTCTGTACACCCACAGATCGCGATGAACTAAGACGAGTGACAGCTTTTAATAATTATTAAGGGAGTTTGCAAATGTGCTACTGATTTAATACAACAGGTCAATAAACAAGAAGTTAATATTAAGTGACTTATGTTGTCTGGCTATAACTCTACTGCCTGATTTTGCTCCATTTCATCAAGGAAAATAGTTCCAAATAAAGTCACAGCTCAGCCACTGCGCATCTCCAAGCAAACACAGTAGTGTTTCATTCGTGAATAAAAGTGCATTTTTAAACGAATCTAGTGTGAGTCAGTGATTCATGATTACCCATTCATAAAGGGTGTCACTTGCTTCATTCCTGAATGAATCAGCCGTTCAAACGAATCAATTGAAATTAATGATTCAGTGATAAAATCAGTGACTTTCTGCCACCTGCTGGCAGTTTTAGTTTCATTTTTGACATATCATTTCAGTTATTTAAATCAATTAATATTTCTATATTTAAAATGTTATATTTAAAACATTAATCTCAATATGAATTTATGAATTTAATTTCACTCATGCCACCTCTGAGCATCATTAAACGTCTAAAAATGTACCTACAAGCCACTTCTGTGCCACCTCTGTAGTGCAAATTATTTTTTTATTAATACTAATTTCATTTGATTGGTAACTTTTTTTGTCTTATTCTACTTCTTATTATATTGGTTTAAATAGAAATTGTAAAAAGTTTATAAATATAATTTTTTGAATTTGACATAAAAGATTACATACTTTTAATAAAATTAGAAAAATGCCATTGCAAAGGTAAAAAGAAAATGCCCCTGTAAATCACATTAAGGAGTCAAATATCACCTCATATTAGGAAGGCTAATTTTTGATTATTGATCAGAAGGTGCTTCTAAATTTTTTGTTAATTAGGAGCACAAGCGCTCCTAAAAAGAAAAGTAGCCTTGTGTAAGAGTATATTAGATCTGTGCATGAGGTCTTAAAGAGACAGCAGCCTAAATAAACCAGCTGCTGTCTGTCATTACTGTCTGTTTATACAGTGAAGACTATCCAGTGTTATTTTGCAGTTGAATAGATTATTCAGTTTCTGTTGTAATTCAGTACCTATTTATTATAGTTAGACCTAACTGAAAAAAAAATAAAATTTAAAAGTACTGTTAATTTAATTTGTATCTTATTGTTTTTGTTTGTGCTATTGATTGTCATTCATTTATTTGTTCTTATTTTATTATTTACTATGTACTTGTCTTTTTTATTTAAAATAAATTGAATTCTGAGTGCATGAGATTCTTGGGTGGGGAGGGGGCGTGGTCGATGGGAAATAGTCCTGCCACCACAGCTGGAATAAATCCTAGAGGAAACACTGTATACATATTCTACATACTGTACACACACACTCACTAAAATGAATTCAAAACTTAATTACACTTCTGTGAACTTTTTTGAGGGATGTTTCAAATGAATCAAGGACTTGTTTTTTCAGACTGCTAATATGAATCAGACCTCTTAATGCTACTACATGGTTAGGTGATCTGATTTAAGTTTATGAACACCGACTAATATAGCAGCTAATCTAACTTCATTTGATTTAATAGTACAGCGAAACAATTACACGTCTAATCGAGCCGCTGAGCATTCATCTAGTTTTCAATTTCCTCCTGTATGATTTATCAGCTGTTTGCATTAGTGCTCGTCCTTTCATAACCCATCCGAGATCTGGACGTTGTGGATTTGGTCTGGTGTTGTTATCAGACCAGTGCAGCAGATATCAGACATCCCGTTCCTCCTGTGCAGCTGCACTAATGATCTCTCCAGAGACGCAGTGCCAGTGATCCCCGGCTCCGCTTTAACTGCAGACTCATGGAGAACGAGGTGAAGGACACGCGCCGGCCGTGTGCCAGCATCACAGGGACTTTAGAGGAGACACTAAACTCTCCCTGACGCAAGTGAAACACTCTGCACTTTCAGTTAAAGAGCGGTCTCTTCAGAGCCTCAGCGTGAAGCAGCGCTGCCTTTGTGAAGCGTCATGAAAGGTTATTCACATCAGCAGTGATGGATCGCACCGCCCGACTCTGTGTTCACCGCTTCACCATCCAAAGTGTCAGACTAAATGCTTTCAGAGGATTCATGATGGAGCATATCTTAGATAGCATGAATAATAAAGTAACTGTTTTAAACAATCATTGGACCAATAATACAGCCATCAGTGCAGATTGTTCAGCTACAAACTCATTCATTCAAAGAGTTATTGATATATTTATGCATATTATAGAAATATGCATATATTTATAAAAAATGTTAGACACATACATGCATATATTTATTTAATTTTTACAATCTATTTTTCACAACACAGAAAATCACAGTGCATCATGGGGATTTTATCTATCTATCATCCAGCTATCTATCTATCTATCTATCTATCTATCTATCTATCTATCTATCTATCTATCTATCTATCTATCTATCTATCTATCTGTCTGTTTGTCTATCTATCTATCTATCTATCTATCTATCTATCTATCTATCTATCTATCTATCTATCTATCTATCTATCTATCTATCTATCTATCTATCTATCTATCTATCTATCTGTCTGTCTGTCTGTCTATATATCTGTCTATCTATCTATCTATCTATCTATCTATCTATCTATCTATCTATCTATCTATCTATCTATCTATCTGTCTGTCTGTCTGTCTATATATCTATCTATCTATCTATCTATCTATCTATCTGTCTGTCTGTCTGTCTATATATCTGTCTATCTATCTATACATATATATATATGCATATATGTATAGATAGATAGATGTATAGATAGATTTTAAATGATATATATGTACATTATATATTTAAAATACTTACATACTTAATTTTAATATTTAATATTAAACTTAAATTAATATTAAATTATTTGTAATACTATTTTAAAATGACATATATGCACCTTATCAATACTTTATATTTATTAGTGTTTATTGTTATTTATATTTGTATTTTGTTTAAAAATACTTAAAATGACTAAATATTTATTTATTTATTTATTAAAATTTATTTATATACACATATATACAATATGTAGAAATGATAAAAATTTAAATATATTTTGAAATTGAAAAATAAGCAAATTATATATATAATTATGTTTTTAGCATCACTCACATTTCCTCTCCGGTTAGTGCATGGTTTCCATCAACCGGTGGATGATGAAACAGGTTAAACACAGGTGCTGTTGCTCTAAGCAGACACTGTTCCTGCATGTTGAGCAGAAATGTCTGTGTTTGGGAAAACTCACCCTTGCCGTCTTATCGGTACGGTTCTTTCAGGCTGGTCTCCGGAGATGCGGGTCTCAAACTAAGTGGGCTAATTTGAGCGGTGTGATGAATGCGGTGTTTGTTCATTAAGCGAGAGCCGCGTGAAGCGACACGTGATGAATCGCGCCTCCACCATCCTCCCAGCGCTAATGAGAGTCTGTGAGTCAAACGGCACAGAAACCACACGACGCTGAGACAACAACCACACACTTCTCATTAAGGGTCAACTGTCCCTTTAACTCTGGACACTTTTTCAGTGTTATCACCATCTTCCCACCAGCATTGACCTCTGTTCCTGTCAGACGAGGATCACGAAGTGATGGAAACCATCCCTCACTGATCACCATGTTATCACTGAACCTCATTTTCTGCTTACCATCATGACTTTAGCGGCATAAAGAATGTCAGATCCGTCCTTCTCTCACCTTCAGCCGCGGCTGCGTCACTTTTCCTCATTTTTTTCTGTCTCTTTGACACGTTTAAGATGGATCTAGACGGTCAGCATCACGCGTCTGCACTGACTGGGGCAGTTTCTCCGCTAAAAGGCCGCATGGATCTCTCTTTAGAGACAGATAAGCTCCATGAATGATTTCCGTCGACACGGCTGTGATTTTATCTTTAGCTCACGGCTGTGAAGTCATTTTTCTTAAGCTATTTGTTAAATCGCTGAAAAGACTCTTTCTGGGAGCTTTTCAAAGACATGTCACTCTTTAAGAGAACTATATTCTGTGACATTTGGGAAGGTGGGAACGAGAGGTGAGCAATATGTTGAATATTCACAATGTATGACTTTGCTGAATTTTCAGAACTAAGCAACACAGTAGTTTTAATGCACTTTTATTCGTCCATTAAGCTAGATTTTAATTGTGTCTCTGAATTTAATTTCAGAAAAATTAATTAATTCCTGAATTAATTTCTCTGAATCAGTGCAAACTATGCATTTCAATGAATCGATTTAGGCCTCTGACTCAATGATTGATTTGTATCATCACTCTTTAAGTTTCACATGACATTTTGCTTATATTAAAGGGGTGGTTTACTGCTTTTTTTCTTTGCTTGATTGTGTTTATGGGGTGCAATATAACATGTCTTCATGTTTCGTTTGTTAAAAAACGCCTTATTTTTCATATATTTCACGTTTATTGTAAGCCGCTTTCTCCTGTCATTTGAACGACCGGTTGACTTCCTGATTCTCTGAAACCACTCCCTCAGAAACAGGCAATGGGCTCAGATTGGTTAGTTGGGCCGGTGTGTTGTGATTGGCTAAACTGTGTACTGCACATTGTCTGGAAACTTCACGCCCATCACCTTCACGGGCGACCACTGCATGTGCTCCGGTCAAATGTAAATAATGGTGTCAATATTGCCGTATCAGTTTGAGCCAGAATCAGACCCAGAAAGTGGTAATGAAGAGAGTCAAGCACAACTTCTGCAAGCACGGCTCTTACAAAACGTTTCTGAATGAAGTTTGCTGTTGTGATTACATATCATTTTTTGAAGTTTGTACACGTTTGTCTTATACACACAAAATAGCATCGAACTAACTGGCTACTATAACCAAACAGCGTTGGCTTGTGTTTACGTTCTTGATCAAATCGAAAAATTACGTCATAAAGTACACATGGAAAATACATTTAAAAAATTAGTACATAATTACAAATTCGGGTCCAAAATGTTTGTACGCGTTTGTCATAGACACACGAAACATCATTTAACTAACTGCTACTAAAGCCAGCGTTGGCATTTGTTTACGTCCTTGATAAAACTAAAACATTACGTCTGAAATTATACATGCAAATACATTTAAAATTATGAAATCTTACTTACAGGTTGTGGCCCAACAACTGCTGCCTCTGGTTTTAAAGTTGTAACTGCTCCATGTTTTAGTAATAGTTTCTGTGTGAATCCGGCATTGAACTCGTGTAGATTCTGGAAGCTGTCTTCCGTAAAATGTGCAGCACAGAGAGCTAAATTAGGATTGTAATTGTCAGGAACATAATCAAACATAAATTTTAACCATTGTTGACGAATTACAGCGTCCGTAGGAAGCCCGAACACAGAAGACCTGACAGCTGGGTGAAAATAACACTGTTTCAACGGCATGGCTACAACTCTCCACTATAACTCTTCCTCTTCGACAAAGCCGCAGAACATGGCCTTGCCCCTCTTTTGGCATGTTCCGGAGGGAGGGGTTGATGCAAATGTATGGGTTTTTTACGTATGCAACCAGGGAAGTATCTCGTTGTAGTCCCATATGAGTCGTTTTTGTAGGCATTAAACTTCCTGATTTTTAAAAGACGATATCTCCTCTTACGTTGAACTTTCAGCGCAGCAACTTTGCAGATACTGTTCATGCACCAACAGCAACATTACACACTATTTAAAATGAAAAAAGTGAAATCGCAGTAAACCACCCCTTTAAAATGTGTAAAATAATGTTCAAAAAAATGTTTATTGATCAAAATAATAATTTCAACCAGGTTTTTGCAGTGTATGTTAGTTTTGAATCTACTTGGCAAATTTTAGCCACTTTTCTTAAGCCATTTATGAGCAAATGCATACATTTAAGGTATATGTATATATATATATATATATATATATATATATATATATATATATATATATATATATATATTAGTGCTGTCAAGCGATTAATCGTGATTAATCGCATCCAAAATAAAAGTTTTGTTTACATAATATATGTATGTGTACTGTGTATATTTATTATGTATATATAAATACACACAATTATAGTATATATTTTGAAAACATTTACATGTATATGCATTTATATATTTATATTCTTATATTTTATATTATATATAAATATATTTAATATATATAAACATAACATATTTTTCTTAAATATATACATGCATGTGTTTGTATTTATATATATATATATATATATACATTATAAATATACACAGTACACACACACATATATTATGTTAACAAAAACTTTTATTTTGGATGTGATTAATCACGATTAATCGTTTGACAGCACTATATATATATATATATATATATATATAGTCATAAAATATTGGAATAATTAAAATATTATTTTATAGTGAATTTTATTACATTAATGTATTTATTTTATTAAATTCAAATGCATTCAGTTATAATATTTGCAGTGATTTTTTTTTTCAATAAAAATAATCATGTTTTCCAGACTATTTTCACTATTTCTTTATTGCTATTAGAAAAATGGCAACATTTTACAGTGGTGACATGTTAAAATAAATAAAAAGTCACTGACATAAATGGCATTTTAAAAATGAATTCATATTTTTATGAATATAATATTAATGTTTTATTTATTTATTTATTTAGCTTTCAAATGTATTATATAACAAGCCTATTTTTTACATTATATATATATATATTCTACATTTTCTAAATGTTGTCAAAAGACAATTTAGAGTGATTATACAAACATTGAAATTAATGAAATGAAAAATGCATTTATTTATTTATGCTTTCAATTATATTAATATTAGTGCTGTCAATCGATAAAAAAATAAAATTAAAAAAAACGAATTAATCGCACATTTTTCTGAAATCCCACCTAACATTAAAGTTTTTAATTATACTTTTATATTGCAATAATTTCACATTCAATCTTCAAATAAATGTAGAAACAACATAAAGTATATTTTTTTATATTTGTTTAATGCCATCGTTTTTTATGACTGAAGGCAAGTATCACTGATACCAACTGATGTCTCTATTAATTTTTTCCCTAATATTTAACCATTAACTATAACCATTCAACATGCAGTATAATTGAGAGCTATCAATCGAACATTTATTAGACTTTAAAAAATAACTTCTAATTTAAGTGAACTTAAAACAATTTTCACATAACCCCATAATAATAAATGGCATATAGCTACTTGTGCCCTTCAGCAAGAAAATATAGCCTAATTTAATAAAGCTATCAAACACTAAATTCTAAATTAAGTAAAGATAAAGTAAAACTACAGAAGTTATTGATTTCCTCTTTTTAATTTTGTTCTTTGATTAACAGACATCACAGCAGCTGGTTATTAGGTTATTTTGGCTGCTACTTTAAAAACTGCCGCTGCTGAACTTAATGCGGATCTGACACTGCTTTGAATGTGACTCATAAATAATAAATATTTGCATGCACAGTTTTAAGGCAGCTTTAATCGCCTTCTTTTGTAACTTCATGACTTAACTGACGACATATCTACGACATTGCATACTCGTAGTTTCATTTGGGTTTGAGTATGATACAGCGCTTTAATACAGTCTAATAGAGCACGCGCTGGCACACTTGTGCATGGTGCACTTGAAGAGCATGCGCATACGCAAATGAGCTCGTTTGATTCACGCCTGGCGCTGAAGTGAAGTTGGAGCGCGCGTCTGATGATTGATGTGCTTGTAAAGACGTTCTGCGTCTGAATAAATGTAATTCTTTAGCAGTTGTGAGAGGGGTGGCCAAACCTAGCCCCGCCCCTGCGTTAATCGCGTTAAATATTTTTAAGGCGTTAAACTGAAAAAATTAATCACCTGCGTTAACGTGCTATTTTTGACACCACTAATTAATATGTGAAAAATATATATTAATATAAAAAAAATAAAAAATGCTCAATCTTAAATTTTTGTTATTATTATTTTGTAATAAAATAATATTACCCCCCCCACCCCCACAAAAAATTTTTTTTTTTTTTTTTTTTTAGCTTTATCATCCATGAACAGGTTTTGGATTATGTTGACACATACAGTAGTTCTTAATTGGAAGTCGTTGCCCAACATAATGTCGCTCTCACATGCGTGGATCCCTCATTAGAGTGAGTGTGGATTCACGCTGTAAACCCAGAAGTGAAGCACCTGGTTTTACAAAAGACGTGTCAGCAGATTGGGAGTCTGTGTGTCTGTGTGTGTGTGTGTGTGTGTGTGTGTGTGTGAAGATACATGAGGGAAGTGCTGGCTGTGTAGAGATGCTACCGCAGCACTCCAGCTGTAAGTGGGGCAGAGAGGAGCCGTGTTTGGAGTAATGGTGTCGTTTGTTATCCCGCCGGTGCTCGGAGGAAACGGAGGCAACGATTCTTCTCCTGGATGACAAACACACGCGGAACCGGAGCCTTTACTCTTCACGGCTGGAAGCTCCAGTTCTGCGGGTCGATTTAGACTTCGGGACTCAGTGGAAATCAGTGTGTTTTCAGCCTAATGAGGAAAGAATGAAAGCGCTGCGAGTCATTCCAGGACGTCGTTCAGATCAATGAAGAAATATTCACTGCAAGGTGCCATAAAAATCAAAAAAGATTAATTATCAGCCCCAGAGGCTTTCTCAGCTTTCATTTGAAACACCTGACGTCCTTGTGACTTAATGGGCTTCTGTCAGTATCATGATGATTAAACAGCTGTTTTAAAGGGATCATCATTATGTCACACAAAACCTGTATGAGTTGCTTTGACAATAAGTCAAAGACGTGACGGCATCAAATGTCTGCATAAAATTAACTTGCAAAAGTGATTTTATTTACATAAAAAAATAATAATATTACATAATTATAATTATAAAACGCAATATATAATTATATAATATATAAACAGTATTAAATGTAATACATAGTAATTTGAATATTTTTAATAAGTAATAATAAAGTTAAATGCAAGTAAAGTCTCTACTTTAGTTTTTCAAATAACCTTATAAATGTCAAATAAATAAATAGATAAATAATAATTTATCACATAATTTAAACAGGCTTTCCTGTAGCTCAAATAGTAGAGCATGGCGCTAGCAACGCCAAGATCATGGGTTCGATTCCCAGGGAAAGCAAGAGCTGATAAAATGTAAAAACTGTAACTTGAATGCAATGTAAGTCGCTTTGGATAAAAGCGTCTGCTAAATGCATAAATGTAAATGTAATAATGAATAAAAATAAATCAAATGTGAAAATATGGATAAAATAACGTTCCATAATCATTCATTGTAACAGATACTGTATATTTATGTAAAAATAGAGACAACATACTTATTCTGACCTGTACTTATTAAAATATATATATAAAAATGTTATTATGTTATTATGGTATGTTATTAAATTATATAGAACTATTATATCTAATATATAAATATTATTTAATTATATTTAATACAATTATTGTTTACAATTTTTAATCATTTAAATTACATATTATAGACATATATTTTAAATGTTTATATTTTTTATTTTATTATATATTCAGCATATATATTTTAAAATATATTTGATTATATTTTGTTTATTTTTATTTGATGTAAATGGGTAAAACCTAATATTTAGCTTAGATTAGTGGTAATAAAGATTGATCAAGTTTTAAAATGTTGCATTCAATGACATTGTAGTGGGTTTCTTCTGTAAATCATGGTAAAACATGTATGATGGTCATTATTTTTTGCTCTGAAAAAAATAAAATTAAACACAACACATGCTAATGAAAAAATATTATATGTGTTAAATACGTATTAAATTGTTATTGTTTTGATGTTTGAAAACCCTTTTTGTCTTTGACCCCAGTACAAAAGTTGATGTTGACAGCCAAGCTGAGCAAATGTGAATGCGGTCGTATTGATTTGGAAGGATGTGACGGTTAGTTTTGCTGTTTCCAGTGTGTTTCCAGTCATGTTTGGAGGGAATGGTCCTGATGCTTTCACCTCATTGATGTCCGGAGCGCGTGCAGTCAATTTCCTCTCCTTAAGAACATTGTTAACATTTACTGTCCCTCCAAGCACAGGGGGATCATGAACTGACCTTTCAAGACATTGACCGTACAAATCTATACTGTCTTCCAGCTTGAGGACATGAGAGAGCGATTAATGAAGCTGTAAATCCTCAAACTCAAACTAGCTACAGTTTTTATGAGATGCTGAAGTTATCATGATTCAGCGTCAGCAGCTCAGTTCACACTGGAGAGTTTCTCATTCAGAAATTGCTCAGAATTAACATTTTGAAGTATGAAGGCTATAGTATTTTGTAAGTAAGCAAATAGTATATTCTTTTAAAACACACTCCAGCAATCTTTATTTACAACTTTTAAAAAAATTACAGTTTATATTTGAAAATTATACTGGATACAGCTGCATATACAAACTTATTTTACCTTTATTATATTAACATTAACCAGCATCAAATATGTTTTTTTTTTCTTTTAAATACATAATTTTCTGCTTGATAAAGTTCATTTTGATTTGATATTGGCCTTAGCTTTTATTTAATTTTATTTAATTTTATTTTATTTTATTTTATTTTATTTTATTTTATTTTATTTTATTTTATTTTATTTTATTTTATTTTATTTTATTTTATTTTATTTTATTTTATTTTATTTTATTTTATTTTATTTTATTTTATTTTATTTTATTTTTTGTGTAGCGCAGTGCTCTGCTGTTTGAGCTACAGGTCTTCAGTCGTCTGCTCTTGTAACCAGCATGATAAGTGTTTCTCGGAGCAGTTTCTCTGCAGGTTTGATGTGTTCTGTTATATCTTGTGTGATTCTTCAGTCACGCTGTGAGTTCTGCTATCTAGGAAAACAAAGCTTTAGCGAGGCTAAAGATTCCTCTGAGAACACAGTAACCTGAGCAGATAAGTGGAGACTCGTGGGCCATGAGCTCAGCGCAGCGTTTAGTTCAAAAGGGAGATTCTGTCTGTAAGCAAACGCAGATCCATCATTCCCTGCTTTGTTTGATGGGATGTGATCCTGATCTGATCCATGATTGATGAGTTATACACTAATAGACTTGTTCTGGCTGTAAATACTGAGGAGATTTATCACAAACTGTCATCTTTTGTTAGACTATCGTTAACTGATATCATTAGAGATGGCCAAAGGTCATCACATGGAAACAATGTTTTTTTAGTATAATTTATATCATGTTACAGCATTTATTATTATTATAAATGAGCTTTTTTAGTTTTCTATTTTCACTTTTCATTTTCATTTTAGTTTAAGTAATTTGTTCTGTGAGTTTGTCATTTTTATTAGTTTTGTTTTTATATTTATTTTTATATTCAATTTAATTTTATTTCAGGTTAAGTTTTAGTAATTCGATTTATTTTATTACTGTTTATCCTTATTTTAGTTGTAGTTTTCATTTAGGATTGTGATTTGACACTTGATTATACAGTGGGGCAAAAAAGTATTTAGTCAGCCACCAATTGTGCAAGTTCTCCCACTTAACAAGATGAGAGAGGCCTGTAATTTTCATCATAGGTATACCTCAACTATGAGAGACGAAATGAGAAAAAAAAATCCAGAAAATCACATTGTAGGATTTTTAAAGAATTTATTTGCAAATTATGGTGGAAAATAAGTATTTGGTCAATAACAAAATTTCATCTTAATACTTTGTTATATACCCTTTGTTGGCAATGACAGAGGTCAAATGTTTTCTGTAAGTCTTCACACACTGTTGCTGGTATTTTGGCCCATTCCTCCATGCAGATCTCCTCTAGAGCGGTAATGTTTTGGGGCTGTCACTAGGCAACACGGACTCCAAAGATTTTCGATGGGGTTGAGATCTGGAGACTGGCTAGGCCACTCCAGGACCTTGAAATGCTTCTTACGAAGCCACTCCTTCGTTGCCCGGGCGGTGAGTTTGGGATCATTGTCATGCTGAAAGACCCAGCCACGTTTCATCTTCAATGCCCTTGCTGATGGAAGGAGGTTTTCACTCAAAATCTCACGATACATGGCCCCATTCATTCTTTCGTTTACACGGATCAGTCGTCCTGGTCCCTTTGCAGAAAAACAGCCCCAAAGCATGATGTTTCCACCCCCATGCTTCACAGTAGGTATGGTGTTCTTTGGATGCAACTCAGCATTCTTTCTCCTCCAAACACGACAAGTTGAGTTTAACAAAAAGTTATATTTTGGTTTCATCTGACCATATGACATTCTCCCAATCCTCTTCTGGATCATCCAAATGCTCTCTAGCAAACTTCAGACGGGCCGGACATGTACTGGCTTAAGCAGGGGGACACGTCTGGCACTGCAGGATTTGAGTCCCTGGCGGCGCAGTGTGTTACTGATGGTAGCCTTTGTTACTTTGGTCCCAGCTCTCTGCAGGTCATTCACTAGGTCCCCGTGTGGTTCTGGGATTTTGCTCACAGTTCTTGTGATTATTTTGACCCCACGGGTGAGATCTTCGTGGAGCCCCAGATCGAGGAGATTATCAGTGGTCTTGTATGTCTTCCATTTTCTAATAATTGCTCCCACAGTTGATTTCTTCACACCAAGCTGCTTACCTATTGCAGATTCAGTCTTCCCAGCCTGGTGCAGGTCTACAATTTTGTTTCTGGTGTCCTTTGACAGCTCTTTGGTCTTGGCCATGGTGGAGTTTGGAGTTGGACTGTTTGAGGCTGTGGACGGGTGTCTTTTATACTGATAACGAGTTCAAACAGATGCCATTAATACAGGTAACGAGTGGAGGACAGAGGAGCCTCTTAAAGAAGAAGTTACAGGTCTGTGAGAGCCAGAAATCTTGCTTGTTTGTAGGTGACCAAATACTTATTTTACAGAGGAATTTACCAATTAATTCTTTAAAAATCCTACAATGTGATTTTCTGGATTTTTTTCCCTCATTTTGTCTCTCATAGTTGAGGTATACCTATGATGAAAATTACAGGCCTCTCTCATCTTTTTAAGTGGGAGAACTTGCACAATTGGTGGCTGACTAAATACTTTTTGCCCCACTGTATATATTATATATATATATATATATATATATATATATATATATATACAGATAGATAGATAGATAGATAGAACGATAGATAATTTTTATGTTGTATACCTAAAAGCTAATTAAATATTAATAACTATTTTTAAAGAAATATTAAAACAAACTAATAAAAATTATCAAATCAAATAATACAATTATAAAATTCAAACTGCAATTAAAATGAACACTGAAAATATAAACCTAAAAGCTAATTCAAAATATTAATAAATACCATAATAGTAAATAATACTGAAATCACCATTTGTATGTCATCTGAAATGACACACAGAGACACGTTCAAGTCACCATACTGCGTTCAATTTCAGCCGCTGGAATTCTCAATCTAATTCTAAAAGACACACATTCCTGCTATAAAAATAATAATAATAATAATAAAATAAAAAACATTTGAAGTCTTCCAGATATGTCAGGTTCAGCTCTGGTGGTCATGAGAGACTCAAAGAGGCTCAGTGTGTGATTATTATTACAGTTCAGACATACTTGCACTGATTGCAGTATGTAAATATGGGAGGAACTTCCTCTAATGGTTTGATGTTTCTGCGTTATCTGTTTCAGGCGCAGCGTCCAGTATCATCAAAGACATTATGACAAAAATGGTCAAAAACACACAAGCAAATGTTAGTCAGTGTGCTGCTCGGCCTTATATGGCAAAAACAACAACTGATGATGATGTTGTGATGTTCAGTTCAACAGAATATAATATGTATCTGGAATGGCAGCATATGTGGTGTTTTTACAGTCAGAGATATTTTAAGCGGCTCTCAGCAGTAACAGCACACTGGAAATATAACTCAGCAGCTCCTGAAGAGCTCATGATTCATGTGCTTGAAGTGTTGAGGACACACATTAACCTGCACTCCAGTTAGTAGAGGCGTGAGAGTCTTTCACATGAACATTTACCCTGATCATGTAGCATGACAACATTTACATCCTAAACACAATCCATGTACATATGAAACAATGCGACACAAATGCTTCAGCACAAGCTTGATATAACGCAACAGAATATTCGCAAATGTATCAGATTACAATTCATAATGTTTAAAGAGAAGCACCACCCTGAGTCCAGTTTTATATTTTCAGTGTTCTTTTTTATTTCAGTTTTAGTTTGAGTAATTTTGTTATGTGATTTCATCATTTTATTAGATTGTTTTTAATATTTTTTTAATATGTAATATTTTAATTTGTTTTATATTTTCAGCTTTAATTCATTAATATTTTGAATTACCTTTACATTTAATTTCGTGTGTTCATTTTTATTTCAGTTTGAGTATTTTTAACTTGAAAATTAAAGTAAAAGTAAATTTATCTGAAATGTAAATAATATTTAAATAATTTGAATATAATTAATAACATTTCTTTTTAAAATGTTTAATATTATTTTAATTAGTTTTATATTCTCCATGTTCATTTAAATTTAAATTTGTTTTAGTAATTTTGTTATCATTTTTTTATTTTTTTATTTTCTAAATATAAATTCATATTTTGAATTCTCTTTTAATTTTATATTTTTAGTGTTCATTTTTTTATTTCAGTTTCTGTCAAACGATTAATCACATCCAAAATAAAAGTTTTTGTTTACATAATTTGTGTGTGTACTGTGCGCATTTATTATGTACAGTATAGATAAATACACACACATACATCATGTATTTCAAAAATATTTACATGTATATATTTATTTATATTCATATCATTTATATTATATTATATATATACTGTAACTATATTTAAAATATAAACATATTTTTGTTAAATATATACTTGCATGTGTGTGTATTATATATATATATATATATATATATATTATGTAAACATTTTTTTTTTTTTTTTTTTTGGATGCGATTAATCGCGATTAATTGTTTAACTTTTAGTGCTTAAATTTGTTTTATTTCCTTCAGATGCCAAGGCAGCCTTTGTAATTTTTTGTTTTAACTTAAACAAAAGTAAATAAATTCCCCAGTAATTTTTCAGTAGAAACGCAGTGAGTGTCGCGCAGCTGCTCCTGTCTGTGAGTTATGAAAGTCTTTGACGTTTGCCGGGTAAACAGGAGTATTTATTGTTCTGTGTGTGTTGGGGTGAGGTGTGCTGCTGCTCTTAAATGAGCTGATTGTGTCAGTGTCAGTAGGAACGAACCCTCGGGACGTCCATCTTCCTCACCTCACTGCTGCTTTAACAAGGACTGCGTGTGTGTGTGTGTGTGTGTGTGCGTGTGTGTCGAGAGAGTAATGACACCGTCAGGAGCTGAGGAGAATAGAGTCTTTTTTATCAAAATCAATCTCATTTTAATAAGATTTTTAAAAAATGTAGCATATTTTAGTAGATGTCATATTTAAGGAGTCAGTTAGGAAACCTTACGTCTGTTGTTTCTATCATCCTGGAGGAGCGTTTAAATATATTTAAAGGTCAAATGTGTTATTTTGGCAGCATAAACAGCACTGATCTGATCTGTAGTCCATTTCTTTGAGTGATATCTCTGGCTTAGCCAATGAGATGAGTTTGTCGCGGGACTTTGTGTTTCCTCAACCAGTAGCAGATGGGGAGGGGAGGGCTCTTTTTCATTGTTTTTGTCAATTTTTGCAGTTCTGTTTGGTTACACTGCTGGGACATCCATCCATCCATCCATCCATCCATCCATCCATCCATCCATCTATCCATCTATCATTCAATCATTCAATCTATCGTTCTATCTCATTCAATCTATCTATCTATCTATCTATCTATCTATCTATCTATCTATCTATCTATCTATCTATCTATCTATCTATCTATCTATCGTTCTATCTATCGTTGTATCTATCGTTCTATAGCTATCTATCATCTATCTATCTATCTATCTATCTATCTATCTATCTATCTATCTATCTATCGTTCTATCGTTCTATCGTTCTATCGTTCTATCTATCGTTCTATCTATTGTTGTATCTATCGTTCTATAGCTATCTATCTATCTATCTATCTATCTATCTATCTATCTATCGCTCTATCTATCGCTCTATCTATCGTTGTATCTATCGCTCTATAGCTATCTATCTATCTATCTATCATCTATCTATCTATCTATCTATCTATCTATCTATCTATCTATCTATCTATCTATCTATCTATCTATCTATCTATCTATCTATCTATCGTTCTATCGTTCTATCTATCGTTCTATCTATCTATCTATCGTTCTATCTATCGTTCTATCTATCTATCTATCTATCTATCGTTCTATAGCTATCTATCTATCGTTCTGTCTATCTATCTATCTATCTATCTATCTATCTATCTATCTATCTATCTATCTATCTATCTATCTATCGCTCTATCTATCTATCTATCTATCTATCTATAGCTATCTATCTATCTATCGTTCTGTCTATCTATCTATCATCTATCTATCTATCTATCTATCTATCTATCTATCTATCTATCTATCTATCGTTCTATCTATCGTTCTATCTATCTATCTATCTATCTATCTATCTATCTATCTATCTATCTATCGTCTATCTATCTATCTATCTATCTATCTATCTATCTATCTATCTATCTATCGTATCTATCTATCTATCTATCTATCTATCTATCTATCTATCTATCTATCTATCTATCGTCTATCTATCTATCTATCGCTCTATCGTTCTATCTATCGTTCTATCTATCTATCTATCTATCTATCTATCTATCTATCTATCTATCTATCTATCTATCGTTCTATCTATCGTTCTATCTATCTATCTATCGTTCTATAGCTATCTATCTATCGTTCTATCATTCTATCTATCTATCTATCTATCTATCTATCTATCTATCTATCTATCTATCTATCTATCTATCTATCTATCGTTATATCTATCGTTATATCTATCTATCTATCATTCTATCTATCTATCTATCATTCTATCTGTCTATCTATCGTTCTAACGTTCTATCGTTCTATCTATCTATCTATCTATCTATC
Organism: Onychostoma macrolepis; assembly: GCF_012432095.1. NCBI lineage: Eukaryota > Metazoa > Chordata > Actinopteri > Cypriniformes > Cyprinidae > Onychostoma > Onychostoma macrolepis. Next base: position 2,064,338 of record NC_081178.1, on the reverse strand, counting down.
TATCTATCTATCTATCTATCTATCTATCTATCTATCTATCTATCGTTCTAACATTCTATCTATCTATCTATCTATCTATCTATCTATCTATCGTTCTATTGTTCTAATGTTCTATCTATCTATTTATCTATCATTCTATCGTTCTATGATTCTATCGTTCTATTGTTCTATCTATCGTTCTGTCATTCTATCCATCCATTCATCTATCCATCAGTTTACCAAAAAGTTTTGAGTTGTTTTTGTAGTTTTGTATCATGTCGATGTAAATCTCCATGAACTGGTGTGAAGGAAGGTGCCTCAGGCTGGTAGTGTGGTAGATGTGCATGAGTTGAGAGCCGGTTTGGGACGGGGACAGGTTGTGATCGTGGCTCTGGCTCGCTCTGCGACTGCTGTTTCTGTGTCAGACTCTCAAAGGCTAATTACCCGGCTCATCCCGGCGAGCTCGACAGGATCTCTACTGAGAGCACATCGCCGCTCTGTTCCGCACGCATGAATTATGGATTTCACAAGTATGAAACGAGACGCTGCTCAGATTATGTTTCCGTCTCACAGCGGTCTGCCGCCCTCCTCGTGTTTGACTACAGGTGGACGCTTCAACAAGCCTGACTCATGTAATTATGCTCCAATTTGAGCAGGATCTGTGGGTCAAACTCATCAGCAGTGATCCTCTGAGTATGTGTGGTGATTGTGATTGTTTGTCTTGTGAGAAGATGAGAAATGTGATGAATTGAACGATTCTGGTTGTGATTTTTGTTTGCTAATATTAATTCAGTAATTGCACCAGTTGATTCATAAATGATATATTTGATTGTTTTTATCATTATTTAATTTTTATCTATCTATCTATCTATCTATCTATCTATCTATCTATCTATCTATCTGTTTGTTAATTTTAAATTGGACTTGATGAAAATACATTTTGAATAACAACCAGTTCTTGGTTCCCCACCCTGATGCTGTGTAAAAACAGAATGAACCATATTTAGTAAGCATTTACTGTGTAGAATGAAAATATTGTCGGCTAAATCCGCAACATGTTTTTCTCACGCTTGCAAAATCGTCCAAATGCTAATGTGCCGTTTTCTAACTTGGAGCAGTTTCCATTCGCTGGCAGTCTGGGGGAATTTCTGCCGAGTTGTGTTTTTGTGTGACTTCACTTTTGTATCATGTCTGCAGAAATAACGCTCAAAAATAGACATTTCTCACAACTCACACATGGAGCTGAGCTCTCCTGTTACGCAACGTCTTGCAAGAGCGTTCTGCAGAATCACTTGCAGTCCACAGCACCGCGCGGCTGAATAATCAATCAATATTTATGATTTTACAACCCATATTCAGTGCCAGTGTGCTGCACTACAGTAACAAAAACAAAGCTAACGCTGCGAGGGAGTTTTCCGAGCGCTTCTGACGTCCGGCTTGTCAGTGTTCTCTGAAACTCTATTGTTTCCAGCATGAACACTTGACAGCTGTCTTCACTGTTGTCTTGACGATCTGTGATGAACTGCATTAACACAGTGTGTCATTCAGCGCTTAAAAACTGCTGAAAGATTTTAACATGGTTCAACACTCTCAAAAATAAATGTGCTAAAGGGGGTTTTCACAGTGATTCTGTTTTGCATTCTATCAATTTCTTAAAATAACAATGTTTAGTATGAAGGCTTATTTAAGTCACAGAATAAACAAATGAAAAAAAAGATAATTGCAATATTTTATCTCTCAATTCGGACTTTTTTCTTGAAATTCCGAGGGGGACTTTGTGAGATGTTATTGATATAAGCTTGCAATTCTGATTAGAAAAGTCAGAATTGTGAGAAAAAGTCAAAAAATAAATTAAAAATGTAATTGTGACTTTATTATGACTTTTTAATTGACTTTTTTTCTCACAATTTTATAGTTTATACCGTATCTCGCAATTCAAACTTTTCTTCTCAGAAAAACCATTATCAATAACATCTCAAGTTTTTTGCAACTTTATCTTACAATTTTAATGTTTTCTTGCAATTTTGAGAAGAAAAAAAATCTTGTTTCCCCCATAATAAAAATAAATTAATTAATTAATGAATTAAATAAATAAGGTAGTTGCATATAAATGAAATAAAAATTAGCAATTAAGAAAAAAGTCAAGCTTGTTTCCACCATGAAAAAAAAGTAACTGCTACTTTTTTTCTCACAGGAAGAAAAATTTGCTCTTGCAAGGAAAAAAGTCTTGATTCTTTCCGCCACAGAATAAAAAATAAATAAAAATGTAATTCTATCTTTTTCTATTCTAATCCTATACCTTTTTTTTTTTTTCTCGAAATTGCGAGTTTTTATCTCACAACTAAGAATTTTCTTCTGAATAATTAAGTATATCTTGTGATTCTGACTTTTTTCCTCATAATTGCGCAATTATGAGTTTATATCAATTTTCTTCTCAGAACTGCAAGAAAAAAATCTGCAGAACTGCAAGAACTGTAAGATGAAAAGTTGCAATTACTTGTCTTTCTTTCTATATTTCTTTTCTATTAATACATAAGCTTCCATAGTTAAGAGCATTTTAATCATCCAAAGAACCTTTTTCCGCTACAAAGAACCTTTCGGTCCGGTGGGAAGGTTCCTTGGTTGTTCATGGAACCATCGATGGCAGTAAAGAACATTTATTTTTAGTAGTGTAGTCTTCTAATTTGGCTTCACCCATCATTTGAGGACAGAGCAAATGAAACGAGCGTCCCGGGTCGCATTAGATCTGGAAGTCTCACTAAGCGTAGAGCAGGTGAGCGAATGCATACGCGTTTAACGAGAGGGGTTTCCTCGCAGAATGGATGGTGCCGTACAGCTGTGCTGGGATCAGACCGCCAGGACCAATTACAGCTGATCAAGTGTGAGGGGAGGGGAAACGCATCGGGAGGGAAGAGCGAGCGAGAGAGAGAGATTAGGGAGCAGAAGGAGGAAGGTGAGGAGAGATCAGGACAGCCTGTGGAGCCGCGCTCGCATCGAGACCAACTCACTCGCTCAGTGACAGTCAAGCCAAGCCAGTGTTATTTAAAACACACAGCAGAGCGAGTGAAACACGAGGGGAGGGAACTTCAGAGTTTGGAGAGCGAGCGAGACGAGAGCAGCGCTCGAGGGAGAGCTATCTGCGCCGGTCCGAGCGGAGCGCGGGGAAGGAGCGCACCGGGGTCGTGGCCGTGCTGGCGTGGGATGGGCGGCACGATGCCCGCTGCTCGGGGGGAAGCGAGCAGATGATGAGCGAGATGTCGTTCAGCGGGCGGGACAGCATTCCCCAGGAGGGGGCGCCGGGGAGCAGGAACGCCCGGGTGAGGCGGGCCGTGCGGATATCCAGCATCGTCGCGCAGGAGGTCAGGCGAGTCCGCTCGCGTTTATTTGTATGGCGCGTTACTCGGTACTGGTTTTGTTAAAGCGGCTTCGTAGAAATTGTAATAAAGTGAAAGGAAATGATAAAGTGCTATTGTTAAAGAATTCATTAATTACGAAACAAATTCAGTTTCTGTAAAGCAGCTCTGACAAGACAATGCAGTGTTGATTCAGTACATTGCGGTGTCAATGTTGCAAAAAAAATTTGTATTATTAATTATATTATTATATTTTCTAATAATAATTTTTTTTTCCAAATAATTCAAATTTTTATTGAAATTATTATGGAATTATTATTATTTTGTTATTTTTAACTTTTTGGTTAATTTCAAATTAGACTTAATGAAAATAACTTGTGGTTTACTAAAAAAAATTTGAATTATTCAACATTTTTGTTATATTTAAATGTATAATAATATTAATAATAATACATTTCTTTCTTTTTTTTTTCCTTTTTTTTTTCCTTTTTGTTCATTTCAAATTGGACTTGAAAATCTTACTAAATAAATCAGAATAATTAAAAGCTTTTATTATTGTTATTAATTATTGTTTTTCTTCTTTTTTTGTTCATTTCAAATTGGATTTGATGAAAACAACTTGTGATTTACTAACTAAATTAGAAGGAAAAAATCTATAATCACTCCAGCTGATTCATAAAGGTTTGGATTTGCTTAAAAGAACCAATTAATAATACTCATTCATTGGGTTTTGGACTACACTGATTGCGCAGTGTGTTTCGCTATGAGTGTTTAATTATAGTTAATAGTAGATTAGTACAGTGTTAATGTTGCAGAAGTCATCAATTATGAAACAAATTCACTTTCAGCTGTGAAGCAGCTCTGTATGTTTTAGATACTGCTGATGTTGCAGAGTTAGTGTCATTCTCCAGCTCAGTTCAGACTGTGTTCTCATCTGACGAGTTGATAATATTAGGTTCATAAGGAGGTGAGTGCGTCATGAGGTTTGTTCCTTTGAAAAAGCTCATCCCGTAACTTGCTTAGGTTGAAATTCCCCAATCCTCCGGTGTAAATCTCTTTTAGACGTGCTCTTATATTGCAGCACATGCTTTATTTCTCCTGAGAGCTCTTCTCAAACTCTGAGGACGCCTCGCCTCGGGGAACGCTGCCGATTTTTGTAGGAAGTGAGATTCACACCAGCCCAAAACACATTACTGGCCGGTCCCGCTATGTTCTGTCACATTACGGCGTGCGATCGCTGCGTTTAACGTCTCACGGCAGCTATTAGGAGAAAATGTGATTCATTGAGCAGTTACTACATTCATTTTCTGGTGAGCGTTGATGTATTACGTTCCTACAGATGTTGTTTTTCTTTCTAATTCTGTTCTTTATCTTGTATGTTGTTTTTTATGCGTCATAATCTTGGCCAAGCACTCACTTTGGACTAAACGTTGACCATAACTGGTCATATTGAGGGAATCGGATGAATTATTGTGCTTGAAACAAATCGGCCGTTTGTTTTTTCCAAGCAGCTTTTACTTTCTCATAGGAAATTACATTGACTGTTTTTATCGAGGTGTTTGGCCTTGCCAACAATAATTGACTGGAGAAGGTGAGAGGAGAGTTTGGAGTCAGAGAGAGAGAGAGAGAGAGAGAGAGGGCCGTCATCCATCACTTTTACAAACAATGCCCTTGAATTCACCAATCAGTGACTGTGAACAAACACATCAACATAGTTTTCCCACCTGCTCTGTAAACTGTTTCCTCCATCGCCTCTATAACGCTTCAAACCCCTCAGGACCCGCTGACTTCCAGAGACCACCACGAGCACCAACAGATCCAGGCAGAAACTGTAACGATCGGCCATTAACACTGCTGCTCAAAAGTTTGGGAGTTTTTAATGCTTTTGGAAGAAGTCTCTTGTGCTCACCAAGGCTGCATTTATTTGATCAAAAATACAGTAAAAATTTGAAATATTATTACAATTTTAAATAACAGTTTTCTATATGAATATATTTTAAACTGTAATTGATTTATTTGATCAAAGCAGTATTTTCAGCATCATTACTCCAGTCTTCAGTGTCACATGATCCTTCAGGAATCATTCTAATATGCTGATTTGCTGCTCAAGAAATTTCTGATAATTATTGTTGTGCTGCCCAATATTTTTTTGAAATCGTGATACATGTTATTTTTCAGGATTCACAGATGAATAGAAAGTTCAAAAGAACAGCATTTATTTGAAATAGAAATCTTTTGTAACATTAGAAATGATTACACATGCATAAAATGATTAATTCTTACTGACCTCAAACTTTTAAATAGCAGTGCACCTTTGTAATTTCATTAGTATAAATGTGTGAAGCTTACGCATACAAATTGTACATGCAGATATTTTTTTACTTTTTAGAAGATATGGGAATATTGTAACAAAAATGCAATACCTACGCACTTGTGTTAGTTTTAATTGTAGATAACGTGCATACTTCACACACACACACACACACACACACACACATATATATATATATACGCAGATTAATCGTTTGATAAGGTTTGACCCCAACTTCTTCCCGTCATCTCAGCACGAAAGGTTATCTATCATTGTGTGATGAGGGTACAGCGAGCCAGTGTTGCCAGGGTAACGACACAAGTGGGCTATTTTGAAAATACAGTCGTGGGAAAAATTACAGAGCCGTGGGTTGCGGTTTTTTGGGCTACTTTTTTAATGTATGGCGGTCGCCCAAAGTGTATATAGAAAAATAAATATTAAAATAGATCCTTTTACTAATGTGTATTATACTTGAAATGTATCCCTGGCAACTTAAGAACGGAGAGGCGGTTGTAACATCAAACAACGTGAGTTTCAGCAGAGCAGCAGAAATAAACATGACAACAGCCACTATAGATTATATAAGATAATAAACACACGATTACGATAGGATATTTATATGTGATTTTCTGGAGTTGAATGTGTGCATCTGAAATGCTAATTTGTGCAAACATATAAAAGGCTATAAATAGCATATTTTAACAACAGCAAACGACCAAATTCCACATGTGATCGCAAAAGGAAGTTATTACAAACACTCGATGGTGGTTTGAAGTGAGTTCTGAGTAAAAGTGTACTATTAATATCATAAATTGTCTTATGAAGCATGATGCTAATATTAGCTCTAATGCAGCTGCAGAACAGGTCCAATTCTTCTTCATAATGCATTTTGTCATAATTCTTCACGTAAGGTCGCAAGAAATGTTTTGTTGTATTTATTTAGAAATACTTTTGATAATAGTTGGGTAAATGTATACTGGGATTGAAGCGATGTGGCTTGGTAAACGTTTTATTGCCAGTATAAAGGCTGATAATGGCTGAATAAAAACAAAAGAATAATGATAAAAGAATAATAAGGATTATGTCTCATACCTGGCGGAAGTGTGAAAGCTTCTGTTTCCTTAAACTAGTTTCATGCATTTCTTTTTCAACACATTTACAGGTCAATCCTAGTATTTTAAATTTGCAATATATATATATATATATATATGTGTGTGTGTGTGTGTGTGTGTGTGTGTGTGTAAAAATGAGATCAAATTAAAAGCATTTATGTAGTACCATGGCAAGCATTCATAACGCTCTAGTATTGTGATGAGTTTTGCACATGCAGAATAAGTAGCACCTTTTTTAAAAGTTTCTTTTTAAAGCGGTTTTCCGTCTCTTTCGGAGGTTGTTGTAAAGATCTGACCATCTTCAGCGCTGTATCTTCCTGTCGTGGCTGGTTTATCGTCTCTCTTTGGGACTAATAAAGTCAGCGTCGTGTCAGATAGAGCGGCTAGTTGGATTTCTCCGGCTCAATGGAAACATCTCCAAATCGAAAACAACAACAAGCATCATGTGAAAGATGTCAGGCACTGCAGTGAGATTCAGTACGGCTCAAACACAGAACACACGCTGATACCTGCAGACACACTTACCCATCATGCACCAGTCCTGTTCCTCCATTATTAACACCTCTGCTTTCAGATGCTTGCATATAAACTCAACTCTTCATCAGGGCACATTCCGTACAGCTGGAGTCATCTCATGTGACAAGATATTAAAAAGATGCTTCATTTCACTGTGCGTTCAGATATTGCTCTTTTATATCTAAGGAGACAACTCAGTTGAGAAAACATATAAATGAGTGACTAGTTGTCCTCCTGTAAGAGTCTAGAGCTGTAAAATGAATGTGGAACAGCTCAGATCGTATGATGAGAAATGTTTGAGTTCATATTGAGATCTCTGACTTTTCATTAAGAATCTGAGCACAGTTTAAGACATTGTTGAGACCTCTTCTGAGACTCTAGACGAGACACGTGAGATCATCGGTCTTTTTCTCTGCAGACACATTTGAGAAGCAGAGGACTGCAAAAATCTCTGACTTATTTATTCTAATTGAATTATTGCATTTTCATTTGATTACGTGTTTGTGAATTTTTATGTTTTCATTGACTACTCTTTTTGATAAGAAATTTGCATTAGATCAAACAACACAGAATGTATGGGAAAATAATAATAATAAAATAAACATTTTAATAGACTGTTTTTTTAAGGTTTTAATTCAACTGACCAGCCAAAAAAATAACCGGAAAACACAGAATTAATAAAAAATAATTTCATAGGGCCATAACAATTTAAATTTAGTTAAACTTTTAATAATTTGTTGTGAAATTGTATGCTTCATGGCATCTATTTATAAGACATGTTGTTGTTTTCGTTTTGTTGTTTTTTTTTTAATGAAAATGTAATTTAAATATTAAAACAAAAACCAGAAATGTAAAATAGAAAATAACTAAATAAAAATAACAGCATTTAAACAGAATTGGGGAGGGGGTAATATACTGTGTGTAGAAGTTAAATTATATCATAATTAAGAGTTCTTACTGAGCTCTCTGGCTTTTGATTGAGACGGTCTGAGACAATAGTAAGTCTAAACGAGGCACTTGTGATATTACTGAAGTCTTTCAGGAGAAACATCTGAGAATCAGCAGACTGAAAAAAAAAATCTGACTTTGTTGATCACTATTTTACATTATTTTGACTGCTGTATCATTTCCATATGCCACTTTAGGGTCATTTAATGTAACTGTTATCTGTCAGTCTTCATTTCTGCATTTATTCTCTTAATCCTGAATATTTGTGACCCTCTCTGTGAAATCCAGGCTAAAGTCTCAAAATCTAATTATGAGATACCAAGCATCAAAGTTGGATTTCAACCATTAATTTCACTATAATTTCAATCTTTGACATTGCCTTACTCAGTCAATATTAAAGATATGAAGGTTAAATTTTCACAGAATGTTCTTTACTTTATGAAGGATGATTTTGGGTAGAAAACAGTAAATCACAAAAAAATGACTTTAGCTTTGTTTTCACAGAGAGGGTCACATTTGGTTACATTCTTATTCAGTCAGGAACAGCATTTCTGAAGCTGCTCACTATCATTTTTCGTTCATATTTTCTTACATATCTTCATCACTGCTATTTTATAATTGTGTATTTTGTGTTTGCATGCCTTCAAACACACACACACAGTTTTGAAGGCAGAATCATCTTGTTTACTGGATGATATTCTGCCTCCATCTGGCCATAAAATAGAAGCACATGTATTCTGTACACGTTCTGTACAAAAAAACAATATAAGGACTTTAATATAACCTGACATAACATAACTTGCAAAAATCTTATGAGCGCTGATGTCTGAAAGCATCATTGAGGTATGAGAAAATGAGACGAGAGGCCATTAGCAAACACATCAACATATAATGCACAACAAAACTGAAGGACTGTAATATATGACACATTTGATTTATTCAGATGACTTTATTGATGTCATGTTGGTAACATTAGTTGTCTGAGCAGGCATAGCAATAACAAACATAGCTCATGTGCTAGAACTACACTTTTTGTACCCTATAACTCAACAACAGTGAAATTACATCATTAAACCTAGCAATCAGCTATGAAAACTAAACCTGTTTATACACTTGTTTAGTCCTAGCAAGTCCTTATCAGCTGCTATTCTGCTCTTTAATAACATTCTCAAAGCAAACATGTTATTTATATCTCGTTCATGGAACATTCCTCTGAAGCATTTTAGTTGAATATTTGTCTGATGTTTTTTAAATGTTACTTCTTATTAGTTTCAAACGTAACTATTCCAAAGTAATATTGCTAGTGTCAGATGGTTCAGAGAACATTCAAAAGTAACATTCCCACAATGTTTCCAAAATGGAACATTCCCTTGTCTTTAACGTTCACATAACCATAAAAAAACAACAACAACAGCAAAAAACGGTAACATCTATAGAATGTTTGTTTAAAGTTGTCTGGGGTTTAATAACATTCTTAAAAAATGAGCACAAACAATATTATTAATAAATCCTTCATGGAAAATTCCCTGAAATATTTTATTTGGATGTTCATCTAATGTTTTTTAAATGTTTCTGCTTACTAGTTTCAAATGTAACTATTCCAAAGTAAAGTAAAGTTTGCTAAATGTAATGTTGTCTCTAATGTTTAAAAAATGGAACATTCAGAAACGTTCTCATAATCGAAACATTAGCAAAATGTTCTTAGAACATATTTTGTTAGCTAGGGCTTTTTGTTGCTCGCTTTGGTACTAATTTCACAAGTAAGGTGTACTTTTTCAAAACTCAAAAATCCAAACTGATCACACTTGTAACACAGCTTGTCATTCGTTCAAAACCTGATGTAATGCTTTTATTCAGTTGCACATATTTTCAGTCCACATAATCACTGTTTCAAACACAAGACTAGTGTAATATGTAATGACAACATTTGGTTTAATCACCGAAACACAACAGTATGATCTTCTTTCAGTTTAATACTTTTAACAGTCAGTTAATTTAATAGCAAACAATACAAGATACGTGTTTCAAATCACCTTTGTTGCTGAAATAATTACAGTAATAGAGGCAATAACTGTATATCACAACAATACTAATATCACAATAGATCATCAAAAGTGCACTTTTTTCAAACATTTCAGCATATTTTCAATTGTCTTAGTACAATACACACAATCACAAAGTATCCTTTTCACTACACAAAATAATTGTTTCATCTATACCAATGTTTCATTCACAGTAACTGCTTTTCATAACGCTCTTACTATCAAGCTTTTCATTTGCATGTCTTCTCATTCAGTTTCATACATTTGTCTATTATTTAATCTAACTCATCTTAATGGTTAACCAGTGAATCATTTGGTGCAGCTATATATATCTATAGATATAGATTCAGTAGATATAGTTTCTAAAAAACTTGTTTGCTATTTAGGGGCAATCAAATGTAATTATTATTATTTATTTTTTTTGCACTTAAAGTGATTTATCTTCGATGATAACCACTGTTTTGTACATGTGTGTGTGTGGTTCAGGTAAACCCTATGTTATGGGAACAAAATGTTCCTCAAAGATGGCAATATCTGAAATCAATTTCCTTGTGGGAGACTTTTTTTCTATTAAAAAAAAAAAAAAACATTTTTGTAAGGGTAGGTTTAGGAGTAGGGTTAGTGTAGGGGGATGGAATATATAGTTTGTACAGTATGCTGTAAAACCCATTACTCCTATGAAATTTCATCATAATGATAGGAATACCTGTGTGTGTGTGTGTGTGTGTGTGTGTGTGTGTACTGGTTTTTGTGGTTTACGGGGACACAAATTTGTATAATAACATGGGTATGACAGAGGTATTACAATTTGAAGGTGGTTTATGAGGATACTGCCTATGTCCCCGTAAAACAAAAGGCTTAAAAAACATACTAAATGGTGTTTTTTTTTAATCTAAAAATGCAGACAGTTTCCTGTAAGGGGTAGGTTTAGGTGTACAGTATTTATACAGTAATATAACACTTGACCTCAATTATGATTATTGAATGATTATTTTATTTATTTGTAAATACTCAACTATTAAAGGTGGGATATTTTTTTCTAATGAAATGCTGGGTAACTGTAGTGCCACAGTACATTTTACCAATGATCTGCCAAACATTAGGTCTGCATAATAATTTCAGTAAATGTTGTGTCACTGTCCCTGAGAGACTGTCTTCTGTAGGATCAGTATGTTTTGTATATTCTCTGACACAGAAGCAGCTCCGTATGTTGTGCTCAGGTGTCTCGCTCTCGTATCGTACCGATGGCAGTCTATTAGTTCTGACTCTGCCACACGCCGCCAAGCACAAATATGATTAATGGAGGTAAATGACATCAGTTTCCCGCTAGAGGTGAGCTTGATTCATTGTAACAGTGAGCGCAGCAGTGCATTGTGGGAGAGGGTGGTGCTCTTTCATCTGGTGTCTCTCTGGCAGCGCAGCATCGTGTGTCTTTTTAAACAGCGGGCCTGTCAAACCGCTGCACTCTGACGCGCTTCTGTCCCTCTGAAGATCAGCATGACGTTTAGAGTTCTGGAAAACCCTTGTTTCTACACTAAACTATCACAAATATCTGAATGTCACTGCATTAAGGACAACATACTAAAAAAACTGTCATTTGTTGTAAAATGCTAACACTATAGTGTGTAAGTAAAAATGTCGTTAAAAATATGTAAAAGTGTAAATAAAAAGAGAGCAATATGCACACACACACATATATATATATATATATATATATATATATATATATATATATGTATATACAGTATGTGTGTAAAATTTTATGTAACCATATATTAATGGCACATATTAATGGTTAATTAAATTTTTTGCATGTCTAATTAATTAATTTTAGGTCTTTTATTTTTAATTTTCATGTGTTTTATTTTTTTTTTTCTAAATTCTGTTTTAATAGTTTAATTAAATTTTAATATTATCAAAAATGTTGTCTAATCAGAAGAATTCATAAAACTTTTAATAACTTATTAAAATATTTTTATTCATTTAAAATCATTATATATATATATAACAGACTTCACACATCATTGATTTGATATTGTGCATGTAATACACTGACATTCAGGCATGTGTGTTTGGAGTGAATCGTGATGAGGCTCAGAGGAGCTGATTCAGATTCGTCTGTGAGTGTGTGTGAAAGCCGTTCATCCTCGTCAGTGACAGCGGTCCGATTGGCTGCCAGCGCTCCTGACGGCCGGACCATCCATTAGAGCGACAAATCAACGCCACCGACCCTCCAGACAGCAGCTCGCCGGACTCTGATGGCCCGTTTCCCATGATTCACTGCGTTCGTTCACCTGCAGTTTGTCACCGCACTGAGAGATGATGGGTTTCATCTCCTCATCTTGAGAGCGGCAGCTGTCACGCTTGATGCCTCAATTATAACTGCTGGAGGATTTTCCTCTCGGCTCTGACGAGGAATCATCGCTATAAATCACTCTGAAAATGAGTCTTCATTCAGCATTTCTTTAAACTTATAACATGTTGAGTCCACTCTGATTGATTCATTCAGGACATCAGAATTTTCAAATGTTATTTTAGTACAATTGAAATACTATTATAGTTTTTATTAACATTATGAATTAGTTTCTATTTTTCTTTTTTATTTTAGTTAAAGTTTTAGTCATTTTGTTAGCTTTTTAATATTTGTTTAATTTTTATTGATTTGTTTAATTTTTATATATTTAGTTTCAGTTTTAGATGTTTCAGTACAATATAGCCTTGGCAACTAGCTGAAATAAAGTTAAGTTAAACTTTAAGTTTTGTTATTGCACAAGTTTTCATTTTATTTAATGTTTTAGTAATTTTGATGTGTTTTGTTTTTGTAATTTTCATTAGCTTTTTAATATATATATATATATATATATATATATATATATATATATATATATATAAAAGGCTATTTTTTATTTTTGATTATTATTTCAGTTTTAGTTTCTTCAGTACATTTAAACCTTGCCAACTAGTTGAAATATATATTTTTACATTTATTTACTTATTTATTTTATTTTGTTCATATATATTATTTTGTTAATATTGTTGTAGTTTTAGTTAACTACAGTAACCCTCTTTTCACTTATGTTTACCAGTAATTTTAATGGCTGGTATAGTTTTCATTCTTTTAAAACTCATTCAGGACTTCAGTTCTGTTTTATTTTTCAGATTTAGTCCCAGAAGCATATGTTTTGGCATATAGTAATTTCTTCTGCAGCAGAGGCTTGTGTGAATTATGACACCGGCTTCTGTTCTACACACAAAATTAAACTTGCTTATTGAGTGTGTGCCTAAAGTTTCTCTCTATCCTGATGTAATTTCAGAATATTTCAACTCTGAAAATGCAGAATATGCAGTTGTGCTCAAGGAATTTGCTGGTTGGTATGAGCTCAGGCAATCTGTGATTGTTGCAAAACTGTTTTATGTATTTTATCAAATGCAGGAACTACAGTTTATAAACAGAGTACAGTTATGGCTATCTATATTCTCCAGTGGTTGAATGTAGTGCATCCAGTGTCTCTGTCTTTCTGTAATATTTATTCCTTATAAGCATCATATTAAATATTTAACCAAAGGACAGCCACATACACACTGTATAAACATCCGCCCATGAAGGGAAACTGATTGGTTGTTATATTCTCTGCGATCATGCTTGCGACATTAAGTCACTTCAATGTTTCAGAAAGAGCTCATTATTCTGAATGGAATATTCAAATGTAATATCATTAAAAATAGACTTTGCTGATTTGAAGGTGTCATGCTGACAAGCCAGAGAGGAAGAGAGAGAGAGAGTGAGTGTGTGTGTGTGTGCTTTGCCCTGATGAGCTAATCAGGGCAAAGCACACGCGCACGCGCACACACACACACACACACTCAATTCTCCAGATGAAATTACAGCGATTTGACAGTCACAAGCCTAAAGTTCAGTCTCATTTGTGTTGATTTAACGAGGACAGAAAGAGCTTTGTGTGTGTGTGTGTGTGTGTGTGTGTGTGTGTTTTGTCAGTCTGCTGTACAACAACACACTCCATATGCTCAGTATAAACATTTATTAATTTCCAATCAGTTGTCATTGACTTTTATTTTGAAGCACAGTGCTATTTTTACCTGCACATATGCTGTCTTCAACCTGCAAACTTCCCAGAATTCCTCCCGGAATTTCCAGCATTTCTCTTGAAGTCTTCCAGTCGCTGCGTGACAATCGTTTACAGAGATGGACAAGTAAAACACAGTAAATCACAGTAAATCAGTACATTTTTGAGTTTTGTGTCATTTATTGAATATCAAAGTGATGAGCTTGATATATTAATAACGGTAGTACTTCATATCTCTCTGATGGAATTACTCGTCTAACCCGCAGGCTTTGTGTTTGAGCTATGATCACAATATGCTAATGATCAGTTTGACGACCTGCTCGTATTAGCTCTTCATTTAATCACATGAGTACAGTTCATACTTTATTTTTCCATTTTTGCAAGCAGTTTGTATTATTATATTTATATTATTTATATTAAAAATAAAATGTACATAATAGATATGGATTAAAAAATGATATATAGATAGATAGATAGATAGATAGATAGATAGATAGATAGATAGATAGATAGAAAAATAAGTGAAAAATAAGTAAAATACTATAAAACAAATAGCATTTGTTGGACTGATTATTAAAATGATTAAATGAGTTAATAGATTGGATGAGTGAGTATTAGTAGTGTTAGACTTCTTGCACAGGTGTGTGTGTGTGTGTGTGTGTGTGTGTGTGTTTGAGTAGTTGTGTAATGTGTTTTATGGTGGTTATTGTGAGTCTTTATATCCATGTCAAATGAATGTTTGTGTACATTTGACACCCCATAACTCAATAACACATCTAACATGTTGCATCATACAGATTTTCTGTTTTGTAAAGTTCAGAGTTTGACTGATGTGATGGTGTATCACGTTCTTCCATCCAGAATGAGAGTGTTGTGATGGTGTGTTTGCTGAGGTCTGCTGTGGAGAGTTACACAACCTCACAGGAAATCAGTCCAGAAACGCCAGCAGCAAAACAAACCCCACAATCTCATTCTCTCTCCTGACCCTCATATTTCAGAAGAATCAACTTTAGTTTTTTGTTTTTCAGCTTTAAATTCTGCCCAAGTGTGTTTCCTCGCCACCGATCTGCTTGAGGAATTGAGTTTTCTTGCAGGCGCTCTCTCACACACACACACACACACACACACACACACACACACACACACTCACACACACACACTCATACACACACACATGCAGCTGGATGTGATTATTTCTGCGATGTTTTGACCTATTAGTGTCATCGGCGACTATATTTCTCAGCAATACTTGCTGCAGACAGAAATGTTAATGTATATGTGTGTATGTGTGTGTACATATAAAGATAGATGAAAGAGTCATATATATATATATATATATATATATATATATATATATATGTGTGTGTATATTAGGGGTGGCATGATACATGTATTCATACCGTGACGGACATCTCGGTTCGGTGCACGAAGCCTTACAACGAATACAGGCAATTCACCCTCAATCCAGAAGGGGGCGCCCGCAGTAATGCAACGCTGTTTGATAACCGCCAGCAGAAGAACAGCGAATGCCGAGTTGCGCACTTGAAAACAAAGCCCCCAGACAGTGACCATGTGCTGATACTGAACGTGTCTCGTGTGTGTGTGTGTGTGTGTGTGTGTGTTCCGGCGCGACCACTTCAACTGTTTTCTTATACCAGCAGAATCAACTTTAAACACTTATTGTCTTATTAATAATGCATCACTGTATAAAGGTCTGCTTTTATTTGTGTACACTCAAAATGAAAAAAAAAAAACAAATAGGATGTCGCTTTCTGCCATTTGAGTTTCCTTTCTGTGAAAAATTAAGCGTGTCGCAAAAATGTCTCACAAAAAAATAATAAGACCAATAAAAAAAAACATTTTAGTAAATTGTTGGCCTTCTGGAAAGTATGTTCATTTACTGTATATGCACTCAATACTTGGTAGGGGCTCCTTTTGCTTTAATTACTGCCTCAATTCGGCGTGGCATGGAGGTGATCAGTTTGTGGCACTGCTGAGGTGGTATGGAAGCCCAGGTTTCTTTGACAGTGGCCTTCAGCTCATCTGCATTTTTTGGGCTCTTGTTTCTCATTTTCCTCTTGACAATACCCCATAGATTCACCAACACCATGGTCATTTAACCAACCTTTGGTGCTTTTGGCAGTGTGGGCAGGTGCCAAATCCTGTAATCCTTAACAAGAGGAATACGACAACTGTAGCCAAATTCCTCGACACGTCTGTGTGTGGTGGCTCTTGATGCCTTGACCCCAGCCTCAGTCCATTTCTTGTGAAGTTCACCCAAATTCTTGAATCGATTTTGCTTGACAATCCTCATAAGTTAATTAAAAATTAGCAAAGCAGTTAGACTGAGTTTACATTTGTTTTAAAAGCGGATCCAGGCACGAGTTGACACAGGTTGAACACGTGCGTCAAGACTCGTCCATACTGCCAGATGCGCTCGTAGAGACTTGTGGTGCGGAGCCGGGTGCGAGACCGCAAGTATAAACAAGCATTACGAAACAGGCTTCGTGAGTGCGGCAAGTGTGAACGTGAGATGTGGGCGGGATACGAGCCGCGCGGGGCAGAGAGCGAGTATGAGAAACATTCAGAGACACGGGCTGCGTGTGCGTTCTTCTGAATTGGGAATACTAGCTAACATGCATTATAAACTTATTTCAAATTACAATCTGATGGAGAGATAAAAATATCTAAGATATAATGTTCATGAACTAATAAAAACATCTAAGAATGTATCAGCTATATGTTTAATATTTTCAGTTTTCTTTTGTCTTTTAGTTTAATTTTAATTTTAGTGTAATTTTGTTTTGTGGTTTTGTCATTTTGATTAGTTTGTTGTTACTTTTGTATAATTTTACAACTTTAAAATTAAAACATTTTAAGAGCTTTAAAAATGTATTACAGCAGTTGCTTGCTAAGGTAACATTTCTCATTTCCTTTTAGTTTAAGTTTTTAGTTTAGTTTGTCATCTATCTATATATATATATCTATATCTATCTATCTATCTATCTATATCTATATATATATATATATATATATATATATATATATAGGCTCTGACAGAAAAGAAGAACAGAGTCAGAAACACAGGAAAGATGAAACTTTCTCTGTATTATGAAGAGAAAAGAAGAAAGTTGCGGTTAGTAAATCAGATCAGGTTGAGATGAGTTCACGGACAGCTGCGGGCTTCGCAATTTCTTCATACTTCTAACCACGACGGATGATTTATAACTCCAGCAGACCTGCAGTAAAGAGAGTAGAGCTAGAGTTCAGTTTCTGCCAGCGAATCATTTCTCTGACTGATTTCAGCGGCTCAGTAAAGAAACGTTACCTGGTTTTGTCTGGTTTGCTAGTCTTGTGTGGTTTTGTTGAGATCTGACCTGAAACTGCATCTCATAGCTGTCCTGTAGGAATCTGCTGTGTGATTGTTGGACACTGGTTCTTCACCTGCGTCCACTGCTCAGATTCAGAGCTTAAATTTAGAACTGAAGGTTACTCTCTGGTTCTGCTGTAACTAGGCAACGCGCTGTAACATTCTTCAGCTCACATCTGATATGAGGCTTCACCGATCAGCAGACTCACTCTCACACAATCTGGGCTTTTTAAACAACGTTAAATCTGATGGTTAATCTCACACAATGCAAATTGTAATGTTGCCATTAAGAAACTAATATACAATAATATTCAATATATATATGTAAGACTAATATATTTATAAAAAAATATAAATATAAAACCCTCTTACCTTTTGTTTTGTCTAAAAAAAAAAAAACAAACAAAAAAAAACTTAAATGGGGTTAAAACAAATGTAGTTTTAATAAAACTACATTAAAATAATAAATTGAAAATAAAAATTGAAAAAATGTAAAGATGAAAATAAGTTTAAGGACTAAAATTAGTAAAAGTAAGGCTGAAATGAGTATATATTAAATCTACATAGAAATGTTTCAAAAACTAATACAAATTGCACAAGTACATAAACATTACTCTAAGCTAAACATTTAAATGAAAACTGAAGATCTAAAAATAAAGGCTTGCTGAGATGTTCTGGGAGGTTACTAGGGGTTTCTAAGATGTTCTGGTGGTTGCTATGGGTTACTAAGATGTTCTGAGTGGTTGCTAGGGGGTTGCTAAGATGTCCTGGTGGTTGCTATGGGTTACTAAGATGTTCTGAGTGGTTGCTATGGGTTACTAAGATGTTCTGAGTGGTTGCTAGGGGGTTGCTAAGATGTCCTGGTGGTTGCTGAGATGTCCTGGTGGTTGCTATGGGTTACTAAGATGTTCTGAGTGGTTGCTATGGGTTACTAAGATGTTCTGAGTGGTTGCTAGGGGGTTGCTAAGATGTCCTGGTGGTTGCTATGGGTTACTAAGATGTTCTGAGTGGTTGCTATGGGTTACTAAGATGTTCTGAGTGATTGCTAGGGGGTTGCTGAGATGTTTTCCTCTTGTCTGGTGTGAAGAGAGTCTTGTGCTCTTCTGCTCTCAGTGGCTTTAGTTCCTCCTTCAGTCTAGCGGGTGATCACTTAGTAACGAGCAGCAGAGCTCAGATCTGAGGACTCGCTGACGTCTGGAGCAGCAGTGCTAGTGTTGTGTCGTGTCAAACACTAGTGTGAGTCACTGTGCTGTATAATAGCAGCCCTGCGGCTCTCAGGACACAAACCTGTCAGCTGAGATTGAGGACAGAGAGGAAGACGATGATAGAGAGGAAGAGGAAGAGATAGAGGAGCAGAGAAGAGTTGGAGTCAAGAAATCTCTCGTAATTGTACTATTTTTGAAAGCAAGTGCATTTTTTTGGATGTGTGAAAAATGGTGGGTTGCTTTCCTAAAATGTGCAGTTAATAGACAGTATTGCAAGACCCACAATGCAATGTGATCGACTTTTATTTCCAGTGTGATGAATCAAACGGAAGTGATTTGAAATTACATCTGAAGTATTTTTGAGTCATTCAATCAGACATTTTTACACAAAATTGGATTAAAATGCAATGTTTTTTAGAGATAAACATGTAATGTTGTGAGGTCACGTGACAATGTAGCATAATAATACTGTTTAAAACATTGTATAATGCATCATATTTGAGATACTACTTAATAACTTTAGTATGTGAGTAGATTGTATACAATATATCATGCAAGTAAGGAGATCTTTACAATTTTTATTATGTACTCAAAATAATCAACTTTTTTTTTAAAGAAATTAATTCTTTTATTCAGAAAGGCTGCATTAAATTGATCTAAATTGTCAGTAAATAAATGTTACAAAAGATTTCTATTTCCAATAAATGCTGTTCTTTTGAACTTTATATTCATCAAATAATCCGAAACCGACCCTAAACTTCTGAACAGTAGTGGAAGCCTATGATATATCCTCATGTACATATCTAGGTAAACGTGTGTGTAGTACAGTAAAACACTGCTAAGTTAAATGCAGTGGCTTTCTACAGAGCCTGTTACCATGACAACATAATGAATGACCAATCATCATAGAGTTTGGGAAGTGGCCGGTGAGCAAATTCAATGCAGATGTGCTGTTGTCTTCATTTGCATATGCAGATCTGTGATTGCTCATTAGCATATGCAAGTATCTGCTTTAGTGAGTTTAATGCTGCAGATTAGCACAAAATAACCTTTGAATGGAGTGACACTACAGGTGACTGTGTGTGTGTGTGTGTGAGTGAGACAAACACATCATCTCAACATACTTATAAACACACACAAGAGCAGCAAAGGCCGAGAGGTGTTGTGTTGTTTGACGCAGACACACACACACACACACACACACACACACACGTGTGCCGTAACTTTGCCGTAAGCGTTTGTTTGTCGTGTTAGTGCTCGACTCTGCAGCCATGTGCTATTAATAGAGCGTTTGTCTGTTGAGTTCTGCTGTTTCATGTGTTCAGTGTAGAGACAAGCAAAACCACATTATTACAAAACCAACTAGTTGGTCTTAAGAATAATTGTATAATTAGCTTGTCACCAATGAGATATGTAGATTTTTATTTTATTCTATTTTATTTTATTTCAAAATATTTTAAGATATTTTTTAATATTAAAATATTTTAACATGCTACAATATCTGCTACAATAATACTAATGCATATATATATATATATATATATATATATATATATAATGCTTATATGTATAATATGCTTATGTAATGCTTATATACACATTATATATGCTAATAATTTATAAATATTAATACAGCAACCATATGTTTTATGGTTATGTTTTTGTTTAGGGTGATTGTTAAGGGGTTGCTGAGATGCTCTGGGATTCTGGGATGTTGCTAGGGGGTTGCTAAGATGTAGCCGGTGGTTGTTAGGGGGTTGCTGAGTTTTTCTGGATGTTGTTTTGTTTTTTCTTGTTTTAATCATCATTAATCAAAATGTAATGAGGGTTCATACTTTTTTGCGGATAGGGTAATAAAAATAACTTAAAGGTATATTCTCAAAAAAACACATTTTAGAGTCTTCTTAAGATTAATCTTTTTTTTAAGAACATTCCAAAGTTATTTTTTCTGTAAAACAAAGCAAAAGCAGTGATTGGGCCAGTGATGTTTGCGGTGTGACAGAGAACAGAGGGAGGAAGGAGAAATGTTCGTGGAGGTTTCTGCTCCAGCGCTCCTCAGCTCATTCCTCTCGCTCTGTTTGGAGACGCTTGTTTTTGCGCTCGATTGCTAATTCATCTGATGTCATCTCCTCGTTTCGCCCACCTTATCTCGCATTACTTAGTTTTTTTGTGTTCTTCTTCCCATTGCTGAGCTTGGGTCTGCGCTCTTCTCTCATGCACATACTCGCTCCCTCCCTTCCTCTCCCATTATCTTCAACAGAGCATGTCTGCTAGTGCGGGAACGAGCGTGTCTTCCTCTCTCTCTCTCTCTCTCTGACAGAAGCAGGATTCTAGTAGAGCTTCTGCTCTCGGCGTGCACTAATGCGAAGCGACTGCTGTGGGCATCTGCGTGCGCGGCAGCTCAGCATCCCTACGTTTGTGGAGAAACTCAGCCAGGAACGTAGCAAAGCAAAAGTCGGAGGAGCTTTCCCGTCTCTAAGTGTTCAGAAAGATCTGGTGGGGATATGGGTTGATGTTTGCGCGCGCTTGGTTTAGGCCCGTGGGTTTGGCGCGGTGGGTTCTAGAGGTGCTCTCTCGGCGCCCGTGGAGTTCGGCGGGCGTAACGGCAGCGGCCCGATGCGGGGATCATGGTCGTAGCGCTGGCGCTCAAGCTGTTGACCGAGCTGCTCCAGTGCTCCGCTCTCATGCCGCTCTGTGACGCTGGCAACACGCCCCGCCGGACCGCTCAGGGGCCCGAGGTGAGCTCACACCTGTGTGTCTGTGTCTGTCTGTGTGAACTGATGCTGATGTGAGGAAACAACTCAAGTCAGAGGAGGAGAGTCTTTGACTACATTTTTGTGTGATATTTTAGTAAACGTCTCCGGCATGTTGCAGTTTTTTGTTGTTTTTAGGTGTTTTTAGAGAATGATTGTCAGAGTTTAAATTCTTATATTTATTTATTTATTTTTACATGAAAACCACAGTAATCTCACATGGAGAGTTTCAGAAGAGATCTCAAAAGTATCTGCAATCAATACATCTTACAAACATTTCTCATCAAATGATCTGAGCTGCTGCACTAACAATTGTTTTTCTTTTTTCACTCAGATATTGCTTGTAAATTACACAATTAATTACAAAGAAATAGCAAGTAACATGAAAATTGGGAGAATAAAGACTGAAATTGCATTTTCTCGTAAAATGTACTCCAATGATCTTTTATTTACCTTTTTTTTTAAACAGTGTATCCATGTTCATAAACTCTATACTCTTGGATGGGTCTGTTGTACATATTTTTTAGGAATTTATTAAGATGCATCTGAGACAAAGTTGATGGTTAAATGAACACGACTGAAAGCTCAACTGAATCTCCTGAAACAGCGACATTTACCTGAAAGCCATTTACTGAAATACTAAAACATCTAGAAATGCAAATGGAAGCCAACACAATCAGACCAAATCAGAGCAAGACGACACAAACAAACTGACCATTTGACTCTGTACTCTGTTCATTATATTCAGGATAAAAGTCCACAGCTGTCATGGACACTATATTTATGCCTTGATTTTATCATCTGACCTGGGTTGAGTTTGATTAATGTGAGTGTTACAGTAGAGATGAGGGTTCATGAAAACTGATCTCAGGACAGCTGCTGAGACTGTAAATACCTGCGTTTGAATCCTCTTAGTGAAATATGGAGATTGTAGGAGCTGAAAGAAGCTCTGAACTACCGGAGAACTGACTTAATTCTTGATGGCACTTTGACTGAATCAGGGAAAAGCCCTGGATGAGATGAGCTGAGGGAGAGAGGATTGTGGGATTGAACTGGAGGTGGTGAATTTGTCCTCTCAGTTCAGTTTACAGCAGTGACTTCTCACTGTTTGTGTCACTCTTGTGTATTAGTGCTGGCGGGTTTCCATTGACTCCATTGACCAGTAGGTTGCGTGAAATGACCCTCTGTATGAGTGAGTCATTGAATCATTTGCTGAACTGATTCATTCAGAAAAGCAACAATTAACTGTTTTTTATAAGTGAGTCGTTGAATTAATCACTCAACCGATTTGTTCAAAAACACTGATTGACACACTGAGTGTGTCATTAAATTATTCACAATTCATTCATTTGTTATGTTTCTTTATATGTTATTTATATTATGATATAATAATATAATATTAATTCACAACCCAAAAATTTGGGGTTTTCTCAGATGACTTTCTTTGATGGCTTTTTCTCTGAATTTGTAGTAAGTGTTCTGAAGTCACATGATGCTTTGTGTGAGCAACAGCCTCATATTCAAGTCATTATTCATGCTAATCCTTTGAGTTAAACCTTTGAAGGCTGAGCCTGTCTTTATTCTGTTTTAAATCTGTTTTAATTCATTGCCATTCTTAAAATCAGATGAACGGATTGGAGACACTCTTGGTGCACATCATTCAATGGCAGTCTTTAACTATCTGTCATGATCTGTTTGTCTGTCTGGGATTGAGATTGTACAGAAGTCCATGCCAAATATTCCAGTCACATCTATTTATAGTTATTAGAAAAAAGAGATGCCATCACATCTGTAGCAGTGTGCTTTTTTAATGGAAGCAAATGTTCTTTAGTGTCATTTTGATGAGAAAATTAGTTATTTTCTTATATCTGCTGTGATATGGATATCAATTTATATAAGTACATATTATTTATAAAATGTATATATATATGTATACATCATGTCCAAATTGTTTGTAGTGAATATATGTGAGCAGACAAAAATTTCTGCATAATATAATGGGCCTGTCATTTGTGTCCATTACCAGAAAAATGACAGTTTTTATTTCAAAGTCACAGGTGGTTCGCTCGCCAAAATGATCTGGCTCTTTCATGTCTGGATGTTTTTGACAGTCAGAATCCCACGGGAATGTCTTTGATATCTGCTATAGAGAATCTCATATCAGGCTCAATAATTAACGCTGATGAGGGTCAGTTCTGATGCAGGTTCAGTGCGGATCGGAGCGGTTCGGTCCATGTGACGGTGGTGAGCACGTGTCAGGCGTGTACAGGGTTAAGAATGGCCACTTGCGTCACAGGTGATTGCTTCAGTCCCTAAAGAGCCTGTAACTCACACACACACACACACACACACACACACATCTCCTCCAGGCGACTGTGCTGCACCCAGACCAAAGAGCTGCAAATACAGCCCACACAGCCCAAATAAAAGGCTGAATTAGGGCTCTTAAGGGCATCTGAAGCCCTGAATCACGCTCATGTGGGCTAGAAGAGATCTGAATGCTCATTATAACAGATGTGTGTAAGTCTGGACTTCACTGTCCACACTCATCTTCAGTCTCTTCTGTGTTCTGAGAATCCATTTCAGAATGAGATTATAGGTCTGGTCCAAACCTGAGTGAGCAGCAGTGCGGTCTGCTGTCTACATAGGCAGCTCCCTTCTAAGACAGCAACCCAGCTGTAATGGAAATGACAGATTTGTGAATTTTATTTATTCATTCA
The DNA here is from genome assembly GCF_012432095.1 of Onychostoma macrolepis. Classification (NCBI taxonomy): domain Eukaryota; kingdom Metazoa; phylum Chordata; class Actinopteri; order Cypriniformes; family Cyprinidae; genus Onychostoma; species Onychostoma macrolepis. The sequence continues at coordinate 2,039,944 of NC_081178.1, read as the reverse complement.
TTCATTTAGTATGGAGTGGAATACAATAATATTTATTCAGTCAGTTAATTATAAAGCATATTTAAAAAACAACAGCAGTTGACCAAATTGTAAAAAGTAAAATCACAACAAAATGCACACTTGAATTATTTATCAGATTAATTGTTAGAAGAAAAAAAAAACGTAAACGTTAAAAAACTACATTTAAAATAAATATATATTTGCAAATAAAATATAAATATAAATAAGCATAAATAAATTGAGAAACATAAAAAAGGCTAAAAAGAAGGGGGCGGGGGGAGAACTGTGTACATGCATATGTGTTGTTAAATTATTAAAATATTAATCTCTAAATAAAGTCCAGGGGACTTTATGTAAATATTTTAGATCAGATGCGTTCAAGGTTTGGGACAAATTGACAAAAGGTTTGATAATCTCTGATGTAGTTTACTGTCGCTTGTCTACTAGTATATTCACTTGGATTCATTGATGCATTTATTTTAAGTAAATGTTTATCAACAATTTCTTCAGTGTTGCCTTGTTCATGTGACATCATGCACCACGTCTCAATTCAATGCCATGCAATGGAAGGCAGGGTATTTTCACCAGCTGTGAAATGTGGCTTTTTTTTTTTTAAATTGTCTTGTGAATTCTTTGCAACTTTGTGTGTTAATAAAGTTTCTCATCAGCCAGCAGATGGAAGGAAAAGCAGATTACAGAAGCTGCAGACAGACGGCCCTAAAACGCTCACTCTCACTGTCCCAAACCAAAGCTCTTAAATCCTCAACAGACCTGAGAAGGAAACTTCATTCACATGAACAACAGAGAATAAAACACGAGGAGCTTCAGCAGCGGACGCGAGACGTCCTGAAGTCCTGAAGCAACAGTAATGATGAAGATTTGAGAAGAAAGCTGCAGCCGAGAGAGAGAATTAGAGACGGAAAAGATGAACACATGATTGCACATGCTCTCTTTTATTATTTTAAAATGAAACTCATCTGTGATACAAAAGAGAAGGACGAGCGGCGGAGCGTTTCTGATGCGGATAGATGATTCAGCTGATATTTCTGTGATTTGAGTTTCACGCTGGACTCTTTTGCTTTGAATCTGCTGGATTTTTTCCGCAGTGCTCTAGGATTGAATTATTTATCCTGCTATCAAACCCAGAGGTCCTGAGATAGTGAGAAACCGAGAGCTTGTTAGGTTGACAGATCCAAAGCTTCTGTCATTGTTTATAATAGAAATTGAGGCTGTTTAATATTTGATTTGCTGTATTACCGCAGGGCTTTCTTAGGCCTGAATCATTTCACTTCCAGCCCGTGAAATATCTATTGACTCAAGGTTTCTGTGGGATTTCTTTTAGGTTTGAATTGTGAAATTAAATGCATGAAAGCTGCGTACATTTGGCCCTTCGAATGCTTCACTATAGTACTTCCACACACTTCTGAAAAATTTAAATAGAGGATGTCAAATGGATAAAACCATACTTAAATGGTTTCAAATTTTATGTTTTTTTTTAACATCTTTAGAAAACAGTGTGAGAGTTTGTGTTGTGTGAATCAGGGTTAGAGTTAACCAAAACTGTAGACATGTAAAAACAACAACAACAAAAACACACACACAACAAAATTACGATTTGTTTTTACTAAAATTAAAAAAAAAAAAGAAAAAAAAAGAAAAAAAAAAAAAAAAAAATATATATATATATATATATATATAAAGCATTCAAAATGAATACAAACTATAAAAAAATATACATATAGCAAATTTATAATTAGATATAATTATTATATAATATAAATATAATATACATATTTGTTGTATTTATTGATTTTTTTGTATTTATGTCTTATTAAAGTGTAAATAATCAATTTCAGTTCATTTGAACAATTTACATAATATTACAGTATATTTTATAGACAGAAAATCTCGTTTTTGTTGACATGAATTCATTCTGCTCATGCTCATGAATGAGTCTCATTGAAAAAAGAAGCATCGATTTACTGTCTTCTTTCAAATCATCATTCGTCTACTGAAGAATCATTCAAATGATTCATTCAAATGATTCGTCTGCAAATCAAATAATGTGTTCTGACTCCTTCGGTCCAGTTTTGAACATCTTCATGGGTCTTCGCCAAATCAATCAGAACATGTGAAATGAAAATGGCTCAAAACGCTCAACACTAATTAACAGATGGACAGAATAGACCTTCAGTAGATATAATTAACACGATTTCCAGTGGGAAATCTCATTCTCATAAAGCTTTGTTAAATGCAATCAATGCCTCGTTTAGTTAGAAATCAAATGCAATAGACATTTATGAACAGCTTTGATATGTTTGGGTATCAGCATTAAAAGTTGAATCTTTTTTAATAGATTGAAATGACACTTAAAGGAGCAGTACACCCAGAAATAAGAATTCATGTCAATATTTGCTCACCAAACTCAAATGAAAGTAATTTCTGCAATACTTTTATGGAGTTTTATGGTTGTTTTGGTCCTTTTTGTAGCTTAAGACTTAGATTAAAAAAATAATAATAATAAAAATCCAAACAGCTTGAGAAAGTTTATTCCCACAGTTGTCTGATGTATGAGTCGGAGAGATATTAGCTCATGTTGAGCTCCAGATTACAGCGTCATGATAAGACTGTAGCAGTAAGAGAAAGCGTTGAATCTTTCATTGCGTCTCTCAGATGAAGGAAACTCTTGCTGACATGTTGTTGAACTCTTCACCGAGCGATGGAGACACAGCTCTTTTGTTCATACTTTGTTCTCATTGGCCTGTGACTCATTTTAGCACCTCAAATGGAGAAAGCAATGCGATTTCATTCCATATTTCATGTGATTTTGGCAGAGTAATTTAGAGCCAGGAATCTCTCAGTGAAAGAGTTGAACCAGAGCTTTATGTTGTTTATTTAAAGAAAAAATGCATTGTAAGACATTGTAAGTCATTTTGTATTTAGAGCTGTTTTCATAAATAAAGAGGAATGGGCATTTCCAATCCTCATTTTCATCACTGATGCCGATGGATGACTGAATTTATCTGTTAGTTATCACAGATGACTCTTCAATTGCGATTTGGGTTAGCGTACAATCGATCGCCCTATTTCTCAGCATTACATCCGTCATGATTTTGTCCCTCAAGAGCATTTATGTTAAAAATTAACTTCTTTTGGAAACCTCCACTCTTGGTCTCCAGTGAATGTGGGAATAAACAGGTCGCGTTTACGCCTGCTTTGGGCTTCTAATAATGTGTTTTGACATGGTTTTGCTTCACGCTTCACCGGGGAGATTTGAAAAGCTTTTTTTAGTGGCAGAGGTTTCTAAAAATAAGGCACAATGTCCCTGAGGAGGGTCTTGACGCGGGACGTGTCCGGCTGCCTGCGCTGCTGGGGATGAGCTCTAATAGGTGCTGAATGACGGCTGAACTGAGATCAGGCCGTTCGAGGTCAAGAGAGCAGATGATTTCTGCAGAAGAGCTCAGGCGTGATGCCAGCTGATGTCTGCAGACACGCTTTCATTGCTCAGTGTTAAATACAGCTTCATCTAAATGACCACACAATTCCTTCCTCATCGCTTTACTTACAGCAACAGTGCTTTATTAAATGCTTTAATAAAATGACAGCAACAACAATATAATCAATAAAACGATAAACAATAAATCTGAAATCAATCAATACATTTTATTGATATGATATATTTTATATATAAAATCAATTAGATTTGATTAACTGAAATGAATCAATAAAAGCAACAAACAATAAAAAGAAAATAAAAAAAGAAAAGAGAAACGGTTAATTAAAATGAAATAAAGTGACATATTAAGTCAATTTTACTCTTATTATTTTACTCTTATTTTCATTTTAATGCATGTTTCATTTTATTTAATTCAATATTTTTTTGTTTTATTTCTGCTCCTTTTTGTTTTATTGTATTTTTACAATTTAGTTAAATTAAATCTAATTTACAGTTTGATTGATTTAATTCTTTATTTTTGTCGCATTTATTTTTTGTCAGATTTATGCCTACTATTTTTATGTAAAACACTGTGTATTAAACATGCTGTATAAACAAAATATAGTCATTTTAAAAATTACAGTTTTTTGAAAACAATCTTCAATATATTATTCTTTTAAAAATGCAAAATAGGACTATCTAAACCGTTATAGATACAATATGTCTGTGCCTCAATTTATGAAGGTCTGCTGGGTTTCTTACACACAAATGTAATGGTCTAATGTGATGATCAGTTGTGCGAAACTGAGAAATAAGAGGAATCATTTTTTCTCCTTTTAAATAATTTCTCATCGTTCCTTAGCAATATTTTATCCCAGTTTAATGTGCAGGACGTTAGTCACAGAGAATAGGTAGAAGACAGGCGTGACACTGGGCTGCTCGTAACACATGCTGATGGATCATACTGAACGCGTGAGGAAGATTTGAGTCCTGAGATCAAACGGCCTTCAGCTCATCATCTGTCCACCAGATAAATATGTCAAAGAGCATCCAGACCAGCAAATAAAACACACATTACATCATCAGCTGCTGTTCTGATGAGAATGAGAAAAATCTGTTGGCTGAAACAAGTGTCAATCCAACAGAAGTGCCACACAACACAAACCAGTGTGTAAGTGTTGTTGAGTGATTGACAGTCTTTTTGAAGAATCAGTTCAATCAGACTACACTGGTCGAGCTGTTTGTTTGTTTGAGAGGATAAAATGAGGTTTGTGATCTTTTATAACATGAAATTCGCATCTCTGGTAAAATATAATTTATTTTGCCTTGTCACGGGAGATTTAGCACTGCATAAACACTGGCATAACTGCATGGAAGCCTATTATCACCACAAGAAAAAAAATCATGCCTTTGTAAATCTTGTTTGTAAGTCAAAATTATAACATACCAAGTTGAAATTGTGAGATACAAGTCGATAAAAGGAAAAAAAAAGGTCAAAATTATAACAAAAAGTCATTGTGAGAAAAAGTAAAAATTATGACGTCATAATTATGAGATAAAAATGGAAGTTGAAATAATTAGATGAAAAAGTAATTATGAGATAAAAACTATGTTATGCCATACTACATAGAATTATGAGACAAAAAGTCAAAATTATGACAAAATTTGTTGTTTGATAAATAAAAAAAATTAAGACATTTTGAAGTTTTTAATGTAAGAAAAAAAGTTGAAATTATGACATACTAAAGGTGCGTTCACACCAGACACGAATGAAGCATTAAGCGCGAGTGATTTACATGTTAAGTCAATGCAAAGACGCGAATAGACATCTTGCGGCGCGGTTTGCGCGAATGAGGCGGCGCGAATTGATCGTTTTGGGCGTTTGACGTGCTTAACCAGTGATTCGCGCGAATCACGCAAGTTGAAAAATCTGAACTTTGGCGAAAATTCGCACCGCGTTAACCAATCAGGAGCTTGCTCTAGTAGTGACGTGATTACAACGTAGCGAGGGAGGCAGAAATCAGAAACAACAATGGAGTACAAAATCATCGTCGCTGTATGTGGATACCCGGAGCTGTACGATACATCTTGGTACTTTTATAGAAACAGGAATAAAAAGGATCTTTCTTGGTGTGTTACTTTGTGCACAACATAGTAAATCATAATTTATAGCCTATTTGTTACATAAAATTGTTATTTCTATGTTAAGACTAGAATAGGCTACTTATGGCAAACATTTGTACATTCATTCTAATTATATCCTATTGCAAATACACTCACAATAGTATAGTAAAAATAGTTATTTGTGATTGGACCAGTGTAGTGTAATGAGACTGGAGCCGCCTGGCAGAAGCCCCTCCTTGATGCGAATTCGCGTCTGTTGTGACTTGAATTTCACGCGCGAATGAAGCGAGTAAACTCAAAATGTTCAAGCGTCCAACTAAGTCGCGTCTGGTGTGAACGCACAGTAAGTCATAATTAAGAGGTAAAATAGTCAGTTATGAGATAAAAAGTAAAAAATATGACAAAAAAGTAATTATTTGAGGGAAAGGTCTAAATTAAGACATACTAAGTCAATTGTGACAGATAAAATCAATTATGAGATGAAAGGTCAATAAAAAGCCAATTGTGAGATAAAATTTAAGATTATGACATGGTCATAATTATGTGAGGAAAATGTCAAAATTATGGCATACTAAGTCATAATTATGAGATAAAGTTAAAATTATGGAAAGAAAAATCTAATTGTTATAATTATGTTTTGATCTCATAATTTACTTTTATGTCTAAATGTTGGATTTTTAAATCATTTTGATTTCATGCATGATTCAAAATCAAATTGCCATAATTATACATTTTATCTCATAATTTCTTTTTATCCCTTAATTTTAGCTTTTTAAATCATTTTGATTTCATGTATGTTTTAGCATGAATTTAATGTGGCGGAAAAGGGCTTCAATGTAAAATTGATAGAAACGGTACTTTGGAATTTAACAACCCCCTAGCAACCACCTACAACACCTGAGCAACTGCATAGCAGCACACTAAAACCACCCACAACAGCTAGTTTTGCATTAATAAACACAAACAAACACTGTTCAGATGTTCTCCAGAAATCCTCTCGATCTAGTTGTAATTCGCCCACAGACGGTCTGTTAGTGCTGGTGGAAGCACTAGCGTTAGTCATGCGTTCGGAGCGTTTCTGCTCTTTTCGGCCGTCACCGCAGCTGACGTGTACTAGTGAAGACAGGCAGCTGGAGGACATTTCCCATGATGACTCACGCAGCAGTGTGTGCCGCTGTAAAAGCTGTGTGATTGTGCTGTTGCAGCGGTGTGTCAGAGCGCCACCTGCTCTCGCCTGCGGTCTGTGCACGCAGAACACCTGCCGACCCCCACGATGCCCTGCGTTTGCCCGAGTGGAACCAACTGAGACGAGGGCGACATGGAGCTCCGCTGCTCAAACTATCAGCAGACATGAGATGACACATGAACCTCAGCTGGAGATTAATGATGAGATCTGAGGGAAGCTGAGACGCACAGACAGGCCACACGTAGATGAACAGATATGATTGGAACAGCGTATGCATACTGTTACTGTGTATGCTGCACATTGCTGTATGCATGAATACTCGGAATTCTCATTCTTGACAATTCTAATTCTTGACATGATTTGAAACACCTACCGTCATAGACGCCAACTTATTTATAATTTCCTTAGTAGCAGAGGAGGGTCCAAAGACAACGCACTCAGTCTTATTAGTATTAAGATGAAGAAAATTGTTTGCCAACCAGGCTCTAATCTTACCTAGACAAGTCCATCAAAGGATTAAGAGCCTTTTGGATCTATTGGAATATTTAGCTGGGTGCCATCTGCATATATATGATACATAATGTTGCATTTACAAAAAATTTAGCCTAAGGGGCCCATATATATTGAAAATAAAATAGGCACAAGTATAGACCCCTGTGGCACACTGTTAGCTGATGTAGAACACAATTCTCCAAGGCAAACTGAAAATGATCTGTGCTTTAAATATGATTTAAACCAGTGTTAGGCAGTACCCTTAATGCCAACATCTTCCAAACGCTGCAATAAAATACCTTAATCAACAGTATCAAATGCAGCTGTGAGATCGAGTAAAAAAAGCATGTCTACATTTCCAGAATCAACTGCCAATAAAATATCATTAAAAACATTAAGGAGGGCAGATTCTGTACTATGAAGAGACCTAAAACCTGACTGGAACATATCTATAACAGCATTCATATCTAAATATGAAGCAAGTTGTAATAGAACAACCTTCTCTAAAATTTTCGATAAGAAAGGTAGTTTCAATATAGGTCGGTAATTACTTAAGACTGTATACTTAAAATATATAGTAATACTATGTACAGTGTTTCCCACAGGATTTTTGCTGTTTTTAATGTATTTTTGGTCAAATAAATGCAGCATTGGTGAGCAGAAGAGACTTCTTTTAAAAACACTGGAAAATCTTCATTTGTGTGGCTCAGCAGACGAGATGAGATGTGGCATGAACATGACAGAAATTATTGTACACTCAGAAATCTGACACTGACTGATGAGATCTCGGGTTAGTTTGTGTTTGTTTAATTCCAGTATCTTTCTTGTCAGAGTGAATTAATTAGGACGATTATTGTATATGTTGTGTTATTTTGCATAACGAGCACATTCTGGTTGTCTGTGTGCACTGAATCATTGCAGTAAAACAGCTGATTTTAGTGTTGGAGTGAAAACAGTCAGGATGCATCTGTCATAGATGTCCTGACAGCCTGAACACTTTCAGAACATTAGCTTCGGCCTTTACTTTAACATAAACACACAGCAGTGTTCATTTGTGCATCAAAACACAGCGTTTGACTCTCGTAGATGGCAGAGAAAGCATCCGTCAGTGAGTTTCACCTACAGCAGCACAAGTGCTTTATATAAACCCATCAGCAGAGGTCATGAGAGCTCAACTCCTCTCGCACACCAACACAGTGCACTTGTGTCAATTCACCCTCCCTCACTAGTGTGTTACTGCTTTAGACACTCAATCTGGTAATAATATTTCCTATTACAGTATTACCTCCGCTGTGTGCATTAAGGTCTTGTCATTTTTGTAATGCATGTGTGTGTTTGTGTATATTCTGTTTATTGTGTTATTATTTTAGTATCATTAAGATACTATTATAGTTTTTATTAACATTTTGAGTTAGTTTTTAAATTTTCAGTGTTTATTTTAATGTTAAAGTTTTAGTAAATGTGTTGTGTCATTTTTCGAACTATTTTTAAATGTGTGTGTGTGTTATCTATTATTTATAATTAGTGCTGTCAATCGATTAAAAATGTTAGTCATGGACTGTGATTAATCATGATTAATCGCAAATTTAAAATACTAGGATTGACCTGTAAATGTGTTGAAAAAGAAATGCATGAAACTAGTTTAAGGAAACAGAAGCTTTCACACTTCCGCCAGGTATGAGACATAATCCTTATTATTCTTTTATCATTATTCTTTTGTTTTTATTCAGCCATTATCAGCCTTTATACTGGCAATAAAACGTTTACCAAGCCACATCGCTTCAATCCCAGTATACATTTACCCAACTATTATCAAAAGTATTTATAAATAAATACAACAAAACATTTCCTGCGACCTTACGTGAAGTATTATGACAAAATGCATTATGAAGAAGAATTGGACCTGTTCTGCAGCTGCATTAGAGCTAACATGCTTCATAAGACAATTTATGATATTAATAGTACACTTTTACTCAGAACTCACTTCAAACCACCATCGAGTGTTTGTAATAACTTCCTTTTGCGATCACATGTGGAATTTGGTCGTTTGCTGTTGTCAACATATGCTGTTTATAGCCTTTTATATCTTTGCACAAATTAGCATTTCAGATGCACACATTCAACTCCAGAAAATAACATACAGACCATATCTATCGTAATCGTGTGTTTATTATCTTATATAATCTATAGTGGCTGTTGTCATGTTTATTTCTGCTGCTCTGCTGAAACTCACGTTGTTTGTGATGTTACAACCGCCTCTCCGTTCTTAAGTTGCCAGGAATACATTTCAAGTATAATACACATTAGTAAAAGGATCTATTTTAATTTTTATTTGTCTATATACACTTTGAGCGGCCGCGGTACATTATAAAAGTAGCCCAAAAAACCGCAACCCGCTCTCATTTTTCCCCCGACTGTATTTTCAAAATAGCCCACTTGTGCCGTTACCCTGGCAACACTGGCTCGCTGTACCCTCATCACACAATGATAGATAACCTTCCACGCTGCGATGACGGGAAGAAGTCGGAGTCAAACCTTATCAAACGATTAATCTGCGTAAAAAAAAATATTAACGCGTAAATGTTTTTTGATTAATCGCATGCGTTAACGCATTAACGTTGACACCCCTATTTATAATATTGTTTTAGTACCACTGAAGTACTATTATATTTATTTTTATATTTTAATAGTCTTCATTTTCATTTTTAAGTGTAGTAATTTTAGTAATTTTAGTTTTGTCATTTTTATTATTATTATTTCTATATATGTGTGTGTATATATATATATATATATATATATATATATATAGTAATAATATTTTTATCAGTAATAATGTAGCTTAATGTATTTATTTAATTTAAAACAAACATTTTGTTTATACATTTTGTTAGAACAATTATTTTATATAACAATTTTTGTAATATGTACATTCATATGTTTTTGTAATATATTGAATATATTATTGTTCATTTATTTGTAATTGAAATTGGCCAGAATTGGTCAAAACCTTTAGTTTTAGTTCCTTGCTGTGTTTTGAATTGTTTCATTCATTTTTAGATTAGGAGAAAATGCTGACTATGGCAAGGTAATACCAAATGCCAGTGGCTTGTGCAAAAAAAACATACTGCATATATTTCTTCACCGTCTTTGGCATTCTTCTGATTGGCGATCCAGCGAACCATTTTGTAAACACTTCCTGTTTAAGCAGCCACTCTTCTCTCTGTCTTCCCTGCAGGTGCTGTCGCTGGGCGCTGACGTTCTGCCGGAGTACAAGCTCCAGACGCCGCGCATCCACAAGTGGACAGTGCTGCACTACAGCCCGTTCAAGGCGGTGTGGGACTGGCTCATCCTGCTGCTGGTGATCTACACGGCCATCCTCACGCCGTACTCCGCCGCCTTCCTGCTCAACGGAGACGAGGACGGCTCCGGGCAGAACTGCAGCTACTCCTGCAGCCCGCTCAACGTGGTGGACCTCATCGTGGACATCATGTTCATCATCGACATCATCATCAACTTCCGCACAACCTACGTCAACGCCAACGACGAGGTGGTCAGCCACCCGCTGCGCATCGCCGTGCATTACTTCAAAGGCTGGTTCCTCATCGACATGGTGGCCGCCATTCCCTTCGACCTGCTCATAGACCGCACCGGGGAGGAGATGGGTGCAGAGGTGAGGGGGATCATGGGAAATGAGGCTTTGAAGCTCTTATCTGTGCTCCTGCTCTTTTGTACTGATTTATCTTACACTTCAAACTTGCCATTTTCTACTGCATATGCTGTCTGCTCTTATGATAAATTGCTTGCCATTACCCTTTTTTATATTCTCATTTCACACTTTGGATAAAAGTGTCTGCTAAATGAATAAATGTTTACATATATATAAGGTTTCAGCAAATTAAGGCCTTAAAAATGTTTTAAATCAGAGCGGAAAGTCTTACATGTATAGTCATGACATTAAATGTTGCATGCTCTGCATAATGAATATTTCGAATTTTGTCTTGCTTTTCAACACAAATATCTAAACATCCTTAAATCAAGATACAGTTTCTTAAACTCCTGTCATGTTGATCATTTTTTAATAAAACAAGACTTGTCATTTTTCTTCTCAAGTAAATGCATCTTGATTTAAATATCTTTGTAAAAATGCAGAGGAAGATCATCACTTAAATTCATAAAGTCATTGCATTAAATGTTGCATGCATTGCTAAAAATGATTTTTGTCTTGTTTTCCATTACAAATTTTTTAACATTGTTAAATCAAGATATATTTACTTGAGATGCAAAATGAATGTATGAAGTTGTTTTCTGAGAAACTGAAGAAAATGAAATCAGTTTATGGTTAAAACATGAAAGAAAACACGTTTCCCTTTGAATTAAGTTCATTTTTCCGGGCCCATTGGCTGATCTATAAAGGTCTTAAATCAGAGCAGAAAGTCTTAAATTCATAAAGTCATGGCATTAAATGTTGCATGCACTGCTAAAAAATGAATATTTTCCTCTGTTTTTTTCTTAATTGTCACCATGGACCACAAAACCAGTCATAAGGGTCAATTCTTTAAATTGAGATATATACATCATCTGAATAAATAAGCTTTCCATTGATGTATGGTTTGTTATGATCGGACAATATTTGGCCGAGATACAACTATTTGAAAATCTGGAATCTGAGGGTGCAAAAAAAATATCAAAATATTGAGAAAATCGCCTTTAAAGTTGTCCAAGTGAAGTTCTTAGCAATGCATATTACTAATCAAAAATTAAGTTTTGATATATTTATGGTAGGAAATTTACAAAATATCTTTTGATCTTTATCAACATGATCTTTACTTAATATCCTAATGATTTTTGATTTCATAAAAGAAAAATCGATTATCTTGACCCATGCAATGTATTGATGGCTATTGCTACAAATATACCTGTGCTACTTATGACTGCTTTTGTGCTCCAGAGTCACAATTGAACATCCTTATATCAAGATATATTGACTTGAAAAATTAATATATGAAGTCATTGAACAAAATGAAGTAAGTTTATGCTTAAAACATAAACAAAAGTCTGTTATTGGGGAATGAAAACTTGTTTCCCTTTGAAATAATATATTATTATTTGTTCTTTTTTATTCATAACTAATGCAATTTTGATTTGTTATTCAATTTCACATAAAACAAGACAACTTGCTTCTCAAGTAAATACATCTTGATTTATGAATCTTTAGACATTTGCACTGGAAAACAAGACAAAAACACTGACAAAGGACATCACTGTTTTGCATTGTAATCATTAGGTACAGTAAAAGTTATTTCCATATTGCAGTGGTTGGGAGCTATTTTATTTTTTGTATTTTTATTTATTTATTGTTTGTTTGTTTGTTTGTAAAATGAATTAAAAAGTATTAGATAGTGTTTCTAACTTGCTAATACAAGACATTGTGTTCCTTAAAGGCATAGTTAATCTCCTGTCATCATTTACTGTTTAACATCACTCTCAAGTTGTTCCAAACCTGTATTCATTTCTTTCTTCTGCAAAACACAAAGGAATATATTTTGAAGAATGTGGGTAGCAAAACAGTTGCTGATAGCATTGACTTCCATAGAATGAAAAAAGATACTATAGAAGTCAAAGGGGTGAATGAGTAAATGAGGACAGAATGTTTTTGTTTTTTTTGAGTGAACTGTCCCTTTAAAATGTCTTTACTTGGTCTTAAAAAGGAGAAACCCTGCTATAAATCTGTCATTTTGTTTGTTTTATTGTCTTTTTTTAGCCGACTCAGCAGACCACCCTCATCGGGCTGCTCAAGACGGCGCGTCTTCTGCGTCTGGTGCGAGTGGCGCGTAAACTGGACCGTTACTCTGAGTACGGCGCGGCTGTCCTCTTCCTGCTGATGTGCACGTTCGCTCTGATCGCTCATTGGCTGGCCTGTATCTGGTACGCCATCGGGAACGTGGAGCAGAACCGCTCCATCGGCTGGCTGCACGCGCTCGGCGTGGATCTGGGCAAACCACACAACAGCAGCATCAAGGGATCTGGACCCAGCATCAAGGACAAATATGTGACCGCTTTATACTTCACCTTCAGCAGCCTGACCAGCGTGGGCTTCGGGAACGTGTCGCCCAACACCAACTCCGAGAAGATCTTCTCCATCTGCGTCATGCTGATTGGATGTGAGTATGTTTCGCTGGCTAAGGGTCAGCCGTCAGTTAGGAGGTCTGAGATGATAGAATAATTTTTAAAAATCTAGATTGAAAAGCTGTTAGAAACACAATGATTGTATTCATGTTTGTTTCTGATTTTGTTTCAAAAACTCCTAAAAATGTAGTTTAACAAATTTTTAAAAAAAAAATGTATTTTACAAATTTCATGAATTTTTGAATCAAGAATATCATGATTTTTTTCTTTCAAATTATCTTTTTTTTCTGATATTTTCTTAAAGATACACTTTCTGTGATTATATACATAGCAAAAGGTACATTATAAAATTTTATATATAAATATTGACATATTTCATATAATTATATATTTTTTAAATTCAGAGTGACCTGACAACAAAATTATTTCCCTTAAAACTAAATCCTTAAAAAACCCTGAAAATAAATGTTAATTATTAAATGAAATAAATAAATAAAAAGGCATAAGAAATCATTTATTTCAGCTAGTTGCCAACATTTCTCATTTTTAATTAGTTTAAATGAATGTAATAAAATTCCTAAAACTAAAACATAAGTAAAATTAATAAAAACAACATATGCATATTTAATCATAATAATGACAAAACACAGAACACAACACAATTACTAAAACTACAATATATAAACTTTAATATTGAATATTATTTTTTATTATGAATCTGTTCAGAGACATTGAAAAAATTCTTCATAAAATAGGGACATTGTGTGTATACATTTCATTTTTTTAATTTATTTTTAATTAACTTAATAGATCCGCAGAAAACAAATCAAGCATAACTGAGCCATTAAAGCATGTCTGAGTGTTGACCTTCATCCTGAATGTCTTGTAGTTCAGATTAAAGCTTCATTAGAGATGCGCGTGTTTGTTCTCTAAGCGGGTTTATAATGGAGCTCTTTTTATTGTGCACTTTATGATCAAACCTCATCACATGCTGATGAAACGTCCTCCCTTTTAATTTTTGGTGAACAAATCAATCTGATAGCTCGTTTTTGTAGGTCCTGATCGCAGCAATTAATGATAAATTGCCAAGTTAATATCACTTCCGCACATATATTAGACCTCAATAACCGTGAAGTAATTTCCGTTTTTATGGCCGGTAAAAGCATTTATCATCGCTGCTGCAGAATTACATTTTGGAAAAGGGCGGAAGTTCAAAAGGAGAAGATCAACATGACCTCTTCGATCTGCTACAAGATTATTTACTACTTTCAACAGCTGAAGTCAGCAGACTGTAGAGATCAAACTCAATATTCACCATTTAACAGCTGAATGACTGCAAAAAGCCTCATTTAATCATATTTTCTTCTGTGTTTTTACTGCATGTAATGGCTTTTGTTTCTGTTTTGTGTGTGTGTGTGTGTGTGTGTGTGTGTGTGTGTGTGTGCTAGAATGAATCTCAAAAAAATCTGGTCCAGGTGATTTTATTTTATTTTATTGCATTTATCTTTTATTTTACATATTTGTAAAATAAAAGATAAGTATTTTTTAAATTCATAAATTGTCCTTGCTGTATTTTGATTTGACATATTTAGTTTGTTTGTTTTAATTTCCTATGGTGGTTTTCATTGTTTTAATACATTACATTGGCTGTAGCACAGTGTTTTTCTTTACTAAAACCCTAAATTAAATGCAGTTTAACCACTATACAGTTTAAATAATATTTATTTGTGTCTTATGTTAATAAGAACTGGTCGAGGGGGAAAAAAAAAAAATTAAAAAAAAAAAATAATAAATAAAAAATAAAAAAAAAAAATATATATATATATATATTTTTTTTTTTTTTTTTTATGAATAATTAAAATGTTTTTAATTATCATGAAAATCATGTCACAGTGTAAATAATCTTATCACTGTGTAAATTGGATCTAAATGCTTAATTTGCTTTATGCAAAATCCAATTTCTTATTCCTTTCTTTTGATTTTTATGGTGAAATATGACAGGTTTGACAGGTTTTTTGAGATTATGATATATCACTCTTTCATAAACAAACAAAAAAGAAGGAGATATTCTGTGTCACTTCTTCGACATGTATTCATTTAATCCGTATCGGGTTCATGAGAATCAAACTCAAACTAGTGTTTGAGCTTCACCAGCTCCTTCTTTGTTGCTATTTTTGCAGCTTTTGTAGAGTGATTCATAGTGCTGCCCACCTGCTCTGAGATCAGTCAGTGACCACCGCAGAAACACAAGCTCTGAATCCAGACGCTTTTATAGAGGCCATATAACCATGAATACAGGGAGAAATCTTCAGGGCTGTCACTGAAGCTCTAGAGATTTATACACACTGGAAAGAAACATGTAGAACAATTTTCACTCGCAATTAATTACAAAGAAACAGCAAGTAACAGTGAATTAAACATGAACTTTTGAAGTAGAGAGCAGGGTTATAGTTAACTTGAATTAAAACTGAAACAA
The DNA here is from genome assembly GCF_012432095.1 of Onychostoma macrolepis. Taxonomy (NCBI): domain Eukaryota; kingdom Metazoa; phylum Chordata; class Actinopteri; order Cypriniformes; family Cyprinidae; genus Onychostoma; species Onychostoma macrolepis. The sequence continues at coordinate 2,024,104 of NC_081178.1, read as the reverse complement.
AGTTTGAACCACTAAAAAATGTTACTTGAAATAAACATCAACTGAAATAATAATAATAATAAAGTTTAATTTCAGCTAATTGCCAAAGCATATTTAATTTCCTTACAACTGAAATAAAAATGAATAAAATACTACACATATATAGACATAAAACAAAACAAAAACTACTAAAAGTGATTAAAAAAAACACAACAAGAATATTAAAATTAAACTAAAATTAAAACGGAAAATATAAAAACAGATTAAAAATATTAATGGAAACTATAATAGTATCTAAATGATAAAATAACACTAGTAGAAAGACTGAAATAGTGTTTTCTTGAATATTTATTTATTTATTATTTTTTTGAAGCATAGAAACAATACTTGAAAATTCCTAGTAAATTTCACAATTAATTGCAAAGAACTGGCAAATAACACTGAATTAAATATGAAATTTTGGAGTATAAAGACTGAATTTTTAATGTAAAACAAATTCCAATAATCTGTTTTATTTACAACTTAACCTCTTAACTGTCACCCGTCACCCACCCAACTGTCAACTGTTTACTTCACTATTTTACAATTAAATCGTACTCTAATCATGACAAACCATATATCATTGGAAAGGTCTAAGACTAAAGAGATATTTTACCATTTTTTTTGTTAAAAAATTAAGTAGGAAAATTAATAGAGTAATTTATGACAAGAGCGCACCTGAAAAGTGCTCTCTCTCTCTCTCTCTCTCTCTCTCTCTCTGTGCGTCTGCTCAGTTTCTGTTCAGCGAGCGGCGGAGAGGAGCAGCGCTTTCAATTAAACACAGATATTATGTTGCTTCTCTAATTTTACATGCAAGTATAGCCAAAATCACAGCACAGCTATTGTCTTTATCTTATGTGTATTTGATTTCATCAGACGACGGCTCGATTATCAGGATTTTTGTGCAGATTAACATCTTGGAAAGGAGAGCTGGTTATGTAGCCTAGTCTTAACGGGTCGCGTTTCAATCACTATTTCATATTCATCCCATTGTCTGACAACAGAAACAGTCGAATATATCAATGAAAACAGTTTTATTGAGAATTTAGCTGCACCAAAATACAGTATGTGGGCACAGAGAGACAAACAAATCTAATAATAAATGTGCATTTTGCATGTTCAGAAGAAGTGAGCTGCCCTGTCATGCAAAAATGTAAACAGGTTTGTGTAAATTGCTCGGTGCACAGAAAGAGAAGTGATGGGAACCTGCTATTTCTTTTTTCATGTGTCTAATAGACATGAGCAAGTTCTTTGAAAAACATCTATGACCTTTGAAACATGTCTGCTCTCCATGCTCTATGTTGACTATGGTTTCAATAATAATAAACATAAATTTGCATAAAGCATCCATATTTGTCCATGCCCATGTTAATTCGAGTATTAAAAACTTGAAAAGTATTAATTGAAGGTACATTTACAACAAATAAAAATGTGCAATTAATTGTGATTAAATATTTTAATCGATTGACAGCCCTAATATATATATATATATGTATATATGTATATATATATATATATATATATATATATATATATATATATATATATATATATATATACAGTGGGGCAAAAAGTATTTAGTCAGCCACCAATTGTGCAAGTTCTCCCACTTAAAAAGATGAGAGAGGCCTGTAATTTTCATCATAGGTATACCTCAACTATGAGACACAAAATGAGAAAAAAAATCCAGAAAATCACATTGTAGGATTTTTAAAGAATTAATTGGTAAATTCCTCTGTAAAATAAGTATTTGGTCACCTACAAACAAGCAAGATTTCTGGCTCTCACAGACCTGTAACTTCTTCTTTAAGAGGCTCCTCTGTCCTCCACTCGTTACCTGTATTAATGGCATCTGTTTGAACTCGTTATCAGTATAAAAGACACCTGTCCACAACCTCAAACAGTCCAACTCCAAACTCCACCATGGCTAAGACCAAAGAGCTGTCAAAGGACACCAGAAACAAAATTGTAGACCTGCACCAGGCTGGGAAGACTGAATCTGCAATAGGTAAGCAGCTTGGTGTGAAGAAATCAACTGTGGGAGCAATTATTAGAAAATGGAAGACATACAAGACCACTGATAATCTCCCTCGATCTGGGGCTCCACGCAAGATCTCACCCCGTGGGGTCAAAATGATCACAAGAACTGTGAGCAAAAATCCCAGAACCACACGGGGGACCTAGTGAATGACCTGCAGAGAGCTGGGACCAAAGTAACAAAGGCTACCATCAGTAACACACTGCGCCGCCAGGGACTCAAATCCTGCAGTGCCAGACGTGTCCCCCTGCTTAAGCCAGTACATGTCCGGCCCGTCTGAAGTTTGCTAGAGAGCATTTGGATGATCCAGAAGAGGATTGGGAGAATCAGATGAAACCAAAATATAACTTTTTGTTAAACTCAACTTGTCGTGTTTGGAGGAGAAAGAATGCTGAGTTGCATCCAAAGAACACCATACCTACTGTGAAGCATGGGGGTGGAAACATCATGCTTTGGGGCTGTTTTTCTGCAAAGGGACCAGGACGACTGATCCGTGTAAACGAAAGAATGAATGGGGCCATGTATCGTGAGATTTTGAGTGAAAACCTCCTTCCATCAGCAAGGGCATTGAAGATGAAACGTGGCTGGGTCTTTCAGCATGACAATGATCCCAAACACACCGCCCGAACAGCGAAGGAGTGGCTTCGTAAGAAGCATTTCAAGGTCCTGGAGTGGCCTAGCCAGTCTCCAGATCTCAACCCCATCGAAAATCTTTGGAGGAGTTGAAAGTCCATGTTGCCCAGCGACAGCCCCAAAACATTACTGCTCTAGAGGAGATCTGCATGGAGGAATGGGCCAAAATACCAGCAACAGTGTGTGAAGACTTACAGAAAACGTTTGACCTCTGTCATTGCCAACAAAGGGTATTTAACAAAGTATTGAGATTAAATTGTGTTATTGACCAAATACTTATTTTCCACCATAATTTGCAAATAAATTCTTTAAAAATCCTACAATGTGATTTTCTGGATTTTTTTTTTCTCATTTTGTCTCTCATAGTTGAGGTATACCTATGATGAAAATTACAGGCCTCTCTCATCTTGTTAAGTGGGAGAACTTGCACAATTGGTGGCTGACTAAATACTTTTTTGCCCCACTGTATATATATTTTTTTTTGTATAGTGTAGAAACAATTTTCACAGAAATTGAAAGTAACAGCAAGTAACACATTGAATTTAACATGAAATGTTCAAGTACTGAAATATTATTTTCTTGTAAAACACTCCAATAATCTTTGTTTTATTACAACAAAATCATTAAGCTCATGATTGTGTTGTTATTCTGTGAGATGTTTATAACAGTACATTAATGTGCTAATTAACAGCAAAACTAGTCTTGTCCGCCAGCTCGACCCGTAAGGAAATGGGTGCTGATCTAAGCAGATGTCACAGCAGTAAAGTGTGAAGCATGTACCTGTGTAGGTGCTTCATCATGACACTATTTTTAACCTTGCCCTTCCTGTTCCTGTTCAGCGCTCATGTACGCCAGTATCTTCGGGAACGTGTCAGCCATCATCCAGCGGCTGTACTCCGGAACGGCTCGTTATCACACTCAGATGCTGCGGGTGAGAGAGTTCATCCGCTTCCATCAGATTCCCAACCCGCTGCGCCAGAGACTGGAGGAATATTTCCAACACGCCTGGTCCTACACCAACGGCATCGACATGAACGCCGTGAGTCCTCCTGCTGCCTTACATCACCTTACAGAGAAATCACTGTCTCAGCAATGGATGCTCTGCAGTGAATGGGTGCCGTCAGAATGAGAGTCCAAACCACACCACTCCAGTCCATCAGTTAACATCTTGAGAATACAAAAGCTGAGACAAACCCATCATCAAGATGTGTGTAACTTCAAACTATTGCTTTCACTAAAATATTAGTCCATAATCCATAATAACACTGAAGAAGTCAGTGAAAAAGTCCATCTCCTGTTGTCTTTCACATCAAAATCCAGCCACATATTTGTTTAGAGCTGTTTTGGCTTGTAAACGCTGCTTGATCTGTGCAGATTTCTCTCCTGATTCAGACCAGATTACTTTTTCACTGGAGGAAGCGTTATTATAGATTCATATTTTAGTTGTTAAAAACGTCTTAATGATGGATTTGTTTCAGCTTTTGTCTTCTCAAGATGTTAACTGATGGACTGGAGTGGTGTGGATTACTTGTGATGCTTTTATCAGCTGTTTCTACATTTCTTCAGATCTTATGAAGAAACATACTCATCTACATCTTATGAGTCATTTTTGGGTGAACTATTCCTTCATCACTAACAAACTTACTTGCATTACCTTTAAAGTGATTTGTGAGCTGGATTACATGAATGTGTATAATAAATAATGAGTTCATTTAGCAGCTGTCCTCACCAGCACATCCTCTACTATTACCAGCCCAAACGCAGAGTTTAACGAGATTATGCATTCAAGTAAAGAAAACAAATGAGCGTCCACCTCCGGCCGCCGGCTCCTCTCATTAAGGAGCAGTGGAGCGTTCTGATTGGACAGTCAGAGCCGGTATGATTGCTGTGCTGCTGAGTGAAATGAGGTGGACCATAATTTTTTCATCAATTTTTCAAAAAAAATTCTTTACTGAACCACTGAGCTCTGAAACATTAAAACGTTGATTTAAAGACGGCGATTTTATGATTTTTTTGTACATGATATGTCTTATGAGACTGCAGATCCCATGAAGCTTTGCAAATGGCATAATCGAATCAGAGTACAATAAAACACTAATGATTCGTAATCATTAATAATGAGTATAAATATTAAATACTACTTTAAGAGTCATACTTTTATTCAGCGAGGACGCATTAAATTAATCAAAAGTGACAGTAAAGACATTTATAATGTTACAAAGAATTTCAAATAAATGCTGTTCTTGTGAACTTTCTATTCATCTGTGAATCCTGAAAAATAAAATGTATCACAGTTTTCACTAAAATATTTAACATCACCACTGTTTTCGACATTGATAATAATCAGAAATGTTTCTTGAGCAGCAGATCAACATCTTAGAATGATTTCTGAAGACACTGAAGACTGGAGTAATGATGCTGAAAATTCACAGAAATAAATTACAGTTTAACTGATATTCACATAGAAGACAGCTATTTGAAATTGTAATAATATTTCACAATTTTACTGCATTTTTGATCAAATAAATGCGTGAGCAGAAGAGACTTTCAAAAACATTAAAAAATCGGTCCATTTTACTATAAGGCTCCATTAGTTAATGTTAGTAAATGTATTAACTAGCATAGAACAATGCATTTATTACACTATTTATTAATCTTTGTTAATGAAAATACAGTAGTTCACTGTTAGTTCACGTTAATTCAGAGTGCATTAACTAATGTTAACAAGCACAACGTTTGATTTTAATAATGCATTAGTAAATGTTGAAATTAGCGTTTACTAATGTTGTAGAAGTATAGTTCATTCTTAGTTCATGTTAACTAATGAACCTTATTGTAAAGTGTTACCAAAATATCTTACAGACCCCAAACTTTAGAAAGGAGTGTAGATTACAGAAAAAATCTATTCTTTTCATCATTTAATAGTTGTGTTTCTGTGCTCTTTCAGGTGCTGAAGGGTTTCCCAGAGTGTCTGCAGGCTGATATCTGTCTGCATCTGAACCGGACTCTCCTGCAGAACTGTAAAGCGTTCAAGGGCTCCAGTAAAGGGTGTCTGCGAGCGCTGGCCATGAAGTTCAAGACCACACACGCCCCGCCGGGAGACACACTGGTGCACGCCGGAGACGTCCTGACCGCGCTCTACTTCATCTCCCGCGGCTCCATCGAGATCTTACGTGGTGATGTTGTGGTGGCTATCTTAGGTAGGCCGTTTCAAAAGATCCTCCAGGGTCTTTTATAATACATAAAACATTTAGGGCCAGTTTTACTAACAGCTTGTGCCAGCGCAAACCGTCTTTTGTCGTTAAAATTGTACTGCACTGCAAATAATGATTTTCTACCTTAGTACTTTTGTCTTGTTTTCTAGTATAAATATCTACAGATTCTTGAATTAAGATGCATTTACTTAAGTAAAATGACTTAAGATATTAAGGGCCAGTTTTACTAAAAAGGGCAAATTATTGCGAGAGCACAATTCCAAAACAGTGCCGATGGGCGTGGAAATTGGTGCACAGATCAGCTCTCACATCACTGAATCTGCTGTTAAAAATGAACCATCCATTCATCATATCATCGTGCAAAACTAAGAATTAGTCTAATTAGAATCATTGTAATGTGACGATCGGGTGCGGGTCGGGTCGGTTATCTAAATCAGAGAAAAATATAGGTGTGGGCGGGCGGATAATTTATTTGAAGCAGCGGATTCGGGTGACGTTTGAGCTCATCCGCGCATCGCTAATATCCACAGTTAGTTTGTACTGTAGGGTCAGCTTGACAGATTCTGTTTATCCTGCAGTGCCACCTACAGGATGTCATCTGTAAAACTGTGTGACTCTGAATGCACACACTTCAAGGAATAATTTACCCAAAAATCATTTACTCACCCTCATGACTTTCCTGCATGACTGCATTTCTTCTTGTTGCAAAACAAAAGCAGATGTTTTGCAGAACATCACTGCTGTTCATTGAAATCATTCAGTGACTAGTGACTGTGAATCTCCAAATGGGGGGGGGGGCAAAACCAACATATGTCATTTATTTGATTTATTTATAGTATTTATTTAGTTTATAGTATGTATTAAATTGTTTGTTTGTTTTTCATGTCCTATGTGTATCATTAAAAAAATCATAAAATAAATTATTACGTTTAAAAAAAAATTAAAAAGTAGGTAATGATTAAAACAAATATATATAAACAAATAATTTAATGCATAAAAGTTAAGCATTAAAATGCATAAGCATAAACAAAATTGCAGGTACACTGTTTTCCTGTCCTGTATATATCATAAAAAATTAATTATAAATAAATAAATCACAGTTGAATGAATGAATTAATGAATGAATTCAATTTAATGACTAAAAAGCAAAGTATTAAAATGCACAAAAATAGATAAATAAAACTGTAAGTGCATTAAGGATCAACTAAATTCTAAGCAGCATGTTGCTTTCACTGTAATGTAGAAGTAAAATATTATGGGATAAAAAAGGGTTAATCAGCCAAATTTAATTGCAGTGTTTACATTTACTAGAAGGGCTTCCAGCTACAATTAGACCAAAATGTAGGGAATATTCTTCCTGCACACTAAATTATAAAATATGAAAGAATAAATGTACACATCTCTGTCAGTCTGATTGTTTGTGGATGTGTCTGACGGTGATATTGTGTGCTTCCTAGGGAAGAATGATATATTCGGTGAGCCCATCAACCTGTACGCACGGCCCGGCAAATCTAACGCAGACGTGAGGGCGCTGACGTACTGCGACCTCCATAAGATCCACAGAGAAGATGTGCTGGAGGTGCTGGATATGTACCCGGAGTTCTCTGACCACTTCTGGAGCAACCTGGAGATCACCTTTAACCTCAGAGACGTGAGTCACGCTTCCATGTTTGATTGTGCTGTATTTGGCCGAGCAGTGGTTTGGGTGGCTCGCCAATGTACTAGATGTCTCTAACACGTAAAATAAGTAAGCTTGACCAAAGTTCTTATGGGGAGAAGAATTTATTGAAGGTAGCAGCGTAGCAGTTCTACAGCAGCGATGTTAGCATGTCATCCTTCAAACAATCTTAACCCTTGTAAGAGTCCTAGCTTCTCCCTAGCTTTTCCAAAAGTTCTGTCTGTAAGACAGATACAGATATGTGAGATACACATAATCTTTCAATTGAATGGAGCAAATACACAGAATTCATCGAGGTGTGCATGTTCCCTTACAGACAAACATGATTCCCGGATCTCCCAGCAGCGATGATTCAGACTGCGTCGGATTCAACAAACTGCGGAGGAGAAAACTTTCATTCCGACGACGGACAGAAAAAGGTTTTTCCTGATAATTGATGTTCAGTCTGGATTTATTATAGTTGATTCCGTCATTTAATATTCTGAAACACACTATTTACAGATGATACAGGATGTGGAGCTGTTTTGCATGTCCATGTTTGTTTCTCCAGATGATGCCGATGCTGGAGAGATCAAGAAGAATCAGAAACCCGTCCGGAGAGGCAGAAAACAAGCAGCCTGTAACAAGAACGAACTCAAACCGGGGTGGGAGGAGCCTCGCAATTCTATCTCCTCCCACTCCAGTGGTGATGAGGGGGAGGAGCCTGTGAACACATGCCCCACCCCTCCTACCACACTCATGGATGTGACTGAGGGAGAGGGCGATCCCAAAACAGGAAACACGTGCAACGCCCTATCAGGTGACAGAATGACAACAGTAAACTTCCATAGTATTAAAAAAAAAAAAAAGAATTAAAAAAGATCATTGAAATAATAATATTAGAAATATTCAGAATTAAATTTTATAATAAATATATAAAGTTGTATAGCATATATAAAATAATATTATATTATATTATATAAAAAATAATATTTTCATATTATAACATACACAATATTATGAAAATATTATTTTTTATATAATTTTATATAATACTATATTAAAACTGTTAACAGTATAATGTTGAATATAGGATTTTTATTTGCATTTTATAAAAACACATTATATCAAAGACCTGAGCCTTTTGTTTTTGATGTGATCACCACTTACTACAACTTTAGTTTATTATATTTTTACCAAGATTTGATTGACATAATAGGTTTTTATGCATTTTGATTAACTATATTTTTCGAAATAAAATACTCATATATAAATATATATAAAAGCAAAGGGCAACACAACATGCAATCAAACAAACAAAATATATAATATAATATAATATAATATAATATAACTAAAATAAAAAATTAAATAAAATATATAAAATAATAATAATAATAATAAGTGAAACAATCATCAAATAAAAAAATTACAAAATTATGGTAATACTATGAATTAATATTCATATTATTTAAACAAAAGTACTTAGAAATATAAATGTTATAAATCATGCTGTATGTGGTAGTAATGTGTGTGTGTTGTGTGTGCCTCAGGTGCATTCTCAGGTGTGTCTAATATCTTCAGTTTTTGGGGTGACAGTCGGGGGAGGCAGTATCAGGAGGTGCCCCGCTGCAATCTCCCGTCGCCCTCGCCGCATCCCAGCACCCCCCTGCGCAGCATCAGCCGCCAGCAGCGCAACCAGATGGAGAGCAGACTGGAGCTGCTGCAGAAACAGCTCAACAGGTCTCAGCTTACTGCAGTCAGAACACCTGTGTCCACTCAACCTGCTGTCTGAACCAGCTGACTCACTAAAACCAGACTCACAAGCTTACAATGGAGTTGCATTAACAGCCCGACAGCGCCACCTATGAGTAGAGGAATGAATTGCATTGTAAATCTAACTGTGCACTTAACTGTTTTCTGAATAATCCGTGTGTGTGTGTGTGTTTAGACTGGAGAGTCGCATGTCGACGGATATCGGCGCGATCATGCAGCTCCTGCAGAGGCAGATGATGCTGGTTCCTCCGTCCTACAGCAGCGTTTCCTCCCCGCCGCAGGTGTCCATGTTCCCCGAGATCCTCGTGCAGCCCGTCACGCCGCTGGAGTCCAAAACACCAGCTTCTCTCTCACAGGTAACACATGATCATAGTTACTGCCGACACCACGCTTGATCAATTTACTGTATATAGTGTACATTGTATATGTAATGTACTGTATATATCGTACATTATTTTACTTCTAAACAGTTTACTAGTCACAGTTTTACGTCATTCTATTCAGTCCATCAGGAGGTGCTACCATCTCATGGCCAAATTATTATTAATTAATTAATGCATATATATATATATATATATATATATTTGCATTACATTAATTAATGTATGTCTGTATAATATATGCATTATAATATATGTTTATAATAAAAAAATAAAATATATAGTAATATAATAATTTTAAATTATTAAGACACACAAATACTATATATATATATATATATATATATATATATATATATATATATGTATATACATATACATATACATATATATATATATATATATATATATATATATATAGTTTACTACTCAGTTTTCTTTTCATTTAATCCATCAGGAGCTGCTACCGCCTAATAAAGCCCTTGAATACATTTTTGAAATAAACTAATTTCTAAATAATTAAATTAATTTCTATATAATTTAGATTTAATATTTTTTATTTATTGCATTTTATAACTGTGTTTGTGCAAAATATAAAAGTGTAATATAATATTATTTCATATTAAATTATAAATGTTATGTTTCATATTAAATTAATCTATAATTAAAATATACATAGTATTATAAATATTCTAAAATATTCAAACATTTTATGTAATTTATATTAATATTTTTTTTTTTTTTCTCTTTGATTCTATTGAAAGTTTTGGCTGAACAGCTAATAGTACTACTATAGTTGTGATGCTAATGTATGAACACTGCTCTGTTTTCTCCTCCAGTCCTGTGAGTTTCTCAGCAGCTCCGCGGAGCTCCATCCAGCGGTCAGCGCCGCTCCTCGACCCGGATTCTCCAGCCTCGGGGCCCGACTGGAGCTGGAGCCCGACCCCGACATCCACCGGCGCTTCTCCCTACAGGAGCCACACACGTCGCTGAGCTCACAGACGCCACAGAAACACGGCTCAGACCCCGGGAGCTAGAGAGACCACCGCCAGACCAGAGGAGAACAAACCGGACCAAAACCTGGCTCTGGTTTTGCACTGCGGAGGTTCAGAGATTCACTGGAGGCGGTTTACTCGTCTTTACTGCTGTCATCCAGTATTGGATATCCCTAAACGAATAATGATGATTCTTACTAATTTCAAGTAGCCATTATGTCTTGCACTGAATTTTCCAGACTCTCTCGATCTTTAACTTCACGTCTGCGGCGCTTCCAAAACTGACTGAACTCGTTAGTGTTAGCTGGCCTAACAGAAGAAAACCCTTCTAATAATAATAACCAGATGTGTTCTGTGTGTCTGTCCTGTCATTGCCTTCATTTCCTGTGCGTCGATGAAGGAGGCGGAGCCTTAGGCCCCGCCCAAGCACACTGGATTGGCTGGACGAGGCGATTGGCGGGTGTTTAAAGCTATGCCGTTACTGATGAAGCATATCATGTGTTGTGACACTGGATGAACAATATGCAAAGAGTTGATCGCGCGTCACGTCCCGCTTGGCTTCCGTTCGTTTGTTTTTCAGCTTTTTCTTTCCACCCGATGTGATTTTTGTAGTTAGAACACACTAGCTTTAGCAATACCGAATCCTTTAAACCACAAACGAAACCAAATATTGAAGATTGGGTTGGACCAAATGTTTTTCGTTGGTTTTTCCTCATCGTCTGTGGTGTTTACGGCCTGCAGCCACAGTCACGTGATTATTAATTATCATTTGGTACATTTATGAGCTCTTGAACTTGAAAATGAATTGGTTTTGGTTTTTCCATTGATTTGTGGACCAATGAAAAAATAAACTTTATATAAGCTCTTAAGCATGCGATAATAAACACTTTTAATATTTAGCCATTTATTTTATATCAGACTTACCATTATTATATTTAAATGACTATAATATTTAATATAAGCATTCTTGAGGAAGGAAGACATATTAGCATGAGAACGTGTTGTGCATCAGCATCCGTACGTGAATCATGACCACGATTGTATCGTTCTGCCTCTAGGCTTGAATTTAGAGGATTTTAATTGTGATTTATGTTTTGTTGATACCAAATATTATATCTAATTTGAATTCAACTGGTAAACTGAACATAAGGACGGTCGATTTCACCGCGTCTGATCAAACGTGTGTCTGTGTCAATGTGAAAGAACTGTTCAACACTACTGCATTAATTAACTATTGTCACGTTTACTATGATTAGTGCTGGAGTTTGCACTTGTTTATGTAGTTCATGTTTGTTATTATTATTATCATTATTGTCTCTATAAATTCTGTGTATACGAGTCTTTTTACCGTCATATACGGGTGAATCTCACAATAACACACATCAGGTCAAATTTTACCCCAATATCAAAAACAAGGCAACAAAAAGATATATTGGCATAAAGTTGGCAAAATCTATTTTTAGGATTTTTCTAGTTTGTATTATTCTCAGTGATTATTCTCATTGTTCATTATTGCAATTTTGTAAACAAATACTGCTTATACAAATATAAATATTTGTAAATTTATATTTAATTAGTTTTGACCCCCCCCCAAAAAAAACAACAATCCCCGATCCTAAAATAAATAAATAATATCTATCTATCTATCTATATAAATGATTTGTTTTATATAATCAGGGGATTTGTTTTGTTGGTTTTTTTTTACATTATGGAAGTTTTTCGGGACATTTTCTCAAAAATGATTTTTTGTGAGATTCACTCTCACGTGGCTCTAGTATTTTGTTGGTAAAGTCTCTGACACACGAAGTCATTTAGTTTTAGTTTTGGTTGTTTGCTAGTAATCCAGGTTTGCTCTTAATCTGTGTCAGGTGGCTGTGAGCGCAGAAATGCAGCCTGCTCGATTCACAAAACACGGCTTCATTGTCCTAATGCTCCGACAGTAATTAATGGAGGTTATATAACAAGATTATTGTGTTTGATTCTGTGATTATTCTCCACATCACTGGATGATGATCTGTCCTGCTGAATGGGTTTTGTGTGTGCAGTGTGTGTTTTTCTCCTGACGCTCGGTGAACCGCTGTGCACTTTACACCATCTCTCTTACTGAAGAGGAGGATCTCTGCTCTCTTTACATCTATTTACAGGGATTTGAAGCCAAGGGCATTTATGCCATCAACTTTAGACACAGATCACATAAAACCGGCCAAACGCACCCAAATCCATGCGATTATACTATTAAACAGGCTTTACCAGTGCGTCAGTTTCCAATCATGAATCTTGTATATACGTGTTTTTCAATCTGTTGGGTTTTAATTTATTTTGCTCATTCGTTTACACTGGATTGCTATTTTTCTCCTTCCCGATTTTGCTGTACATAAGGAAGTCTTGTAAAGAAATGAATTCTTGGCATCCCTATAGCCGACACTATGCAGAATCGCATTTCCTTGGCATGCTTCGAAATGCAGAAAATAAATAAAAAAGAGAAATACTGTAGAGGAAAATAAATATGTTTGACCTTTTTTCTTTCTTTTTTTAAATAAACATGTGAATATCTCTGTTAATAATGATGTAAGTATATCAGTTATTATATAATATATATATATAAAGGTGATAACAAAGACAGATTGAACTTGTGCACATTTTATCTGCATGCTGCACTGCGAATCTTCTGCGGCTCTTTCACAGAATGTGTCGACTGAAGCACTGTACTTCCAGCTCACTGAGAGTCATTTCACGTTCTTCCAGCGTGTGGAAGGATGGACATGTGACACTGGACACTGCTGTTACGTTACTGAGGTCTGGAATCATGTTGAAATGAGCTGACGAGATCGGACAGACTCCAGAAAGTCTTGATTGTGTGCTAGCATTATAAACGGTTGAATTTATAAAGTTTAAAAATATTTATTTCAATAAACTTCTTTGAAAACAACTGAAATGACTGGGTTTTTTTTAATGAAACATTTTCTTTTATTATTTTTATTTTCTAGGGAAAATTTTATAAATATTAACCATTAATTTGATTATGATGATCACCTTTCCACCTGATCTTTTTTAAACAACATCTATATTTGAGATTTAATTTTGAAATTAAATTTAACTACATTTTATTTTATTAAATGCTATGGGAGTCTAAAAGTCTTAGTCCAAATTGGGGATGGATAGATAGATAGATAGATACATAGATACATAGATAGATAGATAGATAGATATTAATTAAAGTTACTGGTAACACGCTTTACAGTAAGGTTCCATTTGTTAACATTAGTTAACATGAACTAACAATAAAAATACTTCATTTATTAATCTGAGTTAATATTAATTTTAACATTTCCTAATACATTCTTAAATTCTAAAGTTGTATCTGTTAATATTAATGGATCCGAGCTAATATGAACTAACAATGAGCAGTTGTAGCTACTTTAATTAACATTAACACGGATGAATTAGTAATTTAACAAATGCATTGCTCATTGTTAGTTAATGTTGTTAATTGCATTGATTAAAGTGATCTAATAGACCTTACGGTAATGATGCATTTGCGGTAATTAAAATGCATCTTTTAAACAGTCAGATGCAGTCATTTTAATTATCAAGTGGATTATGCTCTCATCTTTGTGCATATAATCATATACCAAATGCATTATTAAAGAAATGTTATTTATATAGACTCACATTAAACTAGTATAAAACAGACAGCAAACTAACATACAGGCTTGAAATTCTTTCAAATAAGTTTGACTTGGCCACTAGATGGAGACATTTAACCATCCGAGAATTCTCAGCAGTGATTTTAGTTGAATTCTTCATGCAGTGATCTGGGTATTGTTTAGTTATGCAAACAACATTACAGAGTATTGAGTAAAAATAATAATTAAAAAAAAGGTTTCGTAGTTTTTAAATTAATATTTCACATTCATGAGACCAAATTTAACTTAAAATGTAATATTATATTACATACGTAAATATTTGTAAATTATTTAGGATTTATGCATTTGCAATAAGGTCGGTAACAGACAAATTAATGAACATATATTTAAAACAATGAAATAAAATAAATAAATATACATCGTCAGTGGAGTGAAAGTAAGATTTTTATTTCATTCATTTTCATTGGCTCGCCATTGGCCCGTATAAGGAGTCAAACTCACTGATTGCACGCGCCGCGTGTCTGTCAAAAGTGCGCCAGTTGGACAGGCGGCATCAGACGCGGAGACGCTCCGTCCGCGCCGTGATTGGATGACTCGGCTGTCCGTCTGCCGTTTCTGGCCTGCGATTGGCTGAGAGTGTCAGAGGGCGGTGACGTGTGTGTGCGGTCAGTGAAGAGCGCAGGGCGGATCAGCGTGAGGCCGCGACACCGACACACGCGCGGAAAACTCTCGGAAATCAACGGAAACGGTGAGAATAAACTTATTAAAGTCCGTTAACTCGACTTTATGATTAAGTTGATCCGTGGAAAGAGTGACGCGGGGATTTGTGCGCGCTGAGGGCGGTTTGCGCAAGCGGTTCGCGTGGGTCAGTGACACTGGACTGAGCTGTCTGTCTGTCTGCTAAATTATTTATTTATTTGTCTGTGTGTCTGTTAATTTATTTATTTGTCTGTCTGTCTGCCTGAGTCTGTTTCTGAGCAGCTGGTTTGACAAGATAACCCCTTGTGAAACTTGTGTAAGTGTGTTATAATCTCTGATTACGTTGATTTGACATAATTCTGATCAGATTGATTGATTAAGATGATGTTGCAGTTGATCTATCAAACCTGCTGCTGATTTCAGATCAGTTCAAGCATTAAACTATTGCTTTTGACCTGGGGGTTGTGTATTTGTTTGTAAAGTTGTCCTTGATTGTGTGTGTGTGTGTGTGTGTGTGTGTGTGTGTGTGTGTGTGTGTGTGTGGCCTGTCACACAATATATGACTTCTCTCATATATTGATATATTGACCAGGACTATTAATTATTCCGCATTTCCTATATTTTATTAACAGGCTTGGATAATCAGTGAATGATTCAGATGTAATTTTTTAGCTGAATAAGTTTCTATGGAGATCATAGCAAAGGCATCAGATGAGAAAAGAACCGCTTTCTGTCATCAGTTTGTCATAATTCATCCTTTCTGTGGAGTTTGTTGTGTGTTTGAGCTGAATCATATATGATCCATCCTGCTGAGGATTTAGATGTGACACAAGCATCAGAGGATTACAGGAGACACACACACACACACACACACACACACACACACACACACACGCAGCCAGGCAACCTACATTTATACATGCTCACATATTGTTATGACATGCAATTTTGTGCCAAAAACCTGTCAACTGCTTTGTGCAATACATTATGTCTGCTATTACTGCCTTTGTTTTATTGGTGTTGTCTTCCTTGTCATGCATTCAGCTCAGTTTTAAGCTTTATAAGTTACTGCTCTCAGTGAGGTTCTGCAATATAGATTATAGATATCCAGATAAACATCTTGTACATTTAGACTTTCTTTTTTGATAAAACATCAAACAGTCTTTCCATGTCACTTCAGTCTAATTTGTCTTCTGCCTAGTGACAGATTAATTTGCACTTACATACTGAGTTTGATTTAACACATGCCAGATATTTAAGATACAGGAAGAGCATTTCCTTCCTTTTATAAAAGTAGAGAATTTGCTATCCTAGTTATGCATGATTGCATGGTTAGTAGCATTTTATTATTTGAATTTAGCATTGATTTCCCCTGCTGTCTGCAGCCCAACCAGAACAGACTTGTGACCCGTGATTTTTAGAAGCATTATTATGCTTTGTCTGGTGCTTGATATTCTTTATTTTTGCTCATCGTGTTGTTAGTTGTGCATTAAGTAAAACATGCTGAAGGCTTTAGACATGCAGATGTTTCTCAGGCATCTTATTTGTATATTTTAGATGTAGACGAGTTTGTTTCTTCATTAGATTTGGAGAAATGTAGCATCACATCACTTGCTCACCTCTGCAGTGAATGGGTGCCGTCAGAATGAGGTGGTGTGGATTATTGTGATGTTTTTATCAGCTGTTTGGACTCTTATTCTGACGGCACCCATTCACTGCTGAGACAGTGATGCAATGCTACATTTCTGCGAATCTGTTTTCATAAACTAAAATCTTGGATGGGCTGAGAGTGAGCACATTTTAAGCAAGTTTTCATTTTTGGGTGAACTATTCTTTTAATATACCTTGAGCTAATATGGTCTGACAGTAAGCAGTTGTATTTTTATTATGTTAACGAAGATTAATACATGCTGCAACGAATGCATTGCTCATTATTACTTAATCCTAGTCGATGCATTAACTAATGGGACCTCACTGTAACGTTTTGCCTCTGTCATGTAACCGAGCACAGGCCGTTTGTCATTTAAATGAGTCAAGAGATCAGCCAATATTGAGTTACACTTAACAGGTGAGCTTTATGAATGAATTTGCATTGTTTATGAATGACTTATTTGAATGTTTTTTGCTCGAATTCCATGCAGCCGGGTCAGTTATTAGGTCAGCTAACTGGACTCATCCAGTTTTGTTAGTTTATTGCTTCTACTGAAGTTTCCTTGCATGATTCATGGGTAGTTCAGTATTAGGTTTTATCATGTACACACTGATATAGCTCATAAACCGTGTCATACTCGTAACCTGCATGAGGAAGTGAAAGGAGAAGGTTTTTTTTTATATGAGATACATTGTAGGAGCTTCTTTGTTTGTGTGTGTCAGATTGTTTACAAGGAAGAGATCGTTGTTCAGTGATTTGATAGTCTTCTGAGAGTGAAGGTGTAAATAAAACAGCCTGAGGGTGTGTGTGTGTGTGTGTGTGTGTGTGTGTGAGGATCGCTGAGTCACAAAACCACTCCCACTCTTCCTGATGGATTCAGAGAGAGAAAACTGAATCAATGGCTGTTGGTGTGTATGTAATTGGAGAGATTGATCCACCGGCATGTTATTATGTAAACTGTGCGGGTCATTCTTGTGTCTTGCTAACGCTTGTATATAAGAATAACACATTAAAATGATTTCTGAAGGATCATGCGACACTGAAGACTGGAGTAATGACGCTGAAAATTCAGCTTTGCATCAAAGGAATAAATTGCAGATTAAAATAAATTCAAATAACAGATGTTTTTTTTTAATTGTAATAATTTTTCAGAATATTACTGTATTTAGTGGAATTATGATCAAATAAATGCAGCCTTGGTGAGCAGAAGAGTCTTCAATGTAAATGTCTTAATAGATGTTCATTTGGCTCAGTTTCTTTGTGGTTTTATGTAGCTTCATCTTCAGCTGTTGGTGTGGTTTGTTTCCATGGCGTTGTGAGTGGAGCCAAGGAGTGTCTCATGGATAATGTATTAGTAAAGTGTTTTTCTGACAGCCCAGAAATATACGGCCTAATTCACAAACCAGCATAACCAGCATTCGAATGATTGAAACTGGTTATTACCAGTGTTTATAGTTGTGACAGTGTTTTTTGGTTTGTTTGTTGTTTTGTCTGAATGCTGGAACACTGCTTAGTCCTTTTAGTTTTCCTTAACTCACAGTAAAAAAACTAAAAAGTGGTAAATAATACAAAGATCATTGGAAATGATGAAATGAAAATGTCATGTTAAATTAATGTTACTTACTGTTTCTTTGTAATTGTGAAATTCACTTGCATTTTCTGAATTTAATATTTTGTTTATTTTTATTTATTTATTTATTAAATCTTTTAGTGCATGTAAATGTTATTTACTTTTTGTGACCATTTAAGCTTCAACTGATATTGTTTGTTTATTTTTTTTGTCCCCCTAAATATTCAAAGCACATAATATAAGGGCTTATTTTATTATATCTTTATGCTTTTGTTTGCTTATTTTTTAAGTATTTACTTAGTTTGTGTTATACATTTGTAATTTTAATAATACATAGTTATTAGTTTGATTTGTATTTTTCTCACATTATTTTCTCAAAAACAATAACATTGCACTGTATTTATTCACAGTTTTGTTCAACAATTATATGAGCATATTTGGGCATAAAACAAAAATCAACTTTTTTTTTTTTTTTTTGGATGCATCCCTATTTTCTTAAAGTACTTGCCAGTTCCTCCTATGATAATTGCGCATGCTTGTTTGTGCACATTTATGTTCAGTTTATTAGCTGAATGTTCTGGATTGTATTTGCCCCGTAGCGTCATGTTGAATAAATGTGATAGATTAGTGCACATGAAGACCCTGGTGATCTGTAATCTCTGACGGCCTGCAGCGGGACGATCTCAGAGCTTTACGCACAATCATCCGCTGGGAAATCTCCAAAATCACCATTATCAAGCCGGTCAGAGACGAGAGAGAGATTTGAGACAGACGTAATGAACAGAAAAAGAAATGAGGGATTGTAGCTGCCAGTAATTTAGCTTTCAGACTGAAGTTAATGAGAACTGTTGTCAGGACCGACTTCAATGCAACAGTCATTTAATAGTAACTTTTTTATTTTTATTTGGTCTGTCACCACAAAGTCTGCAAGTGGTTGCAACAAACCCCTTAATTTAAGAAAAACCTTATAATACCCTTACAATTATAACTAAAGGTTGTCTTAACTTTGTGTTTGTTGTAAGTGGACCCTGGTCATTTTTGCTGTTTATTCCAACCATACAGACAGAAAGGACTCATCTGATGATTATGTAAAATGACCAGTTACTATTTATCTGGTACTTAGTGTCTCAAACAGATCTTTCAAAGATAATAAGCTTGATGATGAACTATTAAACGTGCAGGTTCATGTTCATAAGGAGTCGGCACCCCAGTGTTATTCATATTCCATTGAAGATTGTGCTGCTTATGATTGCATCAAAAAACTCACTGATATCTGCTTTACTTTCACCTTCCTTCCAGACGAACCTGTCAGACGACACCAAAGATAAAACGAGTCGTTAAGCGCATCCGTTCTGATTCACTCTGAGTGGTACAGCCAAAAAAAACGGCATGTTTAACATTTAAAACGTAGTCTGATAATGTTAAATTGACAAAATAAAAAAAAATAAAAAAATTGTTAACTTGAAAATTGTTTGTAAATTAAAATAATTACAAAGAAATGCAGAGTAGCACATTGAAATAAATAGAAAAATTGAAGTAGTATTTTCTTGTAAAACCTACTGCAATAATCTTGTAATATTTACAACTTCAAAAAAGAAATAAATAATAAAGAATTAAATAAATTGGTGTTAAAAACTTATTCGGCTAGTCTTTGTTTTATTTGCAAATTCATTTAAAATAATGAAAAATAAGCATTAAATCAATTTTGTCCTTGAAAATGACTTCTCACAAATAATTACAAAGAAACAAAGTAAAATATTGGATCAATTACAAAAAAAAAAAACCTGCTACAATAATCGTATGTTATTTATATTTGTTAAAACAATTTCCGCTCAGGATTACTAGTAAAATTCACAAAAAAAAAAAAAAAAGAAAAGGAAAGGAAAGTAGCTTTACATTAAACATTAATAAATGCAGTTATTAACTAGCAAAAATGAAATGGTGTTTTTCTTGTAAAACGTGGTTCGGTAATCTTTATTTACAACTCTAAAATAATAATTTAAAAAAAATTGCAAGCAAATTTCACAAATAATTACCAAGCAGCAGCAAAGCATTGAATTAAACATGCAATTTTTAAGTAGCAGGACTGAAATTGCATTTTTTGAAAAACGAGGTAGTCTTTTTTTTTTTTTTTTTATCATGTTGTAGAAATATTTGAATTGTAAATTGCTTCTGAATTGCATGTTTTCTGCTTGGGCCGCAGTGTTTGTGGTGTTTCTCGGTCCATGTGTGGATCAATACTGCCGCCCGTCAGATGTCACACGCTGTGAGAATTGACACGGATCCAGCGCTTCTAGCCGAAGGGAGGTGCTTTCTCTGAGCTGACTGCGCACAAACACACTGACAGCTCGTCATTAGCTCATGCCGTGTCCCTGTGAAGGAGACAGCGGACACAAAACCAACCCAGTGCACCGCATGCATGCGTGTCTTCCATATGTAAATCTATTCAGAAACAAAATGCATGATTATGCTAATGGCTGTTGCAGTTCATATTAATGTTCACTTGAGACTGAAGCGCATGACAGAATGACTGTGTTATTGAATTACCGCTCTCAGGGAAATTTCTCACTAATTCGTCCCTCGTTGTATCTCATCAGCTCCATCTGCAGAGGAGACACACCTAAACTGCAAAAAATAAATAAATAAATAAAAGTTTAATTCTATCTCCTTCAAAATGTCATGTTTAATTAATAATGTAATCAACCAATTGGGGAAGTAATATGGAAGTTCAAAACAACTATGCAAGGTTTTTTGTTTTTTCCCCTGTTCTTCTGTATATTGTTCTTTCTTTATATTATGATTTAACGAGCTCTTGAATCGGCTGAACTTTGCAGTTTCTTGTGCATCACTTTGCATGCAGATGCAGCATATATCTGTGGACATCTTTTTGGATCTGCAGTCATGTCAGATCTGTGTGTAGATGGGAAACATGAGGTCAAGAGGAAGAGAACGTAGCATGCTTTCTCTGAACCGGTTTTATTTTTAACACCGGCTGGCTCTGTAAAGACATGCAAACAAGTGTGACAGTGTTGTGTTTCAGGGCCTGGCCGTGTGTTTTCAGAAAGAGCTCAGTGAAATGGACACCGTTTGTGTCTAATGTCATTAAAGGGGAAGTGTTGAGGAGTTGAGGACTCACTTTTGTCTTCAGCAGTAATAAGAGCATGTCAGTATTTTGTCCTTGTTTTTGCTGAGTTTTATCAAGTTTATGTGATAGAAATGGATTGCATTTCTAACAACCGATTTGATGAGCCACATTCTAAGCCATTGTGAAATATCTTACATGTGCAAACTTGTGATCAGATCACAAATCACTTGAATTCTTTATTAAGTGCATTTTAAGGACATTATGTGGACTTGGCAACAACCATTCACACTTGGCTGATTAACCGGCAGAAAGACTTTGTGTGTGTGTGTAAATACTGTGCAAAATAAGTGTTAATTCAGTTTTAGCTTTGATTTCAATTATTTGTATTAACACTGGAAAATTGGTATAATAATTTTTGTTTCTGTTTTAAATTTGGTATTTGTGTACACTGCTCACGTTTTTTAAAATTTTTTTATATATATATATATATTGTATTTTTTTAATATATTGTACTTATTACTTTGCTCATGCACCGCACTTTGGTCAGTCTCTGGGCTGTTTTAAAAGTGGCTTAAAAATAAATGTATTGCGATTTTTTTTTTTTTTTTTTATAATATATATTTATTTTAAAATGTAAAAAAATATATATTTTTTAATTTATTGCGATTAAATTAGTTGCGACCTGAGATATCCTACAATACGGCATGATCATCGCACAGTGTGTTCGCTGTTTTACGATCCACGTTTACTGACCAACCAATAAAAATGTGACATGCAATCAACGCGACATGGCGCTAAAACATAAAACTGCATACCTCAAGCTCTTTCGCCACTTCAGCACGCATAAAAAAACTACAACTGCTAACGATGATTTATCATGCTCTTTTTGTTTACCTCTAGCACATGCTGATGACGTTTTGTTCTTCTATTGATACGTGCGTCGTAGTGTACAAGTCAATAGGTGTCATCATCGTACAGTCTACACGCATGTCAAGTTTATTAGATCCATGTCGCACAGTGTGACATGCAGTGATCTTATAGGATTGCTAAAATCGTGCAGTGTTTTTTGGGCTTTAGTGTCATGTGACACACAGACTTGAGTGACTTATTGTTTGACTTTCTCACAGCTGTGTGAAATGGGCCACAGTCATTAGAGAGCAGTTCAGATGTGTTGATCATTGACTGCAGCTGGTTAAGGGTCAGTAGATGACCCAGAGCAAGGTGAGGGTGAGACAGGTGAATGCTGGCTTTGTGCAGACTGTTATAAAGCACAGAGACTGTGTGTGTGTGTGTTTGAGTCACAGTCCAGTCCTTCTCTAAACCTGCTGCAGTGTCACACCAGGGAATTCCAGGCATCTGTGGAATGTCGGGAGGATCACACACACACACACACACACACACACACACACACACACACACACACACACACACACACACCAGTACACAAACACAGACCAATGCATTGCAAATGCACGTTGCATATTCATGTCATGCGTGTTGTTATTCAGCCAGATATATGGGGTTTTCAGTCATCAAAACAAAGTTTAAAACCGCTTTCACAACATCATACATTTTTTACCATGATTTACAGAATACACTCACTGAAGTGCCATTCAGTGTAACAATAGTTCATACAGTATATCATTAAAATATATTGCCATGCATACTGTATTTTGAAAAATAATGTTTAGATGTCATTAAAAGACTTCATTTAGTGATCACAGTACAGCCCTAAAATACTAATTAATTGTCATTTTATATTTATCGTTATTAATGAACCACTCTTCTTCAAACCACAAAGTTTCACTCAAGTTTTACCTATTTATCAACAAGTTTTTAATCATTTAAAACGTAATAACATTTAGTATGATCAGTTGATTATTTTATATATATGTTGTTTCATTTTTACGTAAATGTATCTTAGTGGAAGCATGTTTCACCCATAGTTTGACATATTATTTTCACTAATGTTACTTGATGCATTAAAGCAGGCACTTTCCTCGAACACCAGAATGGGACGTCTCGTCTTTGACCCATAAAGATGTTGAGAGTGTAACTAACTCAGCAGGATTGTCTTTAAACGGTTGCTCCGCCATGACCGTAGTACAAGTTTTGGGCTGCTTTCCGTCATGTTGTCAGTGGTTGTTTTCATATGAGCATCAGCAGAAAAAAAGCAGAAGTTAGTGAAGGAACCTGAACCAGACTGAGTGGAATATGAAATAAGCGATGATTTTTGTTGTTTAGCTGCACAAATGCAGTTATTGGTCATTTGTTGCACAGAAATGTCAGGCACGGTTCGGCTGTTTCTTAAAATGTAGTGTGCTGCCGATCGAGACAGACGCCCAAAAATGCTGTGAGGGTGCGTCAGCAGTTTGACCTTGCTAAACTGTAGGTGTTGTGTGCTAAAATAATATTGAGCGGGCAAATTTACCCTGAAGAAAACAATCAAATGATTATCGACAGGAGCGAAACTGCTGCACAGAGAATGGATAGATGTGTGTGTGTGTTTGATTCATGGTTAGCGTGACCTGGGTTATGTGTGTTTGAGAGGCCAGAATACAGAAACGAGCTCAGTTGTGATGTGTGAACAGTTCAGAACATCTGACGTGAAGTTTGGGTTGAAGTTTTGGACCACAGCACAAGCGAGGTAAATAATGTAAAAACCTGCTTTAAATGAAATCGTGCAATGTTTTTATTCAGAAGTTTATTTTTTTTTTTATGTACTTGTTCTTATATATTTTTTACAGTTTTACGCAATAGAAAGACTTCTCGGTTTATTCTTATGAAAAGATTTTTAATGAAGTGAGGCCAGATTCCCTTAGATTTTTTTTTTATCAAAGATAAACGTATAAACCTTTTTATAATATTTGTTATTTTTGTTATTGTTTTCATATATCATTTTGCTATTTATTCATTATTTTTTCTGTTTTCTCATATGTTTCTAGCCATGAATAAAGCCATGAAAGCTGGCAATAGTTCTAAATTATAAACAAACAAACTCGATACAAAGTGTTTGTGTTCACTGCATGTTAAACCTGTATTAATGCTGAATTTTTTTTTTTTTGAAAAGTTGGTCCACAATTTCCTTGTTTTGTTCAATGTTGTTTCATCTTTTTTTTTTTTTTTTGTCATTTTAAACAATGATTTTTAATTTGAGCAGTTATATTATTATCATTGATTTGATTTTAGGTTAGTTTTATTTTCCTGTTTTCATAGTTCTCATAATTCTGGTTAAATTTTGAATAATTGTGTGTTTTTATTAGTTTTTTTAATAGGTTTATATTTTTTATTTTTATTTTATTTATTTGTTTTAGTTATTTTCTTTCAAATCTTCAAATAAAACTAAAAATTAGAAATGTTGTGTAAAACCATTTTTACAAACTCATAGCGTTAACAGAAATAAAATAATTATGGTGATGTTGAATCATATTTCTCTCTATAGAGAGATTTGTTTTATTAATCTCTAGTTCCTGATTCTCAAGCATGCTGTCACTGAAGAGTAAAATTGTGTGTGTGTAATAAGATCAGACAATGTTTGTGTTTGGATTCCTGACACACCCACGATTCAATCTCAACTCATGTGTGCGGAAGATTATGGCATGTGTGTGAGCAGCATACCTGTGTGTGTGTGTGTGTGTGTGTGTGTGTGTGTGTGTGTGTGTGTGTGTGTGTTTGTACACCATTGCTCTGTTTGTAGAGCAGTAGATTACACAGGTTTAACTGTGTCAGTGGCCTCAAACGACCGGAGAACGAACACACTTACTTGACTATATAAATGAGTACATACAATTGACAATATTAAGCCAGTTATGACTGCAGACTAACCTGAAACCGACAAGAAAATGTGCATAAAAAAGCATAAACTATATACATATGTGTGTGTGTATATATATACAGTTTCTATATTTATATATACACACACACACACACACACACACAGTCATGGCCAAAAATATCGGCACCCTTGGTAAATATGATCAAAGATGGCTGTGAAAATTAATCTGCATTGTTAATCCTTTTGATCTTTTATTTAAAAAATTCACAAAAATCTAACCTTTCATTGGATAATAAGAATTTAAAATGGGGGGAAATATCATTATGAAATAAATGTTTTTCTCAAATACACATTGGCCACAATTAACGGCACCCTTTTATTCAATACTTTTTGAAACCTCCATTTGCCAGTTTAACAGCTCTAAATGTTCTCCTATAATGCCTGATGAGGTTAGAGACACCTGACAAGAGATCAGAGACCATTCCTTCATCCAGAATCACTCCAGACCCTTTAGATTCACAGCTCCATGTTGGTGCTTCTTCTCTTCAGTTCACTCATGTTCTACAGGGTTCAGGTCAGAGGACTGGAATGGCCAGCAGAAGCTTGGTTTTGTGCTCAGTGACCCATTTTTGTGTTGTTTTGAGGTTTGTGTTTGGATTATTGTACGGTTGGAAGATCCAAACATGGCCCATTATAAGATTTCTAACAGAGTCAGTCACTTATTGATTTTTATCTGTTGGTATTTGATAGAATCCATGATGCCATGCGTCTAAACAAGATGTTCAGGATCTCCAGCAGAAATATAGGCCCACAACATCAAAACTACAGCAGTATATTTCACTGTACACATGGGGTACTTTTTATCCCCGTGTTCACCAAACCCATCTTGAGTGTTTGCTGCTAAAAAGCTCATTTTTAGTTTCATCTGACCATAGAAGCCAGTCCCATTTGAAGTTCCAGTCGTGTCTGATAACTGAATATGCTGGAGTTTGTTTTTGGATGAGCGAGGAGAATTTTTCTTGAAACCCTCCCGAACAACATGTGGTGATGTAGCTGCTGTTTGACAATTTTTTTCTAAGGTTTTCTGACCCCGAGACTCAACTATTTTCTGCAATTCTCCAGCTGTGGTGCTTGGAGAGTCTTTAGCTGCTCAAACTCTCCTTCTCACCGTGCATTAGGACGATATAGACACACGTCGTCTTCCAGGCAGATTCATAACATTTTATGTTGATTGTAAATTCTTAATTATTGCCCTGATGGTGGAAATGGGAATTTTCACTGCTCTAGCTCTTTTCTTAAAGCCACTTCACTAATTTGTGAAGCTCAATTATCTTTTGCTGCACATCAGAAATATATTCTTTGTTTTTTCTCATTGTGATGATGATTAAGGGAATTTGGGCTTTGTTTTCCCTCCTATTTATATTCCTGTGAAACAGGAAGCCATGGCTGGATAATTTCATGTTCATAATCAACCTGGAGTGCTCAAAATTGTGAATATGAATAAACTTCAGAGATATTTTACTCATAAGAATTTCTAAGGGTGCCAATAATTATGTCCAACGTGTATTTGAGAAAAACATTTATTTCATAATGATTTTCCCCCCCCATTTTAAATTCTTATTATCCAATGAAAGGTTAGATTTTTGTGAATTTTTAAATAAAAGATCAAAAGGATTAACAAATGCAGATTAATTTTCACAGCCGCCTTTGATCATATTTACCACATTTACTCGGCCTGCGGCCGAATCACTGCTGTGGCGATATACAGCCATATCTCACTTCTGATCGTGTGATATTGCGTTTATACAACAGTTCAACGGCACAAGTGTGTAAATAATTTAGAAACAACAACGGAGTATCTTTAAAAGCCCCCTTTTGTGCAGAACTACTTTCTTCCGCCACGGATTTAAATCTAAAGTTGACAGTTTAACAGCTGATGCTCTCCGTTACTAATCCCAAAACGTCACTTTAGAGCTAGTAACAAAGGAAGTTTGAGTTGCTTCATTGAAAACTTTGTATTACTGTAGTAAAAGCTTGCTGTATGATGTAAAATGAGCATTATGAGAGAGAGATGGACTGAGCGACTGTGATTACAGGCATCTCATTCTCCTAACGTTACTTACAATTACGTTTGAATGTCCACTGATGAAAGCGTTATCGTTGTCGTAACGTCAATATCCTTTCATTGATTTCTGATGACAGCGCTCCTCAGTGCATTTGTTATTGTTGTAAGTAAAAATATCTTCCGTTTAGCGAAGAGTTTATTTTTCAAAGTCTTTACTGCAGCGCTGACTCATAAAAACAGTCTGTTGTCGCCATCTAATGGCGGAACAATGTAACTAAAATCACCATCACGAACACACGCACCATGTCTGAGTACTAAACACTATTAAATACTATAATTATTTATATAAAATACTAATAATTGAATATCAGCCATCATAAAAGTTGCTAGGCAATTCAGTCAACCGTAAGCAAAGGCACGGTTGACAGCATTGAATTTACATAAACATGATAAACTTTTGCCAAAACTATTTGCTCTGGAACAAATAATAGTTTAATGAGACCAAAGACTGGCTGAACAAAGACTTAATATTATTAAAATAACCCTGGTGCAGTTTTAGATTAAAAAAAAAAACAAAAAAACATTATTTGCCTTAGAATTTGTTTATAAGAAGAGGATGTTTCCTCCAAACTGAGGTTCGGTCAGATTTTGTTCATTTTTGGAGACAAATTAATAGAAAACACAGCCACAATGACTGTTAAAGTGAATTGTGTTAATTCTGGCCTGCTATATCAAATCAAATCAAATCAAATCAAATCATCCTGTGACAAGCCACTTTTTCACCCAATATCCTTCCTTTGTTCAAACATGATGACTTCCGATGTGATCTACTGTGTTTTATTAGGCTCACGGCCCAGATAGCTGTTCTTGAATGGGATTTCTTTTTTGAATAGCTTAGCTTTCAAATACTCACCTGTTGAAAGTTGTCCAGTTAAGGGCCGGTCTTTCCTGAAGTGATATTATCGTTATAGCAGTGAACTGTGGTTATATATTAATGAATCTACGTGGTGTCGAGCACATAACAGGTAGGTAGTGTGTTACAGATGCGGTTCTTGTTTGTCGTGGCGTCTCACTCCAGAAACCTACTCCAGAGAAAGACAAACACTGTTTTGCAGCTTACTGTAGCTGAACAGGTTCTGGAAGACAGCGGAGGAGAGCCAGTCGTGTCATATAATGTCATAATGTTTGTAGCTGTGGGGGAAAGTGAATGTAGCTAAAGCTGAAAATCTCAGCACAGCAGTTTATTGCTGATTCGCTGCTGCTCTCTGATCCTCTGACGCTCAGATCCTGTAGAATCTAGGTCATATGAGAGAATGATTCATGTCGTACCTAAAAACGCCCATTAGATGTGGTCAAATTACTGTAATGCATGACTGAGAGGCTTTTTTAAAGCATAAAGCAACAGTAAAATGGTATAAATAAATTGGCTGTTAATGACATTTCTTTTACTTTTACTTTTCTTTTTTTTTTTTTTTTATTATTATTTTAGTTTTATTAATGCTTGTGTATTTTGTTTATTTTAATTGAATTATTTTATTTTATTGTTTGTTTATTTTTTGTTTTGTCTTTCATGTATTTTTTATTTTAATTACATTTTTTTAACATTTTAATTTCACTTTTTATTTTTATATAATTTTATTAAAAATGAATTTGTTTTTTTTTTTTTTTTTCTTTTTAGTTTTATTATTTTTATATTATATTTTTGACATTATTTGTATTTCAAATGCATTTTGTATTTGTATTTCTTTTTTTTCTTTTTTTTTTAAATTTATTTATTTTTCATTTATTGCTATATGAATTTCACAGACATTGTCAGCACAACAAGTTCACCTTTGTTTTATATAAAGCATGAAACAACAGTAATATTATGTTTAATAAATACCCTGCTTATTAATCACGATAATAACCATAGTAAATGCATCGTGACCTCTGGGCTGTTGTCATTAAACAGCAGGAGTGAGTTTATTACCAGGTGGTTTGGCTTCGTTTAGCTGCTGGTTTGAAGGACTGATTGCTGCAGCTCATGATGATGTCACCTCACCACAGTAGAGCAGTGGAGGAAATGACCTCATGATAGACTTGAGTTGAATTGCATGCTTGAGTGCAAGAGAAGTTCAGCTCACAAGTGCCTGCCGCTTCTGTCATACACCTAATATTCACACCCACTTCCTGTCTGAAAGCCCCTCTCTTTCCCACTGGAACATTCTGTCCTCCTCACTGTGGTGCCTCACCAATAGAGGTCGCCACACAGGATTTGACAGCTGCATATGACTCAGCTTTTGTGATTCATGAGATCAATATTAATGACTTTATTTTATTTTATTTAAATTGATGCATTTATTTTATTTTGACTTGTTTATTTTTATTGTATTTTATTTTAATATTATTTTATTTTTTGCTATATTTCAAATTTATTATTATTATTATTATTATTATTATTATTATTATTAGAAGTAGTAGTAGTGCAATTAATTGTATTAGTTTTATTTTATTATAATTTTTTTATTTCAAATTGTATTAAATTATTTTGTATTTTTGTATTATTATTACTTTTAATATATAATTAAATATAATAATATATTTTATATTTTATTTAAAAAAAATGTTTTAAATTTTTTTTAAAGAATTGAGTGTATTTAAATTTTAATGAGGGAGAAATGATTCTCAGCTTGGCCTGTTGAACTGATGCTTTAGTATAGCTCTGTTTAATCGGGAGTGTGTGAGTGTGTGAGTGTGTGAGTGTGTGAGTGTGTGTGTGTCCGTCCCACAGCTGTAATCCTGCTGCGTTACACTGCTGCCACATCTTTAATCTCTGTGATTTAGGAAAACACAGACGCAAAGTCTTGAGATTACACAACACAGGAAGACACAAATTATGATTATCAGCAGAAAGACGCCGCAAGTGAATCACAGACTTTGGAAAAAAAAAAGGGGGTTAAAGAAGGAAATGAGCACATTTGGGCTAGTTTCACCCTCAAGACGATCTTGTTTTTTATCTGCTGCTTTCATTTCTTCTGATAATGGCCATGTTAAATGATCAAACGAGTATCTGATTAAATAATTCAACATATCTCAGTTGATGTCAAGAGATTGCATCATAATATATGACATCATTTTTGCTGCGGTGCATAAATGACAGTAAATACAACATATTAATGAACATAGGTAGTTCTTATTATTGTGATTATTAAATCTGCATGTTTTCTTCTCGTTGTCTTTGTGTTGCAGTAAGAGTCATGGCGGATCTGAGCTTGACCGACGCTCTGACCGACAGCGCTCCTCAGCCTGAAGTGGAGAACATGGTGGAGAGGGATTTTGTGGCCACGCTGAATGCCGAGACCTTCGACGATCAGGTCGGAGAGACGGTTGACAAGGCGAACTACGTCCCACTGCTGGACAATGACGGGAAGGGTGAGTCTGATCTGTTGATGTTAACAGGTTACCCAGCCAAAACATCAGGCGTGCCCAAGTTTTATTGCATAATCAGGGATCAACGCTAAGGATTTTTTCTACTGGACCGGTTGGGCCAGTCGGGCCAGTGGTACAAATTTTTACTTTCCCTGCCAACATTTTCACTGGCCCTGCCACAAAAAATACAATAGTTGCTGTCATCATTGTTTTTGATCTGTTATCTTGTATTCTAATAAATGAGCTTATATGACACCAATATTTTAGATATCAATTTTACAATTCTCTATTCCAATTTCAATACGACAGCAAAAATCACTAGCCAAAAATAAACATATATATATATATATATATATATATATATATATATATGTGTGTGTGTGTGTGTGTGTATATATAAGTTTAAACATTATTAAAGACAAGTGACAGCCAATAAATAAGAACAAATTAACAAATTACAAGTAATAGCACACATAAACATAGGCATATAGCACAAAGATAGAAATGATGCTTTAGATTTTTGTGTTTGTAGATGTTCAGGTATATAAATTGAAAAATCACATATAAAATAACATTTGAATATTCTTCACTCTGTTGTACCTTGATTTTTCATAGCAATTTGAAATTAGAGACAGCCACTGCATTTTAATCATGGATTAATCCACACACACACACACACACACACACACAAAAAGTGCAATGTTTGATTTAAATTAGACTGTATCATTTCAAATTCTGAAGCAAAAACAGAACGACCCGACTTTAGCTTTGTGAAAGTTTGTGTGCAAGCACGGAACAGAAGATGCTCTAAAATAAAACAAAAAATGTCCGGTCGATCGGTGCATCTGTACTCCAGTGTATAAATTCAGTATAGATTAATCGTTGTTAAAGTTGCTTGCCAGGATGGGTGATTTGACATACTTTTGTATGAATTTGCCCGTTCAGTACTGAAACGATTTGTCTTTTGCGCCCAAATGCTTTTTAATCACTTGAATTTTTAAATTAACGAGGCTTAAAAACGTAACTATAAAATTTCGTGACGACGCTGCAGTGGCCTGATCGGGTGACACATCCATTTGATAATGCTAATGTATTACCAACAAGCTTTCTTTTCTTGAATTGCATTGCATTGCATTTTTTATTTTATTGCATTGCATTTTATTTTTTTGTTGCCGTGCATTTTTAAATTTTTAATGCATTTTTTATTTTGACTACATTTTACATGATCTGATTCTTATAGTTTTTCTTTTTATTATTATTTTATTGTATTGCATTTTATGTTTTTATTATTTGATTTTATTGCACTTTATTTTATTGCATTGCATTAAATTTTTTTATTTTTATTTATTGTATTACCTTTTTATCTATTTTTTTTATAATAGCAGTTGTACAGCATCTCTTTTCACATGTTGTTTTTTTTTCTTCTTCTTGAGATTAAGTATTTGCAAACTGATCTCTCCTGTTTCAGTCACCTGTGATGTTCATTGAATGTTGCTGTGTGAAATAAGCTATTCCTCTGGTTTATATTGGCCGGTGTGAATCTTTTGTGGGCGTCTGTCTGATTGATTTCCAGTAGTTTGTTTGCATTGAGCAAATGGCGTGTTTATCAGGAATCTCCCTTTGGCTTTTGAGGATTTTCTTATTCAAATGCCTCTAATTGTGGAGTGTGTGTGTGTGTGTGTGTGTGTGTGTGTGTGAGCAGATCCGGGTACAGTAGTCGAGAACGGACAGCAGGAAGTCCAAGGGGCTCAAAACCCTGGTAAGAGACGCCTCAGATTTTCTCGTCGCCCCAGTTTAGTTTCGGGTGTTGCTCTATTATTTGAGTCATACCTTGGTTTGCTTGCTTTCTTTCATGCTCATTTTCAGTTCATATCATTGGTTTTGGTTGGATGGGAAGCCGCTTGTCTCAGTGGGCGTAGAGGAGACTAAAACCTTCATTTAGCAATGTTTTAGTTTACTTTGTAATTGCATGTTTATCCCGTTAGCAGTGCATTAAATAGCACCTTTTTACTGTTCTCCTCAATCTTGATATCTGTCGTCCTCTCTCGCATGATGTCTGTCTGCGGGATTTGACTTTGTCAGACTTTTTATTATTATTTTTGTTTCCTGTTTGTTGATACACACCAGTTAAAATTGTGATGGTGCATAGACACTCAAATGGAGTCGAGATTGTGAAATAGGTCCAGTATGTTCATTAATGCACGTCATATACATTAATGTAACGATGTACCTAGATATCTGTTGCTCTTGTTTACATGCACTGATTTTGGTCAGTCCAAATGAATCCAACTGTAGTTTTTACCTTGTTTACAAATCTAAAAATATGCCAAATGATTTTTAGCACAAATATTCATTCTCCACTGCTGACCAGAAGACGTAAATAAACGAGCAACACGACGCTACACGTGCACAAGGTAATTTGGATTCTGACTGAGAAAGTAGTCTTTTATAGTTTCTATTAATATTTTAAATAAAATGGGAACTGGTTCTCGATACTCAACCCTGGCTGTTTTTAATGCAAAAATTGGGTAAAATGTATTTTTAAAAAAATAACATTATGCTCAAAACACATGCCATTCAAAAATTTTGTAAAATATTGGGTCTGATTTTAAGGTTTAAATGGTTAATATTTTACTTTTTAATTGATTTGTAAGGCAGTGTTTTTTTTTTTTAATTAATTATTTTAATAAAGGATTTTTATATTTTTGTTTAAGTTTTAGTAATTTTGTGTGGTGTTTCTATCATTTTATTTATTTATTTAATTTTTAATATGTCTAAATACTTTTTATTTTAGTGCATCAAATTAAACTGAATTAAAATGAGAAAAGTTGCCTTGGCAACTATCTAGAAAAAAATGAAGTTGTTTTTCTTCTTTTTTAAAATTTCATTTCCAAGTAATGGTTTCAGTTTTAGTCTTAGTTTCCATTAATTATAACCCAGCTTCACCACCCCTTTAGATTGAGGTGTTTACATGAAGGCTTTTCAGTCTGATTAGTAATTGCTTTTGTTGTTTTGTTTTTTGTTATCTGATTAACCCCTGTCATATTGCTATCCATTACTTTATATTTCTTTGCCATGACAGTGCATGTCATCTCCCGTGTCTGAATTTCAGCCCAAAGCGTCAGTGCTTTTTGCTCTTGTAGTTTCAGTGTTTATCTGAACTGCCTCTGTTCTCACACACTCATATGACAGTAATAATTTACTCTCAGCTCTCAGCACACTAGAGCAAAATGCTTCAGACGGGGCGAGTCAGACGGTCACCGCATGCTGATGCACAAAAATGATTCGTCTGGACGCTTGAGTCACTGCAGCTCACAAAATGACCATCTAATATGCGATTTCACTGTGCTGCTTTATGATGGGGAAAAGACAAAAAATAGCATGCCTCCAGTGCATTATTGATTTTATCAAGCATTTAATCCATAATGAAAATATGAACAAATGTTCTTGAAAGCAACACTCAGGTTTGCTTTATTAATGCATGATGCGTCCTTCAGATGGCGCTGTTGTGCCGGAATGATCTCCTGCATGAGCTCTGGATTTCAATTAATCATGATTATGGAAAGTTTCTCTTTGCTGTTCTTGCAGGAAGTAAGTAGGGCAGAGAATATAGATCTGTGAGCTGCAGCCGACGCAGATGTCCAGGGAATAGAGCCATTTTTAAGCATGTCTTCATTTATTTATTTGCATATTTGTGGGCGGGGCCATGCATGCTGCATGCGATGTGACTGATTGATTGACAGGTGTGAAGTACTAACCAGCGCTGTTGTTCTCTTCCCGTCTGCTGTGTCTTTCTGTCCTGCGTCGTGTGTTTCCGCTCTGTTTCTCGCTTCAGACGACTAGATCTTCTGCTTGTGGCTGCGGCTGCGTCTCGATGCCTCTTCTCCTCCTCTCGCTTACGCCGCTGAACCTTCTGGAAAACCCGTTCCTGACACCACCTTCAAAAACCTCAGCTTTACACCCTGCTTAAGGACGTGGGATGTGTTGAGAGACGGAGAAAACCCTGATTCCAAACCTTAGTGAGCTGCTGTCTTCATAGGCTGCTGCCTTTTAAGGGGCAGTTCACACAGGACATGTTCAGTTTTATTAAACTATTGCTTCTAGGGTTGGGTTTTGTTTCAAGTTATCAATTTTGATTCTGCGTATCAAATCCGTTTCTTATCTAATCTCGGTTCAGATTAAAATATATACAAAAATTAGCCTACCTTTTATTCCTGCCACATTTAGGCAATAATCACTACTGCCTACTCAATATTTAACAAAATAACATTTATTTAACATTCAAGTAGCATTCAATAATTGAAAAATAAAACAGCTTGAACTAAAAATTAAATAAACATTATTCTTATAAAACCTACAATAGGAACCAGTTCTCGATACCTAACCCTACTTGCGACATGTTTGGCTAATTTTAAATCTTAAATATTGGATAAAATATGCATTTTTCTGATAATGTGTTCAAAATGCATAAAAACATGGAAAAACAAAAATAAATGCTTCGTAAAATATTGGATAAAATATGCATTTTATTATTAAAGTAATACAAAACACAAAACATGGCATTCAAAAACTAATAAAAATACTGTGTAAAATATGATTTTTTTCCCCCTAATAATATGATACTCAAGACACAAACACATGGGACATAAACATTGGTTAAAATATTGTTAAATAATAATTTTTCTATGCATTTTTCTAATAATATGACAATCTAAACAAACATGGGACTGATAAATTGAGCAAAATAGTCAATTTTGAATTTGCTATTTTATTGCAATGCATTTTGGGATTTCCTGTCCACGATGCTGCCTTACAATTCATATTTATTAAGGTACCTTAAAAGGCAGCAAAATCATGTCGCCTAACTTTATAGACCAGCCAATTTTTTTCCAGGAGCACACCTTGATGCCTTACATTGCTGACTATGCGGCTCACTAGGTTTTGGAACACTGTCTGGTTGTCAGACACACTCCGGCCTCTCATTTAAAGACATTTTCCTCTTCCTCTTCGGCAAAGTCATCTCAGGCACACTGTACAGCAGCATCAGCGGCCGCGGGACGCTCCAAACACACGCCACCGGAGGATTCCCTCTGTGGGCTCAGGGGAAACGGGATCTTTTGAGGGAACGGTAGCTCAGAGTGAGAGATGATATATCTAGTGATGACAGACCGCAGTCACACACGCCTCGAGATCCACACACTCGATTTGTTTACTGTCTACTGTCAGGCCTTTCTTCTTGCTCATACAAACACATTTTACCAATTAAAGTCAACATGAAATGGGAGTTAAATGACTTTGCACATTTCTTATTGTGAATGATTTATCAGAGCACATTATTATTATTATTATTATTCTCTCAATTCCTCAATTATTTGTTTAGTCATTGTTTTAGCCTGCTGAAGTGTCAGTAAATTAATGTTAGTTAATGTTATAAATGTTGTAGCAATAATATCAAATAGAGAGCAGATCTCCCACAATCCACTGCAAAAGTTCTGACCATGGTTATTACAGTAAACTAAAACCATACAAAAATATTTGTTACTAGAAAAAATAATATTGCTATTATTATTATTTTTAAATATTTTATTTCAGTTAATGTTTATTTTATATAACATTAATTTAAATAAAATATTTTATTTTATTATTTCAGCCAGTTGCTATATTTTATATTTTAATTTGGTTTAATTGTATCTACTAAAATAACTAAATTTCAAATGAGTAAAAACTATAGAAAAAGCTGTGGGGATAAACTATGGAATAATTACTTAATTATAATATTTAATAATTATAAATGGAATAAAGAAAAAAATAAAACAATAATAGTTCCCCAAGTTAATTAACACTGGCTGACTCTGAATATCCTGTTTCACCCCAAAATACATCACATTATTGAAGTGAAATGGTTTGTGGATGTAGTTTCATGTTGACTTTAAGTCTGTTCTTGTCTTACTATCCTAAAGAGACTTTATTACTAGCGATAATCACTTGATTACCTGTAAACATGCATCATCAGTATGTCGTATTAGTTCTGATGCACACAGCTTTGTTTATTGTCATACAGCAGTCGCCCAAAGAGACGTGTTGTGTTTTCATTGTTGCTTTTGATTGCATTGTGCACACAAACATACGCACATACACTTTCCTCTGTCCTCCTGTCTGGCCATGTTAAAGCTCACTTTGAGACCTCAGCTGCCAGAGTTCATCACACACACACACACACACACTGGCAGCCTGTCGCAGTCTCAGCAGCGTTTATATAAGCACTCATAACAGACTGTCTGTCTATGGCCAGAAATGCAGATGCAATCGCTCGGTCAGTGCACTGCAAGCGTGCATGGGTTACACAGATGATATTAATAACTATAGAGCAGGTAGCATGATAGCCAAATATTTTCATTAAAATTAGCTATTTATTTTGCACACTATTTTCTCAAAATTCATTAAAAATGTAATTCAGATGTTTAAACTTAAAGTTTGTGCCGTTTGTTGTGATTAGGTAGTTAGTTTGTGTTTATTTCAGGCCTGACGCTGCACTCAGGTGTTGTTTTCCTTTACGCAGCTCTGTTTCTTTCAGCTGTATGTTTGTTTTTAACAAGTGCATGTGTTTATAATGACTGATTGATTCGTCTGTTTTTCTTACCTTTTACGTAGTTTTAATGAAGTTACTAAAACCTACACTAAACACTGTCTTACATGGTCTTTTATTAAAAGAACTTAAATTCAACCAGAAACCAAGAGAGCCTTCAAACTGCTGTTTCCTCTTCCTCCACTGACACACATGCTGGCTGCTGTAGTCTGTATTACGTCTGATGTACATGTAGATTTTTCTAGTGTCCACTCAGTTAATAAAGTTTTTATCGACTGGATCTGTCCCAGTACTTGGAAATCTGGTTATTTGTTGCAGCATTGATTTTGGAGACGTTTTGGATGAACTAGTTTTATAGCAGCTATCAGTGGACCCCACTGACTTTCACTGTATGAAAACACTGAGCATCTTCCAAATCCAAACCATCTTTTGTGTTTCACAGAAGAAGGAAAGTCAATATGTTAATGGTGTTAATTGTTGTGTGAACTGTCATTTTAAGTTGACTCAGTGCTGTCCTGAGCTTTAGTTTTGGTTAGTTATTCTCTTGGTCATCGTGATGGTGTGACTCCAGCAGCTCCAGTAAGGAGCGTGTGTTTGGGCGGCATCTATGCGGCAGTGGCTCCTGCGGGAGCTCTATATGGGTCAGCCTGGCCTACTTGAGTCTGTTTTAGGGCTGGACGGCCTCACAGCAGATGTGCTCGATCTGGAGCCGTTGTGTCCCTGATTCTCCAGAGGACGGGAACCTCTGCTGAGTCCATCTCTCATCCAGCTGTGCCCACTGCACGATCAATCACGCATTTTGTGTTAGAAAGGCAAGATTTCAGCGTTTTATCGGCAGAACGTAATGCTGACAGCAAGGTATTTCAGTATATTTCTATGCATAATATATTACTACATATTATGTTTTAAAAGTTTATAATGCAATTTTTTCAGCATCATTACTCCAGTGTCACATGATCCTTCAGAAATCATTCTAAGATGCTGGTTTGCTGCTCAAGAAACATTTCTGATTATTATCAATGTTGAAAACAGTTGTGCTGCTTTTTTGTGGAAACTGATGCGTTTTATTTTTTAGGATTAACAGAGGAATAGAAAGTTCAAATTAACAGCATTTATTTAAAATATAAATCTTTTGCAACGTTTATTAATGTCTTTACTGTAACTTTTGATCAATTTAATGCATCCTTGATGAATGAAATTAATTTATTCTTCAAAAACAAAACCCATATATATATATATATATATATATGCATACATACATACATACATACATACATACAGAAGTGAGTACACCCCTCACATTTTTGTAAATATCTTATTATATCTTTTCATATGACAACACTGAAGAAATGACACTTTGCTACAATGTAAAGTAGTGAGTGTACAGCTTGTATAACAGTGTAAATTTGCTGTTCCCTCAAAATAACTCAACACACAGCCATTAATGTCTAAACCGCTGGACACAAAAGTGAGTACACCCCTAAGTGAAAATGTCCAAATTGGGCCCAAAGTTTCTATATTTTGTGTGGCCAGTGCCACCATTATTTTCCAGCACTGCCTTAACCCTCTTGGGCATGGAGTTCACCAGAGCGTCACAGGTTTCCACTGGAGTCCTCTTCCACTCCTCCATGACGACATCACGGAGCTGGTGGATGTTAGAGACCTTGTACTCCTCCACCTTCTGTTTGAGGATGCCCCACAGATGCTCAATAGGGTTTAGGTCTGGAGACATGCTTGGCCAGTCCATCACCTTTACCCTCAGCTTCTTTAGCAAGGCAGTAGTCGTCTTGGAGGTGTGTTTGGGGTCGTTATCATGTTGGAATACTGCCCTGCGGCCCAGTCTCCGAAGGGAGGGGATCATGCTCTGCTTCAGTATGTCACAGTACATGTTGGCATTCATGGTTCCCTCAATGAACTGTAACTCCTCAGTGCCGGCAGCACTCATGCAGCCCCAGACCATGACACTCCCACCACCATGCTTGACTGTACTCCTCACCTGGTTGCCGCCACACACGCTTGACGCCATCTGAACCAAATAAGTTTATCTTGGTCTCATCAGACCACAGGACATGGTTCCAGTAATCCATGTCCTTAGTCCGCTTGTCTTCAGCAAACTGTTTGCGGGCTTTCTTGTGCATCATCTTTAGAAGAGGCTTCCTTCTGGAATGACAGCCATGCAGACCAGTTTGATGCAGTGTGCGGCGTATGGTCTGAGCACTGATAGGCTGACCCCCCCCACCCCTTCAACCTCTGCAGCAATGCTGGCAGCACTCATACGTCTATTTCCCAAACACAACCTCTGGATATGACGCTGAGCACGTGCACTCAACTTCTTTGGTCGACCATGGCGAGGCCTGTTCTGAGTGGAACCTGTCCTGTTAAACCGCTGTATGGTCTTGGCCACCGTGCTGCAGCTCAGTTTCAGGATCTTGGCAATCTTCTTATAGCCTACGCCATCTTTATGTAGAGCAACAATTCTTTTTTTCAGATCCTCAGAGAGTTCTTTGCCACGAGGTGCCATGTTGAACTTCCAGTGACCAGTATGAGAGAGTGAGAGTGCGAATTTAATACACCTGCTCCCCATTCACACCTGAGACCTTGTAACACTAACGAGTCACATGACACCGGGGAGAGAAAATGGCTAATTGGGCCCAATTTGGACATTTTCACTTAGGGGTGTACTCACTTTTGTGGCCAGCGGTTCAGACATTAATGGCTGTGTGTTGAGTTATTTTGAGGGGACAGAAAATTTACACTGTTATAAAAGCTGTACACTCACTACTTTACATTGTACCAATGACCTGAAAGTTTTGAAAGGTATTGTGTGTTATAGCACTTATTGTATTTTCTAATATATAGTATTAATTTGAGTATTTTATTAATCATATGCAATTATAATGTATGCATAATAAATAATATATATTAGAAGTATATTATTCTTATATACATAAAAATATAGTTAAGCTGATTGTATTTTTATTTTTTACAAAGAGCTGATAACTAATTAAGTTGAAATATTGTGCCATTTTTTTTTTTCTCAAAAATTGGTTATTCTCTTAAAAAGTGCTGAAAAATGAATGTTATAACCAGTTTAATATAAATATATTGTTATATAATTTCTGTAGGTAAGAGTTTTTGTATGTTTGTTGATCCTGGTTCAGTAGTTGCAGTAATATGTTCGTCTCGTCTTGCAGCTCTTAATTCAGCATTAGTTGTCTTCCTTGAGTCTAATCTGAACTGAGGTCAGTTTTAAGGATGTTTCTCCACTGATGAAGGAGCCGTTTCCCATAATCCCTGTCTGCGGAGGTGCTTTTCGCTGCTTCCTCGTTCTCAGGATTGGTCTTTTGGAGATTTGTGATGTGTTTTAAATCATTGGTAAGCCGTTAGCATTGCATAAGCGCTCTAATCCTGAGGATAAATGTAAAGCAGATGAATGGAGCAGCGCTTTTGGGCCTCCTGCGGTGGAGGGCAGACGAGGAGCGTCTTCGGGGTCAGACTGAGGACTCGCTCACTCCTCGTCTTCCTCTTTACTGTCCTCACTAGACCTCGCTCTGTTCAAGTCCAAACCTGTTTGTTTGAATATTATTCAAATGAGCAGATCATGGAAATCAGGATTTCCCTCATCCTTCCTTTCTTTTGAATTAAGAGTTTCATCTACTGTCTTGACATCTTCATTTCTTCCTCATCCTCTTGCCTTTCTTTTCTTCATCTTCCTCATGTTCATGTTTTTTGGTATATATTTTCTTCCTCATCTTCATCTTTTATGTTGTTGTTATTCTTCCTCGTTCTGCCTCATTATTTGCTTCTGCCTCCTCTCCTTTTTATTCTTAATTTTCTTTTTCCTCTTGTTTTTGTTTTTATTGTTGTTGCTCTTCCTCATTGTCTTCATCCTCCTCTTCCTCGATGCCATCGTCCACCTCTCCCTAATTTTCTTGTTTCTTCTTTTCCTTATCTTATTCTTCCTCATCTTACTTTTCCTCTTTTTTTTATTGTTGTTCTTCGTCATCGTCTTTATCCTCCTCTTCCTCATCTTTTCCTCGTCTTGTTTTTGGTCTTGTTGCCATTCTTTCTCCTTCCTCATCATCTTATTCTTCTTCTTTTCTGTTTTTTCACCATCCTCATCTTCTTGTTCTTCCTCTTCATTGTCATGTAAGTTCTTATCATCTTTCTCATCTCCATCTTATTCTTCCTCATCTTTTTTTCTCATTATCTTCCTCCTTTTGCTCTTTTTCGTTTTCCTCGTTTTTTTAATGTTGTTTCATCTTCCTCATTTTCTTCATTTTATTGTTCCTCATAATCATCTTTTTCCTCTTATTTTTATTTTTATTCTTGTTCTTCCTCTTCTTCTTATGTACATTCCTTATCTTGTTTTTATTTTTGTAATTCTTCATCTACATCCTTCTCATCATCTTCTTGTTTTTGTTGCTCTTCCTCTTCTTCTGCTGCTGCTTCCTCTTCATCATACTCTTCTTGTTTTTGTTCTTCTTTCTTGTCAT
Source organism: Onychostoma macrolepis (assembly GCF_012432095.1). Taxonomy (NCBI): domain Eukaryota; kingdom Metazoa; phylum Chordata; class Actinopteri; order Cypriniformes; family Cyprinidae; genus Onychostoma; species Onychostoma macrolepis. The sequence goes on along the minus strand of NC_081178.1, from coordinate 1,982,410 downwards.
CTTTGTCTTGATTTCTACAATAATTCTCGAGGTAATTCTTGTCAGCCTGCTGTGAGCAGTTCCCTTAATTATGCATAATCTGTAGTTCTTCATCTTTTTGTGAACACTGATAGTTTTGTGCAATAAAATGTGATTGTTTAGTCTGATATTTGTTGAATGTAATCCTTTGCACATTTCTATTAAGGGTCACACAGAGATATGCAGCGGTTTGCATAATAATCATAAATAACCCTGTTCTGTCTTTGCATTAGGTCCAGATTGGTGGCCACAGTCCTACTGTATGACACATTTATCACCGTATTAAATAATTTCTCAGCACTGTAAGTCATTTGAAGCATTTGTCTGCAGGTGATGAGAGCGATATAGATCCGATCCGGTGGCAGACGTGGATAGAAAGTCAGCCACGAGGTCACCCAGACTCTGTGTCATTGCTCTGCTTCCTCTGGCAAATGTGTCATGAGATGCAGATCGTTTGCCCGGCCAACATTTCAGCGCGCTGCCTGCGTCCTCATTGGCAAAGTCGTAAAAATAGACGGGTCTGTGCGGCCCATGGGAGGTTTGGAGGCACACAGACACCGAAACGGGAAAAGAGACTGAATTACTGTCCACAAAAATATCCTGCGGGTGAAGGTTCGAACTCTAGGCAAAGACATAAAAAAATAAAAATAAACAGATAAATAAAATAATAAATAAAAATATTACAGCCTCAAACTTCAGTTTTATTAATCATAAAATGGCTAAAATCATCAGCATTCTGAGGACACAACCAGTAATATTATCTTCATTCATGTCTCAGTTTTTTAATACTACTACTAATAAAACATTATTGTTAATGGAGAAAACACTAATATGTTTAAATTGATATTTTATTAATATTTTTTAATAATAATAAATTATGTTGTTGATTTTAATACTGAAAATACTTTTATTAATCTATAAAATGTTTATATATTTGTTTACATATGATGATGATGATAATATATTAATAATAATAATTATTATATTTAAATATATAAGTAAAATATAAATATAGTGCTGTTTAGTTTTTCCTAGCGTTTAATGATTTTTAATTACCAAATGTCATTTCTTCTTGCTATTTATAATAAATAAATTAATAATAATAATAATAATGTTCTGGGTTTTCAACCTATTGTCTTGGCCCACATGCTGTTCATTATCATGGATAATCATTTGAATCATTTGAAAATTAAATTAAATATACATGGCAAATATACAATATACAAGATAAATATACAATGGCAAAAAATAACTACCGACATAATTCATATTCCTGTTGCCTGTTGAGCTTCTATTAAAAGTGCATTATTGTAAACACTGAAGCGTGTCAGTTACCGTCTGTTGTGATCAACATCATGCATAGAGATGCTGTTCATAGACATTAAGTTAAAAAAGGCATTCCTAATAACTGTTGATGTGTTAGTAAGTGAGCGGTTAGTTAACTGCACTCCTCAAAGTCAAGCGGCCTCCTCCAACGAGGAGAACTAAACAGGACGTGACAGTTTTGGGCTAGACGGCCATGATTTTTTGGCATCTTTCCCTCTTCTGCTCTCTCATGTCTCATTCTGGATTGTGTACAGCTTCCACACCCTGCCAGTTGTTGATTTCCCAGCATGCTCTCAGCCTCATCACGAACGCCTGCGGACAGACTGGTGACGGGTCATAACTCACCATAACCTACCAAAACACATCTTCACTAACTGCTACAGTCTTCACGTCTTTGCTTCTCTTAACAGCATCTGGTTTTGTCTAAGATGAGCAGTTTTGTGAATGTTATGAGCCGATGAATGAAACCGAGCGTTCCTGATGCGATCTGAGAGCAGACATGGCTAAAGGCTCAACAGAAACGACAGGGTTAGTTTTCATTAACCAGAGCTGACAGGATGGTGCTGCTCATAGCTGGGTTAGTTGTTTTCTTCTGAATATACAGCACGCATCTCTTTCCAGCATTTCTCATTCCCTATTGTGCATTCAGTGTGCAAATCAGGGATGTTTTTGGCATCAATAATGCTGCATGTGTTGCATAAATGTTTCTGAAAGAAGTCTCTTGTGCTCACCAAAGCTGCATTTATTTGATCAAAATATTATTGCAATTTAAAATAATTATTTTCTATGTGAATATATTGTAAACTGTAATTGATTTCTGTGATGCGCATCATTTCTCCAGTCTTCAGTGTCACATGATCTTCAGAAATCATTCTAATATGCTGATTTGCTGCTCAAAAAACATTTCTGATTATTATCAATGTTGAAAACAGTCGTGCTGCACAATATTTTTGTGGAAACTGTGATACATTTGATTTTTTCAGGATTCACAGATGAAAATAAAATTCAAAAGAACAGCATTCATTTGAAATAGAAATATATCGTGACATTATAAATGTCTTTACTGACACTTTTGATCAATTTAATGCAGCCTTGCTTCATAGAAATATTTCAATAAATAAATAAATTCTTACTGATCCCAAACTTTTCAGTTTCACTTTTTCAGTATTTCAGTTAATAACAGCTTAAATTGAATAAAATGTAGTCTGCAGAAGACTAGGACTATAGGACATGAGACACATTGACTATTTTAATAAGACAAATCTGCAAAATGTCATGTTTTCCATTAAACTAATGGAACGTTTCAGTAAATAATTATTTTTGGATGCATTTTCCCTTTTGCAAAGAAGCTGTCCGTCTGATTCTGTGTACAGATACATCGCCTGGTTTATTTCTCTCGTAATGTCTGTGGGTGAGATTTGCCTTGATTCTGGCTCAAGAGCACAGACCGTGGGTAAACCGAGCTGAACCCGCCTCTGACCCGCAGGTCTGGACCGAACGCTGCTCTGTTTGGGTTCGACTTTGGCTTCGGTCCTGTCGAGTCTTTTCAGCGTCAGCCGCTGTGAGCCGCCGGCCCGTCTGAGGAGGTGCTGGAGGGGGGTTGTGGGAGGCGGTCGCGTCCAGAACCGCCACTTCGGATCAGGATTGAGTCAGGAGGTTCCCCACACAGACGGGACCATGAGTTCACAGCGTGCCAGTCAGAGACGCGTCTCGGGCCCGAGCCGCTCGAGCGCTGCGCTTTAACTGTGTGTTAACTTGAGTATGCATGGAAATAGCGTGCTGTGTGTTTGATATGGGGCAGGTGAGTGGAAGGCATGGATTATAGTCTGTTATCAGAGCGGAAAGATGATTTCATGTCTATTTTTTCAGGCACTGTGAATCCGCTGATGCCACAGAAAGAGACGCCTCTTCAGACTGAGCAGCAGACATTTGGGACAGACTTACTATCAGGTGAGTTCAGTCTCACGTAGCAAATAAAGCTTTACCAGAGTTGTGACGTGCACTGTAAGATTGAGTCCACAATGCAGATTATTGTAGTCAAGAACTGCCCTCTTGGACACAGAAGAGACTGTCTGTCTGACTGATCTGATCAGTGGCCAGCGTCAGTTTGCTTTGTTTTTATGTCGTGGTTTAGCTGCAGGTTTTTCTCGTGAAATAGATTAAATGGCAATAATAGACCAGCATGAAAAACACAGTCTAATAGTAGTGTAACAGACTCCACAAACAGCTGTAGAGAAAAACCTGTAGCAGAAGAAAATATAGATTTCTTTCCATACACAGTTTTATTTGAGTGTCTTTTGATGCATGTTATAATAGTTTATTATTTTTTTACTAAATTTATTCATATATAAATATATATAATATATAGAGAGAGAGAGAGACAGAAATATAAAATGTAAATCACCACCTTCAATCAGTTTTATTTTAGTATAATTGATGTAATGTTTATATCAGTATATTTTTGTCCTTAATTTAAATTAGGTTTTATTTTTCGATTTTCTGTTTTCACTTTATTTTTAAAGTTTTAATACTGTTTTTGTCTTTTTTTTTTTTCTTTATTTTAGTACTTTATTTAGTACAAAAATGAGAAATGCTTTGGTAACTATCTGAAATAAAGCCTTTCTTTCTTTCTTTCTTTCTTTGTTTCATGGGTTTATTTTATTTATTTTTTGTTAATTAACATAGTAATACATACATGTTACTTTACAAACATAACTCTAGTTTATCTGCTGTTAAGAGCCTAAAACTAAACTCTTTCAAAGATTTGATGATATTAAACTTTCTTCCTCAGAAGTGTTCATTGTATCTGTAGCATGACTTTGTTGTTAATCCCAGAAGTTGTGTAAAATCAGCGAATCAGCCAGATGGAGAAAGAGTTTTCCGGTTTACTGTGCAATATGGATCAGATTAACAGTGAACAGACTGTGGATGGAAACTGAGACCATTTCTTACTAAAATTACATTTTGAAACTAGCTGACATGACGATAGGATGGGATGCTCGGTGTTTTCTTCCTGCCTTCTGGTGCTGCTTCAGTGTGTTTCTGTGGGGTTTTTGGGGAGTTTTCCGGTCCAGCAGGTGAATCACAGGAGCACAAATACTGACTCATTAAGGTTGTTTTTGCATTGCTGTTTTCTTTGATAAATGACACATGAACATCTTCATCTGTTTGTTTCCTTTCACTAGTAATAACCGGCTGCTTGTGGCGGCTTATGTCTCTGTAAAGCACTCGTCACTTTTCTTCTCATTGAAATGCGGCGCAGCATCTGTGCACTCGTTCGTCACGCCCTGTTGTTTTTCTGCTCTCTCCGTCTCTCTCTAGACTCGGTGTCTGGTTTTCCTGATCAGTGGAGCTCACAGTCCAGCCCTCCGCAGATGATGGACAGCAACCCGATGACAGCGTTCACAGGTGACCTCGCGTCATAAAGATAGTTCAAAACCTAAATCACCTGATCTCTGCCGTCATTCCAGCCGAAATTATAGTTTGCAATTTACCAGTGTTTTATTGAAGGTGGTGAATTGTTATATAAATTTTTATATATATATAAGTATTTATTCTCAAAAATATTTTCAATAATAATAATAATAATAATAATATTAATAATAATAATAATAATATAATTTATTTATTTAATACATTTTGTTGTTATACTGTAGAATCTTCTAAATCTTTTATTATTAAATCTTTTATAAATCTTTTTTTAATAATTTAGCTGTAGGGATAGTTTTAGCAGTAATGATAATTTATTGTTATTATTATAATTGTTATATAAATGCATGTAATTTAATTAATTTTGTAAATATAAATATTTTTATTTTAATAACTAATTAATAGTCATAATTAATAAATGCAACTACTGTATTACCGTTAATTATTACTAATAATGATAATTATTAAAAATATTATTGTACTATAAAGACTACTGCTATGTATGTGTGTGTGTGTGTGTGTGTATATATATATATATGTATGTGTGTGTGTGTGTGTGTGTGAGAATATATTTAAATATGAAATACTGCAATATAATATAAAATATCACAGTTTAAAATATTACAATAAACTACAATGTATAATATAAAATACTATAAAAATACTAAAGATAAATAAATAAAATTACATAATACTTTTGACTGCGTCTTTAGTAATTTAATTGTGGGATGTTTATATATAGAAAGCGAGCTTTGAAAATCATTATTCTAATGTGATTTAGCTGCTTTCCAGTGCTCGCTGCTTGAGGCCGGGCCGCTCGTTAATTATACGCATTTATTTGTTCGGTGTCATCTTGTTAAATCTGTCTCCGGCCATTAATTAGGTTTACTAAAATTGTGTGTCCAGCAAAACAACACCTCTAATTACCCCTGACCTCATTTAATGCAGATCTCACATCTTCTCCTCCTGTGATTCCTGTTTTGAATGTGATACACATCTATGTACGGTAGTTATTTTGGTGTTAGATGTTGGGGAAACTTTAAGTCATTGTGTGGCAACATCATGTTGAAAGCCCCAAAAACTACATCTGTGTTTGAGTTCTGATAAATAAAGATTTGATTTGATGTAGCCTGGAGCTTTTATTCTGCACTCTAATGGGCCACATTAGTAGTAATGCTAGTAATGAAAATGAGCGTGAATTCATTAGTAGGGTAAATGAACAGGCCTGTTTCTCTCTGGAAAGACAATAGCTGATGACGGCGCTGGTTTGAAGGGGCTCTTGGGAGGTGATGAGTCACGCTCACATCAGAATTCAGCTCAGATGCGGCGCGGCTCGTGTCTGACGGTGGATTTCACCACCTGTTACAGAGCCACTCGCTTTCTGTCAAACCTCACGTCACACAGAAACATACATGTGTCCAATCTGATAAACGTGTGTGACAGATACATATATCATAGATACAGATGTTACATCTGCATCAGCATCTCATCCGATGTGATCCATGTCTGGATCGTATTTCACTCCAATATCAAAACAAAGAGAGAAATATGTTTTACTCATTTATTTTTTTAGACCATTATTTATTTTTTTTTTTGCATTAATGACAATTAAATGGGTGTTTCTTGTATGTTTGTAAAGTAGGTTGCCAAGTATTATTAATATTTAATAAATGTAATGTGCTTAGTACTGTGGAATCTTCATATTTATTTATTTATTTATTTATTTATTAATACTTCATAAATTATTTTACTTAATTTTAACAAATAATGTTATTAATTAACTATTTTATTACTACTACTACTTAATAATAATAATAATAATAATTATTAATATTATTAGTGTTATTAGTAGTATTATCAGTATCATAATTATTTACAAATGTGTTTTAATACTGTAGAATATTCTGCTGCAGAATCTTCAAAATCTTTTTCAGTCATTAGTCAATCATTTTTAAATTTTAATACATTTAATGTTAATATTATGAATACTACTACTACTACAACTACTACTACTAATAATAATAATTTAGTAGTAGCAGCAGCAGTGTTTTTATAATAATAATAATAATAAGTAGTAATAGTAGTAGTAGTAGTAGTAGTAATAATTATTATAATTATAAATAATTATTTTTAATGATTCATTCTCGATTATCTTGACCAACCACAAATACATGTTATAATGAAGTAAATATGTCGTGTATTTGACTTCTTTCTTTGAACCCGTAGGTTTCTCTCAGCCCAGCGTAATGTCGGCGGTGATCACAGGTGCTGCTCCTTTCCAGACCGAAAGACCGTCTGGTTTGGCCGAAGCGCAGGAGCCGCCAGCTGCTCAGGCCACCGAAGCCCCCAAAATACCAGCTGAACCCCTGTCAGCCACGACCCCCAAGAGCCCACGGGACACATCTGCAGGTAGAGAACAAAGATCTGCACAACAACACCATGATGTTGAGTGTATGTCAATATCATATACATTTCAAATGCATTATGGCCTCAGAATTTATCTTTCTATAAAGCAGTAAAGTCTTATTGCATGTAATCGTCTTCAAATACTGTTCATCCCCTTCGCTCATTACTTCCCATGTGTTTTGTATCAGGGATTATGGGATTCCTACAGGAGCCCCTGTGGAGCAAATATCTAATCTATCAGTAATTAAAGCTAAGGCTGTCCACTGGGGGTCACTGTAACAAGTGCTAAACTGAGTTACATTATCAGTTGTCAAAACTAGTCAAATCCATCCATTCTGGTATCCCAGGGGCCTTTAGGGCTTCACAGCTGTATGGGGTTAGTACAGTGCAGCTGAGACCCAGAGTCATGCCGCTGGTTTATATCAAGCTCAAGAGCCATAATCTGCCTGATTTGATGCTCAGGGCTGGTTGTTGATTTGCAAACAGTGTGTTACACACCTAACAGATGGAGGGTCAGACCTGTAGAGTCATGTTAACTCATGCATGAGTCAGTTATCAAGTGTCTGATCATTAAATCACCCAGATGGAAATACATCATAAGCGTACTTACAATAGCAAAAGTAATATTTTTATCGGTCACGTGTATAAACTAACGTGTATGAGTTTCTTTATTTTGAAGAATGTGGGTAATCAAACAGTTGATGGTAGCTATTTACTTTGATTGTATTTTATTCCATACTTTGGAAGTCAATGTCTACCATCTGTTTGGTTACCAACATTCTTTAAAATACCTTCTTTTGTGTTCAACAGAACAAAAAATAACTCATACATGTTTGGAACAACTTGAAGGTGAGTAAATGATGGCAGGACTTTGTTTTTCGGGGTGAACTATCCCTTTAACAGTCACAGATGGAGTGTGTCCCATAATGCATTGCACTCTCACAGGTTCACCCCTATCACTCTGAAGAGCACAGATCCGTCTGTGCGATTTATCTGAGCGTGTCATATCAGGACAGATTGTCGACAGATTTTAACAACACACTTCATGTTGCAGACTATCCCAGCTAACAAAAATTCTCTAAGACCATTTTGCTAATGTTCCCTTTCAGTTATCAAAACGTTATTTCTACATGATCTTTGCATGTTTAAAACATTAATGCTTAAAATAAATATTTTGGTAATGCGAATTTTAAGGAAACATTCTGTTTTAGGATTTCGCAAACATTATGGAAATGTTGCTTTTAAATGTTCTATGAATTTTTTTAAACAAGTAGCAACATTTTAAAAAAACGTTACATGTCCAACGAAAATGTTTCAGAAAAATTTTCAATGAACAATGTAAAAATAACGTTTTTGTGCTAGTTTCAAGAACATTATTAAATACCAGATAACTCTGAATGAATGTTCTGTTAATGTTACTTGAACGTTTGATCATAAATTGAAGAGAACCTCGCCTCAAAGTTCTGGGAACATTCCCTGTTCTAGGACAAAGATATGCGGGTCAGTCAGGCTTGGCATGTACTATACAAAACATCGTCCTGCATTACTGTGTTACTGTGCAAATTCAAACCCCACAAATCATCTGCTCGTTACTTCTGATAGAGCAGACTAGACCCTTGTACACAAATGAATTATGCTTGACCTCAGTCTGCTTCATGCAAATCTTCTACAGAAATGTAAAAGACTTTCATTGTCTTTTTTTTTTTTTTTACTTGTTTTGCAGTGTGAAAATAAAAATAAATAAATAAATAAATATATATATATATATATATATATATATGTGTGTGTGTGTATATATATATATATTTTGAATGTATGTTTTGTCATTTTGACGTGAAGCAAAAACTCTACCTGTGCAGTAAGACAAAATACATTCATGTTCAAGATGCATTCTTTGAAAAGTCCTAACATCGAAGTAGATTATTATTGTTAAATGAACATTTTTAATGGGCAATTTAGACCAAGTACCTATGAAGAATGTAATTTGTTTTGCTGTACATGAAGGTTTGTTTTAGCACTGTTTACATGCCTCGAGATCTTTCATCAGTTACTGTTTGTTGTCTTTACTCTTAAAATGTCATGTAACCCCCTCATTTCTTTTCTCATACTTAGTTTTGAGAAATGCAATGAAATTTCAAAGTCTTATCAAGCAGATCTCTGAACTAACTGCTTTGTTGTAGAAATTAAATATTTACAAAGTGTTTCATGTAATAGTTTTTACAATATTGTGTATTGCAGTATAATTGAAATATTGCCCAATGAGCATCCATGGCTGCAACTATCCGTTTCTAAAACAAAAAAAAATAATGCATGCTTTTACTGTCCTCTATCTTGTGCTACATACTGGTTAGCATCTTAAAATGTGTTCTAAATGGTTTGATTTTGATCTTTGCAGATTGTAAGATATATCAAATGGGGTGATTGAGTTAGCGAATGTGTGAGAGCATAAAAGGGACTTAGTGCTGCTCTAATTTCCATTCTTCTTTGCATACGAGGTGTCTTTGGCGACTGCTGGTCCGATGAGGCTGGCATTCCATCTGACCTGCCCTTCACGCCCAGTGTTTCCACCGTTATCAGTCGCCATGCCGGTCCTCTAGTCGAGAGCAGCCCACATGTCACGGCCGACCCTCAGTGGTCCCCGAGAGATAGCGGGGCGGGAGATGCAGAGGAAAGGGAAGGTGAAGGATCTGACCGTAAGAAGGAAAAGAAGAAGAAAAAGCGGAGACCCAGGGACGAGGTGTACGACTTCCCCACGGAAATGCCGAGCGAAAGTGCTTTATCCGACAGCCCCCATCAGCAATCCCCGCACAAGGAGCGAGATCGAGACGGAGGCTGGGAAGACGGAGGCCGCTTTGGAGGGAGAGTCAAGAAGCCAAAAAGCCGTAAGAAGATTCCCGAGGAATGGGCGGTCCATGCAGAGCCCTTCGTCCCTGCTTCGGCTTGCATGCCGCAGGAGTTCGCAACTGATTTCTCCCAATCGCCCCTTGAAGTCGACAGCGGACTTGTGTCGCTTTCTGAGGACTTCTCCGATGAGAGTCTCATTCCTATGTCTCTTACCCAAGATCTTCTATCCCTCACGGCCACTTCCCCACCGTCCTCAACGCATCTTGAACCTGCAATGCCTTCTCCAAAGTCTCCCGGTCGAGCCCCCGATTTATCCCCCCAGCACCCCTTGTCCATGTCATCCGGATTCAAAGATATCCTCATGGAAACAGATTCTCTTGCTTGCGACCTCAGCGACACTCAGCCTTTCGTCTCTCCTGGTGCGACCCTTGAGGAAGCAATCTTTGGACAAGATCACTCCTACACCAGCCAAGATTCACCAGTGAAGGAACCCCAGGCGTCCACCCCTGGAAGCGCTTGTTTTGTACCACCAATGGAAGCACTGATCGCGGCACCGCCGTTTTCTCCATCTGGACCTGCATGGTCTCTTAATAACCACAGTCAACCCTTTGATCTTGAAGGTGTTGCCTTTGAGACCCCGGTTCCTGCACCTCTGCCTTCGCCAAAGAGCAAAGCCCCAAAGGAACCCAAATCCAAACAAGGCAAGAAGCCCGGCTCATCCTCATCAAAGAGTCCAACCTCCCCTGAAGCAAAGTTGCCGTCTCCCCAGAATTCCGGTCTAAATCCGGCCGCTCCGCCATTCTTCCCTAGTTTTGCAGAACCTTGGGAGCTCAAAGCAGGAGCGCTCGTCACTTTGGAAGGTTTGTTTGTGGACTTTTGGGAAGTGGATCCACGTAATGCATGGCTGAGTGGATTCCAAGCCTGGGCTTGAGTGATTTAAACTGTGCACCGCAATAACTAACACATCACCCGTCAGCTGGAAGCAAGGGTCAGGGTTCGCTCAAAGCGAGCTGGCTTGGTTTTGCTTGGGTGTTTCTTCCACAATGAATGACCAACAGTGTAAACAAGCAAGAATCCCCCTTCCTCCCCATTAACCTTGTGATTCAGGGTGTACTCTACTAATCCAAACGCTTTGGTTTGCAGTTTGTCGAGGAGGCGTTGTTGTTCCCTCACAATTTTGCATCTCTGCTGTTGTGATTTGTTTCTTATACTAGCACTGGTGGCACCTAACAGTGACAATCTTCTCTCTTGGTTTCCCACCACCCCTTCATATTTCTCTTCTAGCACTTTTAGAGTGAATAAGAACCACCCTTGTCACTTTATGAATGTACACAAAGTACAATACAGATGATATTTTTTCTTTCTTTTTTCTCTTCTATGTTCCCCGACATCATCTGTTGCAACCCACCAAATAGGTAAGTCAGCATTTCTTTAGTTATTGCTTTCTCTTTATGATGTCTATTGTGGGTGCATTGTGGGATAACATCATCTACCTTTCATTCATAATTTCCTATACTTCCCATTTATTGCTGTAGTAGTCTCATGACTAGATATACTGTATGTGATGTCAATAGCGGATGCCCAACAGTGATTTGCGGCTTCAAAGCAACCAAAGGTCATTATTTGATTGTGAAAGTTGGCAATATGAGGCAATTTGGGTGGTTGAGAGTGTTGGTGATGCAAGACTTTAACTCTATGCATATTTGTAATGATGCTACAACCAAGAGCAGATTGTGAAATGCTAGCGATGCAATTGGCGACATGCACTGATATAATCATTTAAAATAATGCCTTTTTGAAGTAGTTTGTAATGGAAATGAACTACAGTAGTTAACACAAGTGGATCAAAAAAGTTGTCCTAAGACAAGAACACATTTTGGTTTTAGGTTTTAGAACAATGAAACCTATGATGAAAGTTTTGATCCACTTCAAATGTTAAATAGTTGTAGTTTGTATCTCAAGTCCAAATTAAGTGAATTGGAATGTGGTACAGAAAGCCCTTGTAGCTCGATAAACAGTTTACTAGCTTGTTTTCAGTAAAGCATTTATAAGTTACATGTAAACTAGATTCACGAGTGCCATCTGTAAAAATTTATCGTAAAATGGCAGGATGTTTAGTTTCAAGCTATTGAAGTCAACATGAAATTAAAAGTTGACTTTGTTTACTTAGAGTACTTTTTTGTGCTATTCAGTTCCTATTGGCATTTCACCATTGTTTTAAATAAAAAAAGTGTGCTTTACTTTGAAATGCATGAGATTGTAGAAATAAATTGGTCTGCAAATACTGTTTCATGTAATAACCTTAGCACAACGTAAGCTACACAACTGCAGAAACACGCAGTGTAGTATCTGAGAATGACCGGTTTTAGATTCTCTGTGTGTGTGTGTGTGTGCTGCTTTTGTGAAAAGTCAGGACATAGATGTGTATAATAACAAAGGTATGGCAGGTATTACAAGGTGAAGGTGACTTTTCAGGACATTGACCCATGTCCCCACTTTTCAAAACGCTTATAAATCACACAGAGTGAGGTTTTTGGGGAAAGTTGAAATGCACAGTCTCCTGTAAGGGGTAGGTTTAGGTGTAGGGCAATAGCACATACAGTAAGTACAGTATAAAAACCATTACGCCAATGGAATGTCCCCACTTTTCACAAAAACGAACGTGTGTGTGTGTTTGAGCACGTCTGACACAGCTGTCTCTTTTAGTTCTCTGTAATTTTCGGCTCTTTCTCCAGTGGGGAGGGACTCTGTCACTAAGGGAGCTACTTATACACTCCGGGAGACAGGACATCAGCGTTCGGTGTCAGACTTCCCAACATGCAAATTAATGACAGTGTACCGTAAAGTGTGTGTGTGTGTGTGTGGTACTATGAGCTCATGAGATGAGAATAGGGAAACTGTAAGCTCAGTGTCAAATATCGCATTAGAGTGAATTCTATTAATCCATGTTGTGTTGCCTGCAGTAATACTCCATTTGGTGTTTCTTACTGCGGTAAATGTTTTAGTAAAAGAGTGACTGAGCAGAAGTCTTCAGCAGTTCTAGAAAATACACTTATGGTTTACACCATATGGATCATCTTTCTTGTGATCAGTGTATTGTGAATGACTAATTTTAGTTAATTTTTGTAATTTTGTGCATTTATCATTTTAGTTAGTCATTTAGTTATTTTTTCATATTTTTTATATATATTTATTTATTTATTGCATAATTTATTATACATTCCTCAGGGCTCCAGACTGCGACCAAGACCATTTGTTCTGCCGATACAAGTACATTTTGTGTGCGGTCGCACTGGCGCGAACACCGCGTTGTTCAACTCGCGCTGCCAGTAAAGCTTAGTGCTGTACTGTCAAATGTAAACATGAAATAAACAAGAAATGAACATGTAATAGCCTGTTATTAGTAACTGCACTTATTAATGCAAAACGATTGTAGCCTAATTTGATCATATATGTGTGTGTTTTATATATATATATTTATATTTATTTATTTATTTTTTATTTGTCATAATCCCTATATATATATATATATATATATATATATATATATATATATATATATATATATATATATATATATATATATATATATATATATATATATATATATATATATATATATATATATATATAATTTTTTTTTTTTTTTTTGTCATATCCTCTGAAATTAAAAGAGTACTGCACATTGTAATTTCTATGAGTTAAGTCTATTTATTATCAAAGCATTTGTCAGTAATACAGTAATAAAATGGGGAAATATGTGTGATTGCATTGCAGGCTGATTTAAGGTGTGCCCCTAAACTTTCGGCTTGTGCTCCTAAAAATGTTCAGTCAGGGCTTCAGTGCTCCTCGTAAAAATAGTTTGTCTGGGGTCCTCTAAAAATACCCAGTATCCATCAATAGCATGTTTCAAGGACGCATCTTTAATGTTTTTGTTGAGGACTTTTCAAAGTAAGATTTGTGAGTGAGTACATCCTGTGAGCATCTCTGAATGCCGCTGATTGTTTCGGGTCGTGATGTCTTTTGTGTGGTTGTGCTCTTGTGAATCTGCGAGCCGCTGGTGACGGCCAGAGATGTTGATTGTGACTTTGAGTAGCATGTGTTGTTATGAATGGAGGAGTGTTAACACACACACACACACACACAGAGACGCTCAGAGTGACTCAGCTCTGCTTTTGTTCAGACAGACGCTTGTGATGGGAAAAACAGACACTTGAGTTTAGTTGTTTCTCTGAGAATCTGATGTTTTAGTTGCCGGTTTACATTTTATAGAGATTCATTTGTGTTTTTAAACGGGTGTTTGAGCTATTTTATTGTGTCGTTTAAGCATTCGAATTTTGCTATTTAGTGCATGCTTAAAAACTAACAACACAATAAGGATGCTTATTTTTTTTCATTTTGGCTCCATCTAAATAATGGGTTTCAAAATGACTGTTGACTTTAACAACTCTTCACTCACACTGACCTGATTACAGCGCATTGAATTGCTGTTCACATACAACCGTTGTTCTCAGATCATTCTCAAGAGAGGCGTTCTGTTTATTTTCATTTACCCGGTTCACAGTTTTTCATTGCTCTTTTTTTAATTGGAAGATGAAGTCTAGTCAGAATTGCTTGAGGGTTAGTGTTTTTGTTTTGTTTCTTTTTTTTATGTGCATACTTTGTTTGTTGCATTGCTTTCATGAGTGTTTTTTAAAATTTTTGTCCATTTGGTAATTTAGAAATGAACAGTCAGAAAAATCCATTTAGTGTTTACTGCAACATTTTTCTCCTTTAATGTCTGATTTTTAGTATCCTACTCAAAAAGAGAGGAGAAAGCACCAAGTGTGGCAAATATTCAATATTGCATTAGAGTTGAAATGTAGTGAAACACATTCTGCATTGTTAAATTTGGTCGTACTCCATCTACCTGTTTGGTTTGTGTTTTCTTTTTTTTTTTTTTCCATATCTGTGTCATACATAGTAAAAGCTCTGAAACAGGCCAGTAGATTTGAGTGTAGTGTCTGGAAGCAGATGTGAGGTGTATTTTTAGAGGCCAGAGATTTCGTGAGGTTGTGAGTGTCAGCACAGGACTCAACAGAGAGGATCTTGCATAAGTAAACCCTGCTGAGATCCTTCACAGGGTGAAGACAGAGAAAGATGGGCGTACAGGCCCACCAGCCTCTTAGCAGCAAAACAGCCTCTAGAGTCGATGTTTGACAGCGATGCAGCGCGAAAGCTCCCGGGTCTCCAGCACACGCCTTTTTTTTGTTGTTTTGCTGTTGGTGTTATGATGCAGTGTGATTGTGGTGAAGGACAGAATATTTTTCCCTGCACAGGAGTCAGGAAAAGAAATAATGTAGCACTAGATGATCTGTAGATATTGGCACTGGCTACTGATCTATACTGGTTGATCATCGCAGACCTGAACTAGCAGCTCAAATTGAATTAATTGATGTGCATATACATATTCGCTACCGTTCAAAAGCTTAGGGTGAAAGATGTCTCTTTTGTTCACCAAGGGTGCATTTATTTGATCAAAAACACAGTAAACAATGTGTAATATTACTAGAATTTAAAAGAAGTGTTTTCTATGGGAATATCTGTTAAACTGTAATTTATTTCTGTGATGCGCAGCTGTATTTTCAGCATCATTACTCCAGTCTTCCTTCAGAAATCACTCTAAGATGCTGATTTGCTGCTCAAGAAATATTTCTGATTATTATCAATGTTGAAAACAGTTGTGCTGCTATCAATATTTTTGTGGAAACTGATGCATTTTATTTTTCAGGATTCACAGATGAATAGAAAGTTCAAAAGAACAGCATTTATTTGAAATTTGAACATTGTAAAAGTTGTAAAACAAGTTTTTAATGTCACTTTTGATCAATTTAATGCATCCTTACTCAATAAAAATAGTAAGTTGTTCTCAATGACGCCACATTTTTGAGCAGCAGTTGTTTGTAAGGTGGCGTCATTAGCTTTGGCATTGTGTGCTGTTATTCAGAGTCTATTCAAGCTGAAATGAACGTCTCTGTTCTTGGCGCACTTCCAATTTTGACAGTTTTCAAGTGTGTATGTGCTGAGAATGAATTGGTATCTAGCAGCATCGCTAAGCATTATTTTGCCACGATGAGATGAACATTTACCCCATTGTTGTTCTGCGTTAGTGCGTCACTGAATTCAGATAGATTCGGAAGGTCAAAGGTCCTGATAATCAGAGCGTTTGAGAGCAGCAGAATGATGGAGCCGTAAAGGTCAACGCATCGACTGTTGTAAACACAAACTGCCTCCAGGGAGGGCGTGGAGTCTGTCTCGTTTCCATGGCGACTGAAAAGATGCTGATGTTTCCATGGTAACAAGGACAGATGCTGAGAAAGTGCGGCTGCCATGTGACTTTTTCAGTCAGAGTCTTTTTGTCATAAGATGTTGTAGTGTGTGCTCAACATCACTGATAATATTCTTCTGTATTTTCACAAATGTGTTTTAATTATGCAGATATGTAAATGAGGCAGCCCGGGGCCGGTTTCTGCAACAGTTGCTGTAGCTTCGGTAGGCGGTAGGAAAAAAGCGAACAGGCTGCGATCAACAGAATAATTAGCGTCTGCTCATCGATGCAGGAGACTCACTGCAGTCTGAACGATTTAGATTTAAACAGGAAAAAAAAAAAAAAACCTATTCCCAGCTCACATGAATGCCATCACTTCAGTGAAATGCTATTATACTACCTGTTAGTCTGCTATTTATGTAGTGATTCATTCGTTTTGTCCTTTATTTTTTTGCCGTTTCTGTTGTAATTACTTCCAGAAACATATATTGGGTTAAAATAAGATGAAATGCAGAGTTTATCTGCTTTTAAAGCTTCAATCTAGTGCATCTGTGTTGTATAAAATTGTTTTGTCATTAGATCAAACTGTTTTTTAAACTTGTACTTTTTTTGGTATTGATTTGCATTTTAAGTTTTTATAATCAATATTTATCCCTCTGAGATCTTTGAGGGGTTGTTGCAATGCATTCTGGGATTGTATATTTCTAATTTTTTTTTTTTTTTTTAAGAAATTAATACTTTTGCTCAGCAAGGACACATTAAATTGATGAAAAGTAACAGTAAAGACATGTATAATGTTGCAAAGGATTTTCGGTTTTGGAACTTTCTTTTCATTAAAAAATCCTGAAAAATTAAAGTGTCACAGTTTCCACAAAAATGTTGTGCAGCACAACTGTTTTCAACATTGATAATAATCAGAAATGTTTCTTGAGCAGCAAATCAGCATATTAGAATGATTTCTGAAGATCATGTGACACTGAAGACTGGAGAAATGATGCGCATCACAGAAATCAATTACATTTGAACAGATATTCACATAGAAAATGCTTATTTTAAATTGGAATAATATTTCACAATTTTTGATCAAATCATTGCATCCTTGGTGAGCAGAATACATTTCTTTCAAAAACATTTAAAAAACCCAACGTTAGTGTGCCATTTAAATGGTCTCTAAGCAGCACACTACATTTTCGTGGAAGATCACAGCCCTTGAGTTTCTCTCAGTAGTAAGAATGATTGATGCTTACTGGAGTTTCTTTTCAGAGTATAAATAGCAGCATTGAACGATTCAACAGCTCATGTTGAGTGATACTTTAGTTGATGCTGAAAAATGTTGTGTAAAAGACTGCAGTTTAATTGATCTGTCTCCCCTTCAGACAAACTATTGAACATCTGAGCACGTGGTATGAAGTGAACAGGGACAGAGAAAGAGCAGCTCTCCTGATGTGTGTTTGCTGGACTGGATTACTGATTGTAAAGCCTGTGGCAGAGGCTGCGTGCGGCTGTGAGTCTCAGAGCTGGTCAAAGAATTGATCTGACTGAACCAAAAGAGCCTATTTATGTCTCAAACTCAGAGAATGGTGAGTTTGGATTGGAAAGCCGTTATAGAGCTTAGTGCTTACGGCAAGACACGTAAGTCACTTTTAGTGATGGAATTTACTAGGGAGGAATTTACAGCTGGAATAAAGCTGGTTTTGGGCTGGTCCTCAGCAGGGGTATTTGTTGCTAAAACCATGAAAAAATAAATAAAGCTATTAATAATAAAAATGACAGACACAGAACAAAATTATTAAATGCAATAAACAACAAATAAATAAAATCTAATTCAAAATATTTACAAGAAATTTAATAGTATATCAGTCATTCTAAAAGCAACTTTTCTTATTTTTTAGTGTAAGTTGAAGTAATAAAATAACTAATACTAAATAAACAAACTTAATAAAAGAAACTATATAGATGTATAAAAATAGTAAAAATGACAAAAACACTAAACAAAAATACTAAAACTTTAAAATGAAAAAGAACAGAAAATGTAGATAAAATCAAATTGAAAAATATTAGAAAAATATATAATAGTACATCAGTGATTCTAAAGGCAGCATTTTTCAATTCTGTTTAGTTGAAGTTGTAATAAAATAACTAATATTAAAAACTATATAAACATGAAAAAAAAATAATTTATAAAAATTACAAAAACAAAATAAAAATACTAAAACTTGAACTAAAATTACAATGAAAACTAAAGGGTAAAAATAAAATCTGATTCAAAATAGTAACACAAATATTAACAAAATATATAATGGTATATCAATGATTCTATAAAAAAAAAACTTTTTTTTTTAGTTTATATTGAAGTAATAAAATAACTGTAAAAATTAATTACTATATAGACATTCACAAAACTAAAATTAATAAAAATGACAAAAACACACAACAGAAAAACTACAACTTGGTCTAAAATTCCAATGAAAACTAATAAAAAAAAAAATAGTATATCAGTGATGGTAAAATAACACTAGTCATCTGGCTTTTCCCATAATTCCCATAATCCCACTCAACATTACTCGACCTTACTCACTCGCTCTGTGTTTTTGGACACCGGCGTTCTTCAGAGCCGCTCGCGGTGACAAGACTCCTGTTGCCATGGCGACGGGAGGCAGTTGCTTGGGAGACCTAAGGAAGCAGGGCTACCAAGGAAACAATGTTGGCTCATAGGAGGAGGGGTGATGTGCTAAAAATAGCATCTGGGTAGACGGTTGTTGGCTTTATGTTCTCGCAGCTTCCCGACTTCATCTCTTTTCGACCACCTGTGTGTTTCTGCTGTGACATTGATAAATGTCTTCAGCCGCTGCACTAAACCTCCACCTGCTCTTTTTATATCCCTGCTTCTGCTGCTGCTTTAGGATCTCATTCCTAACATCAGTTACTAGAAGAAAATCTTGTAGTGTAATTAAAGTCTGCATGCTTCAGCAAACTCCACGGCTGCGTTTATTTGTGATTCTGCTGTCCGTTTGAATCTGTGTTTGGCATTTTTCATCAGTATGTAAGTCGCTTCGAGCCTTATGCTACATAACCCATCATGTAGGTCAGCCAAGCGACCGTACATACATGTAGGTCAGGCTGTATGTTGGCACTGGACGCTGCTGGCCCTCATTTCTGTTTGATGGCTTTGTTCAAACAGGCAGCGAATATTTTATTTATTTTTTACTTAATTTTTTTATTTTAAACATCCGTTTTGATTGATTTAACACTTCTTAAATCTGTTTAGATTTTCAGACAACAGAAAATCTACACAGCTTTGATTTGTATTCAGTCAATCTTTTTTTTTTTTTGTGGTGACTGGTTGAACATTCATTCATTCATTCAAGTAAAAATCTGTTTACATTTTATTTTTGAGCCATTTATTTAATTACTTACTCTACTTACTAATTTTATTTATTTATTTACTTATTTGTTCATTCACTCATCACGTCCAACTAAAAGCTGTTTGCATTTTATTTTAAGATATTTATTTAACTCATCAAACTCACATCTGTTCAGATATTATTTTTGTTCAGACAACAGAAAATCTAAATATGCTTGGTTTGTTCAAACAGGCAGCACATTATTTTCAAAACTTCATTTATTTGTGTACAATCAGAGTATTTTTTTTGTTTTTGTTTATTGTATTCATTTTTTTTCTATCCTCATTTTTTTTTTTTCAACTGGTCCTAGCCACAGTTATATGTGGTTTAAAGTCCTTTTAGAAATACCTCCTTTGTCTTTGTCTTTTCTTTTCTTTTTTTTCTTTTTTAATTGACTTTTTATTGCAAAAGCAGCTACGCTGAAAAAAAAGTCAATAATCCAAATTCAAAATATTTCGAGCAGAATATTTTTGCTCATGTCAATCTGCACAGGATTTATTTATTTATTCATTTATTTTTTACACATTTTTGTTTTAGGATTTTAAAGGGGAATGAAAACAGGTTCTTTCCATACATTATTGATGGCAGATTTAGCACACAGTGCCGTATCGTCCTGGTTCAGTGTGAGTTCAATACCAGACAGGCGTCTTTCAGTTGTGCTTATGTAACGGGGCCGGTGGGTCTCAGTCCGGGGTCAGATGAGATCATCCCTACAGTGTCTCTGTCCCTGACGGCCTGGACACACTCGCGTGGGGACGCGGGATTGATTTGACACGTTCAGTGGACGGGCGCTCAGTGAGCCTCACAGAGACACAGACGTGAAGCACTTCTGAACTGTGCAAGCGCCGATTCCCTGAGATAAATGCATGATGAAAACCATTTCTGTTTGAGTGAATCCAGGGATTCTTACGACATTTTTAGCAGTGCTTAATAAGGCAAGCATAACATTGCAACAGCTTTTGGTTGGTTAAAGAGATGGAAATGGGATGAGGATGGGAAGTTGAGGAAGCGAGCTAATTCGTATCGTGAAGTAGCATCATTTTTCATCTGTTGAATGTGTTTGAAGACGCCCTTCAACCTAAATCATCTGATAATTGTCATCCCGAGCGCTTGTGTAAGCCGGTTCATTCGCGGGTCACAATCTCGAGGCTGGTGGGATATATGTTCTACTGAAACAACAGTTGCTGATGGAGGAAATTAGGCTCAGAAATGACAGTACTTATGTAACCTGATGGACGCTTTGTCTGCTTGCATTAACAATGCATTGAAGGTGTGCTGACAAAGCGTCTCTATGTTGTGAGTGTTTTTTTGTTTGAATTAGACCAGCATGAAATATTCATGACAAAACTTACCAAGCAGTTCACATATTTCGTCTTTGTTGAACAGTGACGTCTCTGAATGGCCAAAGCATGGGAAGAGTTTGTGTCACTTCTTCACTACTTTGGTGGAATGTTCTGGATTCAGTGTCGTGTCGATTCTAGCAACAACTTCTGTGAAAGTATCATTATGTTTGTTTTGATTCCAGCACATTGCTTTAAGTCTCGTTTGTATTTATTTATTTAAAAATAAATTAATCATATTAATGTTTTATTATTTAGTATTGGTACTAAATACTGTATACAAATAAATAAATAAATAAATAAATAAATATATATATATATATATATATATATATATATATATATATATATATATATATATATATATATATATATATATATATATATATATATAATTAATTATGTTAATACTACTACTAATACTAATAATATAAAATATTTTATACATTTAATAAAATAAATAGGCATTCATTTTAATTGTAATAATTAGTAGTTAATTGTTTAATTTATTATTAATTATAATAATAATAATAATAACATATTCCTCTGAGCTGAGTAAAGGGTTTAAAACCAGTGTTTTCTGGTCATCAGGCATTGTTCTATTTTAGTTTATTCATTGTTTTTTCACTTTTCGTTCTCTGATTGGAGCACTCTTAAAAAAAATTAAAAATCCATAAAAACAGGGCGTAATGTACTGTATTACTTTGAAGGAGTTTTCTGTAATTATTTTTTACAGGTGTTTTACCTGTTTTGTTTTTACATTTTACATGGCATTGCATTGTCTTTTAGATTTCATTGAAATGTCTGTAAAATGCAGGTAAAATGTCCCGGTAATGAGCTGCCAGGACTTTTTCTGTTATTTTACGCATTTATTTCTTACAGTGAGGAATGATGTTGTGTTTCTGATGAGTCATGCACAGGCACATGTTGCTGTGGCAGGAAGTGCAACAATAAAGACAATTAAAAGACAACAACAAAGACCATCACATATTTAGAGACATCTAACAGTATAAACTCAACACAGACAACAGGTGAAGATTAAAAACTGTATACAAGAGGAAAAAATAATCTCATTGTTTAGGCATATCATCCATATGCAAATCTGTGCCTCCGATAATCTAATACTGATATAGTCTGTATGTCTGGAAATTTCCAGACTGATTATGTTACCCAAAAAGACTTACGATAGATGTGCGCGCTCTCTGAAATATTGTGTGCAAATGAATGTTCATTAAGCCCTTCCTCATTTTGCATGCATGTAGCCTCAGGGATGATAGTAGTGTGTCACTATCAGAGAGAGGAGGGAGGAAAAGATGGATGCAGAGAGGACAACGTGGAGAAAACCAGAGAGGCACAGAGGAAGGAGGGAGCTGGTTTTGGAACAGCGAATGAACAGCCACATTACGAGGCATGTGATTCCTGCCATGGCAAAAGGCTGGCTGATAGAGAGAGAGAGAGAGAGAGAGAGAGACACGCTTCCAGCCGGATCTCAGTGCTGCTTAGTCTGCTGTTGTGTCCAGAAGCAGCAGAGAAGGTTACGTTGTGAGGTTACAAGTCAGACAGACATTTACATATTAACACAGGAAAAGGACTAAGACACAAAAACACCCAAACCAGAAGCAGAGACAGAGGAATTGAAGCATGTCCTCTCTCTCGAACCAACAACCGGCGTCTCCGTTCTCAGAATATAGTGAGCTATGTAAAGTCCCATCAATGTCCACATCCGCCACCCCTCCGGGATGGGACTGGCAGCACGGAGACCTCGGGGCACCGCCGAGTTTTGGAGGTGGACTTCGAGCAACAGGAATGACAGATGAGGACAAGCTATGCTTTTACGAGTCTCCTTCTGAGCTCAACGTTCCCGGGCGAGGAGCCGTTCCAACAAGCATGTCGTTTGGCAGCACCGGGGACAGTCCAGAAAGCCTCTCGTCCTCGTCTCCATCGGCTGCGTCTCCTGGAAGATTCGCGGCTTGCACTGCGGACAACAATGGCATGATGCTTCTGGAATCACCTGCGGGACACAACGAAGTTCTGTCGCCTCTCGAACCCTCGAAACCAGCTCCGTTCTCCGGATTGCTTCTGGAACAGAGTCCCAGCACACCGTCGCCCCGAACGCCTCCAAACTACTGCGTCATTGGCGTGGTCAACGATAGTTACCTGGAGAGCAAAGACGAGCGGCCGAAGGCTGAAGGGTCATCGCATGAAAGCGAGGAAGAGGAAGACCTTGAGCCTTCCTTCATGGGAAGAGCCGAGCAACAGAGGAAGGCGATGAGGCGAGCGATGTCCGAGTGTTCGCACCTTTCCGTACCTGCCAGTCTCGAGCTCCCGGATAAGTATCCCGGCGGAGGCGTTCTTGACAAGTTGCCTTCCCCCATCGGAGGACCTCGTCGCCAGCATGCAGGGGCTATGAAACGCTCTCTAACCGTAGCCGACGATCAACCTCCGACCCCGCCGCCAACCCTATCGGCCACTCGTAATGACCTACGGAACGATATCGAACTACATTTCCCCACTTTCTCCACACGCAAAGACCAAAGCAGCTTTCCCCTCTCGCCTGTAGAAGACCTGTTGGAGGGACCGTTCATTGACAAGGACCAAGGAGTCGTTCTACCCGTGCCGGTGACAACACGTGCCCTTAATGGGACTTGCAACAACGCTGGAGACAAAATCGACACGATTGCTGAGGCGTTTGAGGGTAGGTGATGGTGAAGCGAGAGTCAGTTTTGAGCTGTAGGATACAGACCGGCTTTTACTGGTGCAATATGAGGTGAGCAATGTGATCGAGAGAAGCGTAATTGCTCTTAGAAACAAAGAAATTAAGGTTTGGAAAGCATGTTTCAATGGGTTTTTGCAATGATGCCATTGAAGAACCATTTGGGTTCCCCCAAGAACCTTTAGTAAAATAACCGTTTTTTCTTACACTCTTAAAAATCATGGTTCTTTATTGGCATCCATGGTTCCATGAAGAACTATTAACATGCATGAAAAAAATGGTTGTTTTGGAATTGAATGGAACCTTTTCCCAGTATAAACAAGCTTTTATGCATTGATAGTAAAGATTCTTCATGGAACCATGGATGCCAATGAGGATCCTTTATTTTTAAGAGTGTATGAAATTGGATTTATTGAGTCAATATGATGAGACATCGAAAGAAGCATGGCATAATTTTTCATACAAACAAAGAAATTAAGGTTTGGAAAGTATGTGCTGATGTATTTCATTCTTGAATAAAGGTTCTAAAACGTTTTTTTTTTTTTTTTGCAGCGATGCCATATAAGAATTATTTAGGATTTCTCAAAGAACCTTTAGTGAACAGTTCCTAAAATAACTATTTTTTATAGTCTTAAAAATAAAGCTTCTTTATTGCCATATTTTGCACATTTAACATTCTTCACACTAATAAAAAAAAAAAAAAAAAGATTCTTAAAATGTAACCTTTTTCAAGTATGAAGAACCTGTTGTGCATTGATGCAAAAAAGGTTCTTCATGAAACCATGGATGCCTATAAGAAACCTTTATTTTAAAAAAAGTGCAATTAATTGGGTTTGAGTCAGTATGATGAGACATGAGTCCTAGACTGCGTCTTTCTGATGGGTAGCGGTGGCAGAAGTGGGTGATTTATGTAGTGTCTCTGTTCTGTGTGTACGGCACTATCACGCCACTGCCAACGCATGCTCATTACTCATTCCAGATGAGCAGCCGACAGCGTAAGTCATTTCTGTCCCGATTTCCTCGAGTAAAACCTGCCCCTCGGCAAATCCAGGTCAGAAACTCTCATCAACCTGCACCGCATTTTTAATGATGGGTAGAGCTCCAGAAATCTCCAGCTGCACCCTACAACGGTTAACGCTTATGAGTTTAGTTTTTTTGTTGAAATAGTAATTCACTGGATGGGTGTGTTAAATAGTCTAGTTTAATCCCTTAGTTGTCTTCTGGCTGGTTGACAGATAGTGAAAATGCATCGTAGCGAATGTCTGAATGAAACATTCAGGAAGCAAACAAAAGATTAAATCATTGGTGCAATGCCTTTGATAAATGGAAAAGCAGGTGCAGATAATATAAAGTGTGGATTAGTGCTAATGATGGTGAGTCATGGATGGATGCTTGTTGCACACTAGTTTTCGGTTTGCAGTTATTAATGCAGGATGTTTGTGATTTTCTTGTAGTAATTTGTGTTGATTTGGAGATTTTAAGTAAAATGGGAGTGTCTGGAGGTGGGTGTAACAGAAGATCACGTGATCTGTGTGCATTGAATTCACAAGACTTGCTTTTACAGTTTGAACATTTAACAAAGATGACAGTAGTACTTGAACTTCCAACAGTTATATTATCCAAAAAGTTGGCATTGCATAATGAAATTGTATTTGAGACACTTTGCACTTTTCAAAAACATCAAAGTAAATGAGAAGCATTGTGAAAAATACGGTATCTACAATCTCAGAAGGATTTGGTTTATCAAAGGACACACGGAAACTGAAGGTAATTTTCAGTTCCAGTCGTTTTTGCAGAAATCTGTGAAAACTAGTCCCGTCAGGCTAGTATCTGTCTGCTTTGTAGGCGTCTTCACATTTATAGACAGATTTTCTTGATTTTGAGCAGCTGTCGTTCTGCTCTCAGCAGTTTCTCGTCTGCTTTGATGTGTCACTGTGAAACTCCTGTCTTTTGTTGTTATAAATGCACCTGAGCCGTGTGGAAATCAATCAGCTTAATGCAAGAGTTCTTAGTCGACTCAATGCATAGATATTTCTTACAAATAGCTGAAATCCACACTCCGCTTTGTGGTGACAGATTAATTTTAATACAGGATGCAGTATTTCTGCATTCTGGGAAGCAGCTTACACGTGCAAAGAAAAATGCTGCTGGAATATCAATGACGTCTGATTTTATTTATGTATTTATTTCATGCTCACTAGATTTAATATTCAATGCAAAATGTGAAAGAAATATGCAAATAGGCTCCTTTTTTAAAAGCGGTTTCTTGACAAATTAAATATGTTTATGACAGAACCAAATTTCTGTGCAGGGTTTATGGGAGCAGATTTACCAGTAACACTTTACAATAAGGTCCCAACTATACATTAACAAAGAGCAATGTATTTATTAGGCTAATCTTTACTAATGGTAGTTATTTTTAGTTCACATTCAGGTCTATTAAATGATGTTATCAGATGCATCTTTTGATTTTAATAATGTATTAGTAAATATTCAAATTGACTAAGATTAATAAATGCTTTCAAACTATTTTTCATCAGTTAATGTGAACTAACCTTAATGTAAAGTGTTACCTATTTACCTTCTGCTGTTAAATTTAGTATTGCTTTTAACGGACAGCTATAATTACGTGAGTGAATGCACATCACACTGATGTTCTCTAGCAGATTATAGCATCTAATGACGAAGGTGAATGGTTTTGCTGAGCACAAATCTAAGTTGTGTTTTCTCTGAAACTCTGTGCAGTTGTTAGTCTGCAGCTTTAGCTTCTCAAAGAGACGAGCAGTCTTTGTAATGGATCTGCCATTGAACGTGAAGTGACCAGAGAGCCGCCTGGAAGATATATGTATTACTAATGGATGCTGGCCAAACTCATAACAGCTCTCCGCTTTAGTCTTCCTTCTCTCAGCCTCATCCAGCTCTCATTTATCACAAGGCTCTCTAGAATACTTAACTCTGATTGGTCAAATTATAACACGTTTTCTCAGTTAAGTGATTTTCTACATGCTAGTTTAATGTTTCCATTTACACTTTCTTTCTCTCGTAATAAAATGAAGTACACTCGGCTCAATTGGCCTATCCATTTATTTAGCGATTTAATAAGTCGTCGTACAAGCATCACAATTACCCAGAAGTTAAAATGAAGTTTACTTCGTGTTCACATTATACATGGACTGAAGTGAACTCGGATCTCTTTCTTTTTATTTACTTTTAAGCATGCAGCATATACAGATATATTTATTGCATTCATTTGCAACCTTTTGCTGTTGAATTATCATGATTTTGACCCAAATTGTGGCAATTCAATAAATACAAAAATGCATCTGTAAATTAAATTAGCTTTCGTTTTTAAGGTATCTTGAGTTTAATGAACCTTTATGTCTTTTGTCATTGGCTTGGCTTTCTTTTGGACTAAACAAGTGAAACTTGTACAGCTTTTTTGGTCATGATTTGCTCATTTTTGTGTATATATTAATGTGTTTTCAACTGTTCAACCTGTTTCTTCCTACCAGAAAACTCTGAGAAGAGCAAGCCAGAGGTGAACAAAATGGACGCTGTCCAGAAGTTCGATGACTTTAATGTTTTCAGCAAACCGGACAAAGATCAGAAGATGGAAACGGTGGAGGAGAAAGACAAAACTGTCCACCCAGACAAACAGACAACCAAAGGAGAAAACACAGAAGCTCTGGACGAAATCAAAGACGTGGGTAAATCAGAGAAGGCGGACAAGGATGAAATAGCTCACAAAGTAGAAACACCAGTGAAAGTTGAGAAGATCGAACCGTTGCAGAAAGCTACTAAAGATGAGACTGAAAAAGCTGATAATGTTGAGATGACTGCAGACAAAAAAGAGACGACAGAAAAGATTGATTCCTCTCCAAAGATGGAGAAAGACAAGGTTGAAAAGGTTGAGCTGAAGACGGAAGAAGTGAAAGTCGTGGAGAACAAGAAGGAAGCGAAGGTCGAGGAGAACAAATCAGATCAGAAAGTAGAGAAAGATGAACAGAAGAACAAAGAAGAACCGGTGAAGGAAGTGGAAAAGGAGAAAGCAGAACAGAAAACTGAACAAGACAAGACAGAAAAGGACAAAGTAGAAGAGAAAACAGAAAAGACTGAGCCAGCTGGCAAGAAACCTGCCAAAGCTGAGAAGGATGAGAAAGCCAAAAAACCAGCTGCTAAAGCCTCAGCGGCCAAGCCTGCGGTAACCAACGGTGCACCTGGAAAAGACTTGACCAGCCCTGAGAAGAAGACCAAGGTTTGTGAAAACGTTCTGTTGTCTCTTCGCCCTCCATTGACCTTCCTGCTTTTGCTTCTGCTAATGAGTTTCATTCTGTTCTTAAAGCATATTAATGCCAAAACCAAACCAAAATTCATTTATCGCTTATGTAGGGTTGGGAATCGAGAACCTAAAACTAACTCTATTTTATTATTAATTATGTACTATTATAGTTTTCATTGCTATATTGTATTAGCTTTTCTATTTATATTTTAATTTTTAGTTTAGTTTAATTTTTAGTCATTTTGTCATTAGTTTATAAATTTTTAATTTGAGCTCAATTTTAATTTTTACTTATTTCCAATTAGTAATTTATGTAGGGTTGAAGATTGAAGCAAAACACTACTATTTTAGTATTATTTGTGTACTATTAATTTTATTTTTTTAATTAATATTATTAATATTATTTATTTATTAATTTTTGTATTTTATATTTTATTTATATATATATATATATATATATATATATATATATATATGTATGTGTGTGTATAATATATTTTCAGTTTTCATTTTAATTTGAGTTATGTTATTATTATCGTGCTATGTTTTTAATATCACATTTATTTATTTATTTATTGGTTAAATTTAGTTGTTTTTTTCCAGTTAGTAATTTGAATCCTTATGTAAACAATAAATAAATACTTGCTTACTTATTTCACTTGGTTGCCAAGACTATCTAATATTTATATTTTGTTTAAGCTTTTTCAATGACTAAAAATTGTTTTAATTGTTTTAAAGTTATTATCATTAACTAAAACTAAGATTAATTTTCATTCAGGTCCTTTAGTGGCTTAGAAATGAGTTCCTTTACATTAAGGAACATAAATCAGGAAATTACTTATGATTCCCACCCCTACATGACCATCTAATAATCAGAGTAAACTTAATGTTTACTCCAGATGAAAATGTAGTCAGAACTGGATCTGATCTTGTGCTTTTATCGGCCTGCTCTGCTCATGTCGCTGCCGTTATCATTTGTCCTTATTCTGTTTTTTGTTCACCGTTTGCCATCCGTCCATTGGGTTTGCTGTCCATCCATGCAGCCTGTCGCCGGCGCAACCAAACCTAGCTCTGCCAAGCTCCGGCCGAGCTCCGCCTCCAGCGCTACAGCCGCGCCCAAGCGCTCCACCCCTACCTCAGCCACCAGCGCACCCACCCCCCTCAGCAAAAAAGCCCCTGTGCCCAAAGCTCCCGCCCCAGCCGCTGGCACCAAACGGCCAGCCACAGCATCCACACGACCCTCCACCGCCTCCAGCACAGTCACCAGAGAGGTCAAGCCCAAGGTGAGTCTCCATCCATCTGCTGAAGACGACGTCCAAACCCCCTTCCAGAGGTGGAAGCAGCTCAGTCCGGCGCTCATCTCTGCATGGATGCTCTGTTTGTGTGTGTCGTTCACGCTTGACCACATCAGCATGCGTTTTATAGCTTTACTGTTTAAACTACGGTGCAAAAGATTGGGGTTGATTATCAAAAGAGGTCAGCAAGGCTGCATTTATTTGATTCAAAATGCAGTAAAATTGTGAAATAATATTGCAATTTAAAATAGCAGTTTTCTATGTGAATATCTGTTCAAATGTAATTTATTTCTGTGATGCGCAGCTGAATTTTCAGCATCATTACTCCAGTCTTCAGTGTCACACAATCCTTCAGAAATCATTCTAATATGCTGATTTGCTGCTCAAGAAACATTTCTGATTATTAGCAGTGTTGAAAACAGTTGTGACGCTTCATATTTTTTGTGCAAACCGTGATGAATTTGATTTTTCAGGACTCACAGATGAATAGAAAGTTCAAAAGAACAGGATTTATTTGAAATGGAAATATTTTGTAACAAATATCTTAATACTGACACTTGATCAATTTAATGCATCCTTGCTGAATAAAAGTAAGGATTTATGAATCTTGATGTACATCTACTAAAGAAGCTTGCTAATATTAGAGCTCCTAAAGTCATAAAAATGATTTGTTATACTTTTTTTTTTTTCTAGGAAGCTAGAGCTAGAAATTGCTCACTGCAGCATCTATAAAATGTTTTATTCCAGTCATGAACCACTTGGAAGGGCCATGATAAAACCTAATGTAGTTTATGATGTCTCTAGATGATTTTTTTCAAATCTGACACACTCAACCTTTGCTCTTGTTAAATCTCTCTAAATATGAGCAATGTTCATTTCAAGTCTTCCCTCTAGTGGCCATCTGTTTAACTACACTACTGACTAAAGTCGGTGTTTAACTATCGAAATTTAATGAAGGTTAATATGTACAATCAGAGATTAGAGTAACAATAACAAACACAAAATACAATTTCATTTTTTATTCTAAAGCACGTGTTGCCACATTAATGTTAAGAAATATGATTGAATCCCCAATAAGAAAAGAGAGGTTCGTCACATAGTTAAAAAAAATAAAAACATGAAAGGATTTTTTTTGGTTAAGTTGTATTGGTGTGATTGAATAACCTGGCAGGTTATTTTTAGAGCAACAGTAACACATTTTTGGCTGAAACCTCTCTGTTTGATTTATGATGGAGGTTTTTTTTTTTTTTTTTTACTACGGAGAGAATATCACGGTGCAGCTGACCCCAACTAACCCTGTGTTTTCTCCTCCGACAGACGGCCACAGAGAAACGCCTGACTGTGCCAAAGGCTGCTGTCGCTCCGGCTCGGCCCGCCGCAGACAAACCTGCGACCGCAACACGCACGACCACCGCAACACGCACCGCCGTCAGCGCTCCTGCAGCACGACGCCCGGGTCAGACTTGATGCATTTAAAGATGAGCCATTGCATTTTGACCTGATTCATGAAATGCTAGGAATATTCACATTATGCATTTCTATTTTTGTGTTTAGTTGCAAAGACTGAGAGCAAACCAGGAGACGAAAAGAAACCAAGCACACCGAAAACTACAGGTACAACAAACACAAAACCACTTATAACGCTATATGTTGAAGGAAGTGAATATATATATATATATATATATATATATATATATATATATATAATTCAGTAAAATGTACTTTTGTTCAGTAATATGTTTATTAATTGCTGCTGAAAATTCAGCTTTGCATCCCAGGAATAAATTAAATTTTTAAATATATTCAAATAGAACACAATTATTTTAAATAATAATGATAATGTGTATGAACAATTACAAATATTTTTATTAAATTAATAAAACATTTGTATTCCGTTAAAATTACTTTTATTCAGTATGTTTATTGATGACTGCTGAAAATTCAACTTTGCATCACAGGAATAAATTACATTTTAAAATATATTCAAATAGAACAATTATTTTAAATTGTAAAAATAATAATAAGTAAAATAATAATTATAATAATATTTTCGTATAAACATATATTAATTTGTGTGTGTGTATAAATTATTTTTTATTCAATTAAGAATAAATATTTTTAATCATTTTATTTATGGCTGCTGCAAATTCAGCTTTGCAGCACAGGAATAAAGTACTTTTAAAATATATTCAAATTTTTAAAAGTTCTTTTTAAATTATAATAAGATTTCACAATATTGCTGTTTTTACTATATTTTTAATCAAATAAGCACAACTTTGGTGTGCATAAGAAACTTCTAAAACTATAAAAGTCCTAATTATTCCAAACATTTGAATGGTAGTGTATGTAGAAAAATACAAACATTCAGTGACTTAATAGCAACAAGTAAAAGATATTTTTAGAGATGCTGCGCTGACAAACACACATTTAAATCCGGAAGTGAATTGCGCAGCAGGAATGAGTTTGAGATAATCTCACACACGGAGACCAAATGCGCTGCTTCTTACCCCCGTTTCCAGAGATTTGAACCGAACGCAGCGTTGCAGAGAGATTATTTTAATCTGACACATAAAGAGGGTTTTGTGCTATGAACTGAACATTCAGATATCGCTCAAACGCACACCATTTCTAAAGGTTTTGGCATTGCACGCATTTCCCTTAAAGGGATAGTTCACCCAAAAATGAAAATTCTGTCATTTATTACTCACCCTCATGTCGTTCCAAACCTGTAAGACCTCCGTTCATCTTCGGAACACAAATTAAGATATTCGTCTCCTCCGCGTCACCCTATAGTGCCATTTTGGAGAGTATCACATATGTAAACAACGTATGTACGCGGATTTACTTTTCTCTAACAGTACATTTTAAATGAGCCTTGGCCCACAGGACACGATGGTGCTACTGGACCATGTTCACATATGGCTTCCTTTTTGCATGATAGAGCTTTAATTGGCATCTGCAGATGGCACGGCGGATTGTGTTTACCGACAGTGGTTTCTGGAAGTATTCCTGGGCCCATTTAGTAATGTCAATGACAGAATCATGCCGATGAGTGATGCAGTGTCGTCTGAGGGCCCGAAGACCATGTGCATCCAACAAATGTCTTTGGCCTTGTCCCTTACGCACATAGATTTCTCCAGTTTCTCTGAATCTTTTGATGATGTTATGCACTGTAGATAATGAGATTTGCAAAGCCTTTGTAATTTGACGTTGAGGAACGTTGTTTTTAAAGTATTCCACAATCTTTTTACACACTCTTTCACAGATTGGAGAGCCTCTGCCCATCTTTACTTCTGAGAGACTCTGCCTCTCTAAGACATCCCTTTTATAGCTAATCATCTTACAGACCTGATGTCAATTAACTTAATCAGTTGCTAGATGTTCTCCCAGCTGAATCTTTTCAAAATTTCTTGTTTTTTCAGCCCTTTTTGCTCCCGTGCCAACTTTTTTGAGACCTGTAGCAGGCATCAAATTTGAAATGAGCTCATTTAGTGGATAAAAGTGTAAAATTTCTCCGTTTAAACATTTATGTTCTCTATGTTCTATTGTGAATAAAATATTGGCTCATGTGATTTGAAAGTCTTTTAGTTTTCATTTTATTCAAATTTAAAAAACGTCCCAACATTTCCGGAATTCGGTTTGTACAGAATTTTCATTTTTGGGTGAACTGTCCCTTTAACTTTCTATGGAAGTGTTTCAGAGTTCAACTACAAACAAGTGTTTGTCCCAAACATAGTTAAGCTGACGTCTGTGGTTTCAGATGCCGCCCGCTCTAAACCCGCTCCTCTCAAAGCCTCCACCACTACAAGCAGCATCGCCGGCACTCGCCCTCGCACCACCAAAACACCCGTCTCCAGCAGCACTACAGCCGCTGCTGCGCCGGAGAAGAAGCCGGCGGTCCCCCGCGCGCCTCGACCCGGCTCCACCTCCAGCACCAGCGCCAGCGCCACGACTCGCAGCACAACGCGGCCCAGCTCCACACTGGCACCCGACATCAAAAATATCCGCTCCAAGATCGGCTCCACAGACAACATCAAATACCAGCCGGGAGGAGGAAAGGTAACCGCACACATGCGCCCCTTCATAGTGGACGTGACTGAGAACAGAAGTAGTCTGTCCTCTAGCTTTGCGGTGTTTTCATATTTAGTAGTATGTACATACTTATGCACACTTAGGGGAAAAAGTACAGTGGTGATGCTTAGCAGTTTTATTTATTTATTATTTAAGTGCTGTCATACGATTAATCGCGATTAATTGCATCCAAAAAAAAGTTTTTGTTTACATTATGTATATATAAATACACTCACATGCATGTATATATTTCAGAAAAATAGGTTATGTTTATATAAAATTAAATATATTTATTTATAATATAAATTATATGAATATAAAAATAGACATGTAAATATTTTCAATATATATACTGTATGTTTGTGTATTTATGTATACATAATAAATATACACAGTGACAGAACACATTATGCAAACAAA
The DNA here is from genome assembly GCF_012432095.1 of Onychostoma macrolepis. Taxonomy (NCBI): domain Eukaryota; kingdom Metazoa; phylum Chordata; class Actinopteri; order Cypriniformes; family Cyprinidae; genus Onychostoma; species Onychostoma macrolepis. The sequence goes on along the minus strand of NC_081178.1, from coordinate 1,948,558 downwards.
AAAATTTATTAATCGTGATTAATCCTTTGACAGCACTATATTATTTACATACTATTGTACTATTTGATAATAATTTATATAGTCTTTTATTTAGTTATTTTCAGTTTTCATTTTAATTTGTTTCATACATTTTATGTGCTTTTTTCTTTTCATTGGTTTTCTAATTCTGTTTAGCTTTAGTTTATTTTTATTTTATTTCAGTTTCTCCTTTTAGTAATTTTAGTCATTTTTATTAGCAGTTTCTCTTCTGCAGAATGTGCCGCTGTCATCTTTAGTATTCTGATCTGAAACAGCATTATTTAAACAGACTTCTTAGTCTTTCTTGCATGACTGTAACCTGAGAAATTGTGACGTTACAGGCAGCATCCAGAGGCATCAGTGCAAATCTTTTAATATTATTATTATTATTATTATTAAATAAAATGTTAATGTATCATTTTTTATATATATTCAAATATAATATGTAGAATAATAATTATAGATTTTATTATTTAATATATTATTACATAATTCTAAAACAAGTAATAATATAATATATGCAATGTATGTAATTACTTTACTATATAAAATGTTCATGTATGTTTTCAATACGTATTTGTATGAATATTGAAATATGTTTACAATTAGATGTCTTAATATTAATCATAAATATCCTTTTTTCAGAAAAATAAGCACATCAATCATTAAATATTCTCTATATGCTAAAACGCTGCCTGTTAAGTCACTGCCTTTGGTTTTGGACACGGCTCTTCTGTCCTTATTTTTCTGTCTATGTGCAAACGGAGTCCTGTTTCCCAGTCTAATGTGATAATGAGTGAAAAGCAGCATGATTCACATTCCTTTAGAGTGTCTATTCTGCTCATGTTGACATCTATATTAGTATTTAGATATGTAAACTAGCTCTAGTATTCATAATCATTATATATCACTCACGTCCTGAAGTCACAGCTTCACTTTCTGGTATTGCATCCCTGCATCTCATGTTTGTGGTTCATCCTGGTCTTTTTCCTGGCTGAGCTCTGTCGCTATGACTCTCTAACACTCTCCTGTTCCTGAGAAACGTCTCCTGTCACCACAAAGAGTTCAAGAGCGTCGTCTAGTATAAGTGAAGTTTAAAGCGAGGTCACAGTTTTGAGTTTGGAGCATGAAGATGAATCGTGCATGTCCACGTGAGACTGTCACGCTGCGCTGAAGAACGTTACTAACCGCCCCAGTTCTGCCTGTTCCTGCCTCTTCCTCTGATCCTAAAGTCTTCCTGGTTCTCATATGAAGTTACAGTAGGTTTTAGCTCGTCCCGTCTCCACACGTACAGTATGAGCGATTGACTGGAGGGCTGTATCTGGGCTTGTTCTGCCTGCAGGTCTCAGTGTCTCAGAGCAGGACAGACGCTCAGAGCTCGCCCTCCAAAGAGACCAGCCAGGGCAAAGTGAGTTCATCCGCTCATCACACTCACTTCTGCACATCTCTGTCTCCACTGCAGTCTTTTCAAACTCGCCTTCTCTTCTCAATATAGCCCACACAGATCTGACATTACAGCATCTTTAGTAGTAGCGTGATAGATTGAGAACTGTAAAATGTAAAATTATATGAGAGAACTGTTTTTTTACTTTTCAAAAACCATGTTTTTATTGTTTTATTGTGTTAGTTAGCTGTATTTTTAGTTGTTTTTACTTCATCAAAATAACCCAACTGCAGTTTGATTGAGATTAATTGGAATGCACAATGAAAAAACATCATTTTTGAGTTGTTTTTGCAAATTAACTCTTCATATATAGTTAAAGAAATATGTCAGATGATATTATTGTAATATTTTCATATGAAAATGTTTTAATAGATTTTAAATATTAAATTAATGTTTTATTTTTTTTAAATAATTTATATTAATTAATTGAATAAAACTGTGTATTTTTGTGTATAATATATATATATATATATATATATATATTTTGTATTTGTATGATATTATATATTTTAATAGTAAAATGTTTATCTTTAATATGTTAATATGGCAAATATTTATTACATATTTAATTATTAATTATTTGTTATAATTAATAATATATACTTAATAAACCTAAAATACACACATTTCTATTTTGTAGTGTTACTGTTATTAAAATTGTATTTGATTAATCTAAAATTAAGTATATATTATTGAGTTATTTATATAACTGTTATAATGTTCATCAATATTTTATACAAAAATGTTTTATATATATATTCATGATTTATATATAATTGCTTTTCAATAAAATCTAATTAGTTAATTAATAATAATAATAATAATATCAATATGATAAGAATATAGATGTGTGATTGTATTGCTCATTTTATCAGCAGATATTGATATCTGAAAAAAACACATTGTTCAACTTGTAATCTTTCCGTCTTTCCTTCTGAAGATCTTTGGGTGCTTACATTGGGTTTTTAATCATCTAGTCATCGTTTATCATATAGTGTTTGGCTCTTGCCCCTCATTATTAAATGCTCTACATCACATTATACATCACAGCTGGGATGCTCAAATGACTTATTAGTATTAGTTTGGCTAGCACTTAATAAAATTCTGGCTGTAAATAAAATGATAAACAATTATAATATTGCATAATCTTTGTTGGTTTTAAAATGCGCAGCAGTGAACAATCACAAAAGTAATGGCATTGCATTATTCACAGAAATGAATTTTCAAAAAATGTCCAGATTTCGGTTCACTGAGAAGCCCGTAGGATCTGATTTGAGTATCCCTGCATCACAATCTACATTTGTAGCTCACCAACCAGATATTCATCAAGCACTGAATCTAAATTTCTATCAGTTTCATTCACTTTAATGCTGATTTTTATTACGAGGGGAAACGGTGTATTTAAGAGCCCTAATGGTGTTCACACTAACAATCAACGGGGCGTCTTCATTGTCAATGATGCTAGTTGCTTTTAGATGCTTCTGCTTGTGTCCTCTGTTGTCTTCCCTCTCTAACCTGAACCTCCCTGGTGTCCCGTCCCTCCCGGCCCGCCGTGCTGTGTTGTAGGTTCAGATAGTCTCCAAAAAACTGGACTACAGTCACGTGACTTCTCGCTTGGGCTCCAAGGACAATATGAAACATGTTCCTGGTGGAGGGAACGTAAGTAACGTTACTGCATGCGGTGTAGCCGTCGTTCAGACAAACACAGTCACTGCGCCACATGATGCGCTCAGACCCAACACTTATGAACGAAAAAGAGCGGGAAGAAACGCTGCCAAATCCAATGTTGCTGAGCTGCATTTTCCAAATCAGCATTTCAAAGCAAGTCATGGTGACAGCAGAGGTTTGGATTCTGGACGTTTGTTCATAATCTTCTCTCACACTAACTCAGTTTTAAGAGATGCTTATCATCACCTTGTGTTCAAGCACTGCATGTGACTTTTATTTTAGCATTAACGTTCGGATTTGAGCAGCTTCATTAGACGAGTGTGTGTTCACAGGTCCAGATTCTCAACAAGAAGGTCGACTTGAGTAAAGTGACCTCAAAGTGTGGCTCCAAGGCCAACATCAAACATAAACCAGGTACGATGAGACCAGAAACTAATCGTTGCACCGTAAATAGTCATTTAAATGGCTTTCAGTTCCTTCTCAGTCTCTGTCATCTCAGCGTTTAGACCAATGGGTCTGTGTGTTTTTCTGTAGGTGGAGGCGAAGTCAAGATCGAGAGCCATAAGGTGAGCTTTAAGGATAAAGCTCAGCCCAAGGTGGGCTCAATGGATAATGTCAATCATGAGCCTGGAGGCGGGAAAGTTAAGGTGAGTTTGGCAGGACGAGCAGTTGCACAAACTTTAAAAAGTGCCTCTGAAGTGTTAATAAGAAGTCAAGTCATGCTTTATTCTAAATTCAGACATTTGAATTAAATTGATGGTGTTGTTTAGTGTTTAAAGGAATAATTCACCCAAATATCTGTAACACTGCCCAGCATCATATCTGCTGAGTGAAATCCAGTATTTGTTTCTTACTGAGGCGCTGATTTCAAAAATAGTCACGTCGCACTTTATCACACACAGCGTTTTTGCTTTAGACAAGCGTTTGTGCGGTGAAGAAGTCTTGAAAAACACCACCAACGCATGATTCCTGTCTGAATCTGAGCCACATTACAACTATTCGTTCAATGCTCAGCACATTTTCACATGCATGAATCATTCTCAAGACATAATCCTAATTTACACTTTTTCCTCTCCTTTGATTCTAATTTAAATGATGCATTTTGAATATTATGATTTTTTTTTGCAAATCAGCAGTATACAGGGCTGTGTTGTTTGAAAACTCTCATGATTTCTGTACAGTTTAAAAGAGGACTTTCAGGAGACTTAAATAACTTTCTTTAAAATGTCTCACTTTGTGTTTATTTTGGGTGAAGTGTTCCTTTAAAAAGCTGTTTTATTTTAAATCTGTGGTAAGTAATATTACAGTTGCATGGAAAGTTTAAAACATGCTGATATGACTTCAGTGTCTTTTTTATTTTTCATGCTTTTATGTTTTAAGTCCATGTGTTTTTACAGTTTTCATTCCAGCCCTCCCAAAACTCACTTACTATGTGTTAAAAAAAAAAAAAAAAAAAAAATATATATATATATAGAGAGAGAGAGAATTTCTCTGGTATTTTAAAGACAAGAGTAAGGACTTTTGTCTGATGGAAAAAAAGAGCAAATTCCAGAGCAGTTTCCGGACTCGCTCTGCTGGGTTCAGGCCGCTGTGTGATAGTGATGTCACCTGCCCCTCAGCCTATGGCCATCCATTTCAGTCACATGACCACATGCTCCGCCCATTATTATTTTGCACCCATCCACTCTGAACACACATTTGTGATTACGATCACACTATTTTTAAACCTTAACATACGTTTACTGAGACTTTTGGAAACAGCATGAATTTTGCTACATCTGTAATAAATATTAAACGAGTTTAAATTAAGCATGTTTAACAGAATAATGCTGCAGTTTACATTTAAGTTTTATTTTGGATGAAAACTTTTGTTTTATGCCAGCATCTGTTCATCATTGTTTTCAGTCTTTGTTGACATAAGTTTAGAATTATTTAAACGTTTTATTTTCAGTAATTATATATTTCTGTTCTTCTGAACATAATTCTTAAAACGTTTTATGTGCATATGATTGGCATGCGTCTCCGTTTGCATGGATTTCTATTCATTCCCATTCATCTTCGTAATTTTAAGTTGAAATTGAAGTTAAATTCCGTTCCACATGATAGTTGATTATTTTCTATATATGTATGAAATTTACATTTCTGTCATGATTTTTGATTGTAAAGTTTTGCTTTCTTCACTGTACAGATATACGGTACCAGTGTAGAGTTTCATTTTATAAATCAAAATATAAATCTGGACATCAACCAAAAAAAAATAAAAATTCAGATAAATTCATATAAAATATATTCCTATAAAATATTCCTCTAATTTTGCAGGACACTATAGTTCATTTATGTAAGTGAGGATAGTAAAATAAAGTAAACTGTGACACATTATACCCCCAAATTCTTCATACAGTGGACTACCAGTAAAACATGAACATTTGGGACCAAAAATTGTATTTGACACTTTGACCTGATCATTTTTTTATTACATAGCTTTCTATCAAAGTTATCTGACATTATCAAGATGAATTTGTTCTGACACAGTTTAATTCTGAGTTCTTCTCATATTTTATTACCATTTTCTAAACTATAGCAAATAAACTGTACTAATGTGAGAAACGTTGAAGGTGTCTAAATATATTTTGGTTTGACTCTATATATTAGTGCTGTCAAACGATTGATCGCAATTAATCACATCCAAAATAAAAGTTTTTTTTTTAATGTAATATGTGTGTGTATATATTTATGTATATAAAAATATACACACATACAGTATACATTTATTTACATGTACATATTTATATAATTTGTTGTATGTGTGTGTGTGTGTATATATATATATATATATATATATATATATATATATATATATAATATACAAATATAACATATTTTTCTTAAATATATACATGCATGTGTGTGTATTTATATACATAATAAACATACACAGTACGCACATGTAAACAAAAACTTTTATTTTGGATGCGATTAATCATTTGACAGCACTAGTGTGTGTGTGTGTATATGTATATATATATTACATTTATATATATATATTACATTTTTATATACATTACATATATATATATATATATATATATATATACATATATATATATATATATATATATATATATTACATTTATACATTTAAATATTAATTATATTATTTTATTAAAATATTATATTATTTTTAAAATAAAGGAATTATTTTTAAATAGTAAACTTTGGGTTATCAAACATGAGTTGAGTCCAGCATGTCTAAACTGGTTCTGTATATCAGCCATATTCCTTCACCCTGCAAGGATTGATTTGAATTGTGTTCAAGCACACGCTCCTGGCTGTGCGTCCATCTCCATCTCACCCTCATCTCTGGTATTGACGGCCTGCTGTGTGTTTCTAGGCTGAGGGGGCCCAGGAGACTGCTGAGGGTAGCGGGGCTCCCTCTAGTGGTGTCTCGGCCACCCAGCCGTCAGCCGGTGCTGCCCAGGAGAATGGGCTGAAGGAGGGCGGCCCCTGCAGGAGTGAGGAGCTCCGGGACCCGCAGGGCCTGGACTCGCTCATCCCTGAAACAAGTAAGTTTGTGTGTAACCCGGCCCGAGAAACCCGAGAAGACTAACCCCGTCAGACTAGAGGTCCTTTAGAACTGAAGACTGTCATTCACCCTCATTCACATTCCATTCCTCACATTTACTGCTGAATATTATTTGTTTCTCCATCATTTCATACACACTATTACTTTGTGGTGTTTTTTTTTTTTCTTTAGCTCTTAATTTTATGCTGCATGTGAATTGATTGTTATTACGTTGTCTGGTTTACCACTGTACATGAGGTCGACCGATTAATAGTGTAAAACCAATAATGAAATGGGGGGGGGGGGTCTGATTACTGATTAATTTGTTTGATTTTATGATCAAAATATTGAATAAAAGCACTGGATGTAACATTTTAATTTTTAGGTGAAATCAAAATATTGAATATAACATATTTGAGTAAATTCAAAATTTTAAATAAAACAATGTTAATTAAAAACATTGAATGTAACTTTTAAAAAATTTTTTTTTAAGTAAAATCAAAACATTGAATGCACATTTTATCTTTTTAATTAAGTCAAAAATGTTGAATAAAATCATTGATGTAACATTTTATTGTTTAAAGTAAAATCAAAATATTAAATCCTAGGACATTGATATAAAATTTTGAAATCAAAATATTGAATAAAACAGTATGCATTTTTTATTTTTAAGTAAAAACATTGAATGCATGTTTTATTTTAATTTTTTAAAGTAAAATCTAAATATTAAATAAAAAAATTATATATATATTATTTTTTAGGTATTTTTAGGTTTGTTTAAAACAAATTGAACGTTTAACTTTAATTATGGTACATCACTTAAAAAGGTGTTTAGTATAATTTTGCCGTAAAAGTTTTAGGATTTTCATCATATGTCAATGTAAAAAATAATATTGTATTTATTATACTTGTATTTTTTTTTTTTTTATTATTATTGTTTTTGCCATGAAAATAGCCTAAGATGCTGACATGGCATTAAATAAATACTGTATATACTACTACTACTTAATAATGGTGCAATGGTTATTTGAACAATTAGTCTGCTATTGGTGCAGATGAATCAATCGGTCGACCTCTGTGCTGAACAGATGTTTTTAAAGCACAGTTTTCTGATCTCCAAACCGTCTTGACCTCTTCTTATTTTTCAGGCATCTAACTCGACTTTTTGCTATCACTCTGCCCTTTTCATTTCACCCCCGACCACTTCCTCTCCTCCCCTTGTTTATGTCCTGTCCCTCCTCTGTCCTGTCTTTTTCCACACTCTGTGATGCAGATTGAGTCTTTCAAGCTAAATTTCCGCGAGAACGCCCGCTCTCGCACGGACCACGGCGCCGACATCATCACCTGGCCCGTCTTGGGTGACAGCCCTGTCCACCCTCACCTGCTCCGCAGCAGCGTCTCGCTCAACGACTCCCTCGCGACCGCCGGCCTCCCTCGCTCTCACACCACCCCGGCCCTCCTCTCCTCCCAGGAACAAGGGGGCGGCGTCGGCTCGCTCACCGGACTCCGGACGTGATTTCTGTCTTTTCATTGGTCCGCTGCTCTCTAAACCCCTCCTCCATTGCTAAGACTCATACTGTATGATTGGTGTGCTCTCTGTTGACGTTCCTGATCAGTGAGGCTGTACAGACTACAGTCATCAGGATGTGCCTCAGTCGAAGGCGGCTGGCGAAGGTTACACTTTAACATGGCTAAACTCACGCTACTCATACCTAACGATCAGCACACCTGCTACATCACTTGTTGTAGAGCATGAATCTAGTTTAGTTTCTTTTTCTTTTTTTAAATCTGTGTTTCAACTCCTGGACCGGTATTCATAATCAAACCTGCACATGCCCATCTGCTCACCATATACAAACACATCTGGACATCATCTCTCGCTGCCTTCAAGTGCTCACGGGACGTTTGTGCTTACGAGTTATTTACCATGCGATCGTGTCATATGACAAATCACTTTCTGACAAAATCAAGCTTTTTTTAGTGCCAAAGCAAAGGATAGTTCACCCAAAAATGAAAATTCTGTCATTGAATTATTCAACCCTCATGTCGTTCCAAACCCGCAAGTCCTTCGTTCATCTTCAGAACACAAATTAAGATATTTTTGATTAAATCCGAGAGCTCTCTGACAGCTACCACGATCTTTTTATTTTTATTTTTACAGTGTAGATACAATTTCCACTCAGAAATCGCTATTAAGTTTCACAATTACATTTAACGCATTAATTAAACATGCAATTTTAAAGTAGAAAAACAGAAACATACTACTAAAAATAATTTTTACAGTGGCATTAAAAACATAATTCAACATTTAATTTTTTTTTCAATTGGAGCGAAAGCATGGATCCGCATTTGCATGCATATACATGGAAGTCAATAACTGACTGAATAAGTATTTTCTAAAACATTTACACTTAAAATGGCTAATAACAACTCTAACTTGGAAAGTCTCCCAACATGAGCTGCTAGATTTTGTTGGCGCTCGTCTCGTAAGCACGATCCTTCCCGCTTGATTTGAAGGCGGCTTCATTCAGCATACAGGGCTGTCATGTGACCCTCTCACCTGACCCTTGACCTCCAGTAGAGCTGACATTGAAGCACATAGGCTTTCTGAATCTCTGAAACTATTTGTGATGGTGTGTTTGAGTGAATACTGTAGCAATGAACTGTGTTGTTAAACGCTTTCTTTTGACTCTTCCTTTTATTTTCGTGACCAGCGGATGTTTCCTTTTCCTCGTTATTGTAAAGCAATATAACGTCTCCTACAATGCCTATAAGACATGAAACTCCACGTAAACGCACAGCAAACCGCGCTCATAGTGTCAAACGCAGCTCCAGACGGCTTCGTGAACGTGAAGAGGGTCTGAGGTGGACGTGTGAAGGAAAATTCCCTTGTGGAAAAAGAAGTGCACTTGTAGTATACCTCAAATCTTAAAAGTGCATTTAATAACTGAAATAAAAGCCCACTTAAGTGTATTTAAAGTGTACTTTCTTAACTGCACACTTGAGCACACTTTGCAATAATGTCCAATTAAGTTTTACATTAAATTCAATTGTTAGTTATTTTAATAATCTTTAAAGTACACGTATTTTGATATGTTGACTAACGTACTAAAGCACATGTAAAATACTTGATTATTGAACTGTTATGTGCTCTGCAATATTTAAGTTTAATATATTTTACTAAAATGCAACTTCATAGCAAATTTGTAATTAAAAATGTATTAAAATCATGACCTACAAGTTTCAACAGAATTGCCATTATTTTTTAGTTTTACATATGTTTACACTTTAACCATCAAAGACAAAAGAATTATGAAATTGCATGTAAAGATGTAATTAAGTCTTACTTAAGTGGGTCAAAAAAGCAATCTTAAGTTCAGCTTATTGCATTTAATATAAATTTAAACCATAATGCACTTTAATTTCAATTACCATGCGATTAGGTGTCTGAAAACATTCCATTCAATTGACACTCAAGTATGTTCTTTCAAAGTGTGTTATTTTCCTAATACTAAAGTGTGCTTCTTTTTCACAAGGAAGTAGATGTTGACTTGATGCACGAGGGGTTTCTGCTAGCAATGATTGGTTGATGTTTTGGCATCGTGTACAGTGGAAGCAGTATGTTTTTATATGGAAACGGGTCGAGTTTGTGCCTGCCTTTGGAGGGACGCAGAGACAGAATGTCACAGCCTGAAACCTTTTACGTACTTTTAATAGTTGGTTATGAGAAACTGGTGGTGGTTTGAATTCTTCTCTTATTGCATACGTTTCTGCAGGTCTTTTTTAAGAGTCTAAGCTTCGCATTATAGTGCGATCATGCGAGTGGAAAGGTTTTAACGGTGGAGCCTGTAGCTTATTTCTCTTGTAGCATTTTCTGTTATACAGTAGTTTATCTTCAGATAGCCTTTTTGAGGTCGCACAGAATCACACGCTTGACATGTAGCTGCTTGGTTTAGTGTCCTTTTGGTGTAATAATGGGGTAAGAGGATGTGGCCACTCTTTTTGTGTTATTTTCTTCATCAGCTGTGGGCGGTATGGACGTCGGACAGATTTTTTTTTTTTTTTTTTTTTTTTCAAGCGCGCTTTTCTTTTTATGAGTATGACACATTACTGTTGCATCTATTGCTTATTCTCATCAGACCTCTTTAATCCCAGAACATGCAAAGCAATATGACTGTCAACGTGACAGACCCCAGATTTTGACTTCTAGAAATCTACATCATGCATGACAGTGTAAAGCGTTCAGATCATGAAATATTATGCAATTAATCGAAAAATTTACGAATGCATGGCCTTGTTAAAAAATCCAGTTTTTGAGAGGTAGCTTCTTTGAAATAAGTTTTAGATAACAAATACGAGTAGGACAGTGTACCTTCATTGTGTATTCTCATTTTTAAAGATTATTTAAATAATTCACCTATATGAATTGATGGAAAATGCCAAAAAAACGGTTGCATTAATTTACCAACTGATGATTTTTGGGCAACAACGGTTATTATTTATAGTCTTTTTTTTTTTTTTCTTTCCGGGAAATGAGAAGTGTGTAAATATTAGGCTAAAATCTGAAAGGGTCTTTCGTTAAGGACCTGTAGTCTTTCAGGACAGCGGCTGTTTGTAGTGAAAAGGTCACATTTGAATCGGTTCCCTGTGCCTGAATGAATCCCGAGAACAATCGTACTATCATTTATAGCCTCTTTACATGTATTTGCAGTTGATTTCCCAATGGTTTTACTGCTGTCTCTGTGAATGCATTTATTATTGGCATAATTATTGACACATTTGCAACGGTCAAAGCAGCTGAGGGCTGATATTATGTACCTTTAACGGCTATTATTCATATTATTGTTGTCATTTTGGCCCTGCATTTTTTTCAGTGGAAAAGGCAGAGAACAAATGTATTTAAACTATATTAAAGCACATGTATTTGGCCGCCGTGTCTTTAATGTTGTGGCGAGCTTGGTGGCAGGTGATGCCAGGTGGGTCATGTCCAGATGGGCATCGATATTTAGCCCATGTCCTCTTAACAACTTCTAATAATCCTTTGTTTCTATGAATTTTAGTCTTACAAGAAAAAGATACTTGGAATAACACTGTCAAACTAAAATGGGGGAATTGCATTGAATGTGTTTCAATTGCACAGATTTTATTGTGCCATGAAGGACCAGGGCATCCTGTTGAAGCAGGGAGAGGAGAGGTCCAATTATTGTTATTATTAATATTATTATGGTTATGATTTTGTTTTGTTTTTCTTATTTGGGAGTAATTTGGGAGAGATGTTGCCCTGGAACATAATTACACTCATAAAGATGTACAACCCTAAAATAACATGGAAACTAAAGAAACATGACATTAATGTGCAGTAGATTCTGTTTCTCGAGATGCAGTGAGAAGCTCTATAAGCTGATATGACTAGAACATTCAGAAACCAGGTGAGGCTGTTCGCCAGACTCATCATTTGCGAGGTTTTTGTCGGTTTGTTTTCCTTTTATTTTATTTTATTTTGAGTTTTTCCATGAAAATTAAATTTCTTTTTTTTTTTTGGTTTGAATGAGGTGTTTATTGTGGTTAATTGTTAACTATGATGTGATTATTAAACATTAAATAAAATAAAGTGTTTAAAACAGTGTTGGGTTTGTTCTTTACATATTAAAGCAAATATTTCTTGTCTCCAGGATCATATGCTCCACAAATAAATAAAAACCTTTTGTTTACATTTGTTTGTTTTATATTGCAATATATTTTGTAAGCTCATCATTTTAGATTTCTGAGCATTAACTTTACTTTTCTAATATTCTCAGAACAACCTTAAAAACTGCACAGGTGTGACTTGGGGAAAATCTGTTTTTAAAGACAGGATATTTATTTTGTTTATTAGTCGAGGTAATATTTTTGGGAAGAAAACTTGATGTTCTGTCATAAAAAAAGAAGGGGAAAAACTATGAAAAGGTAAGGATTTATTCACTAGTTAATTTCATATTTTGTGATATACCCTTTCATATTTTTGTAGTGTAGATATTAAGTCCTACATCTCCAGCTTTTTTTTTTTTTTTTTCTTAAAATTTAACATTTATTTCACTACATGTCTTTTTGCTATGCAAATATTAGCTTTTTTTTTTTTTAATTTTTTTTAATTATAACTACAACAAAGAAAAATATACGATTATATCAAGACATCCAAATAAAAAAAACATGCATACAGCTTACATTAGATATAAATATACATTTTGACAAGAATACAAAGAAAAGAGCAATTTAATGTCAATAATCCAAAAACAGCATATATGAGATCACTTTTCAATTAAATTCAGCTCTTTAGAAAATACAATTATATCTTTACATTTTTTACTATCAATAAACTGAAGAGAATCCATATATGAATGTACATCAACCATAAAGCCTTAAAACAAGGTTTAGAATGATTTATTTTACTTTTATGGATATGAAACTTGCCAAATAAAATCATAAGATTCAGCATAAAGTTAACAGATATACTTTTTGATTCAAAATAAAATAAAACATCTTTTGAAGTCAAATCACAACTATAACCAGTTTTCTCTTGGACATGGATAAGTCTCCCCAAAACTTTTTTGAATAGTAACATTGATAAAAAAGATGTAACATTTTTTTCTGGCTGATCTGAACAAAATGAGCAGTTTCCATCGATATCCATACATTTTGACAGAGTATAATTACTAACATAAATGCTATGAAGGATTTTCAAATGTAATTCCCTAAGTTAGAAATACAAAATCGATAACGGAGCGACCAAGCTTTTTTCCACATAATATTTGTGAAGCAAACATTCCAGAAAAATGTCCCTTTAGGCTTTAGGGATCTATTTTTATAAAATATTTATCTAATAAATGTATTTATTCAAATATTAGCTAGTAATTTTCCATCACGAGATCACGTGACGTACGTAACCTGTCCCGCCGTCCGCGCGAGACTTTCTTCGGCGGGAACTTTCTCAACGTTCAAGAATCTTCTCCTCAGATTTTCTAAAGATTAATTTCGACGATATAATTATTCAAGGTACAAAGTTTTTGCTGATATACAGTTCAACCAATTATATAGATTCTATTTTTTGTAAAGTTTTAAAGTTTAAGGTTATTTTATTCAGAAAAATACAGCAGACAAAATTGTCAGGTAAGTTACGTAACGACATTTTACACCGTAAGCTTTTTTTGTTTTAAAATCACTTATTAAAGTGCTTAATTACATGTTATTGTTGCTAATAGTGCTTTTAATGAGGTGACGAACTGTGAAAAAAGTGATTTGAAAGCCACAAAGACGTGAATTTTACGAAAGATATCTAATTTAGTGAATGACGCATAATCTGATGAAGATTAAATGTATTGTGTATAACGTTACAGTATCTGTATTAAACCAAATATATGTATTGATAGGTTATTTTCACTAGAGGAAATGCTGAAAAGTCAAAATGGGTAAAGAAAGGCAGTTTCTTCAGATCCACAATAACATTAAAGCAAGGGATCCATCAGGCCACGATTTACAAAGGTAAGTTACGGGGTGTACTAAAGAAATATTGGACGATTATTTTTAAATAAAGGACGCCAAGTTTGTCTTTTTTCTTTCTTTTCGGGTGTGTTCATATCGCAACTTGTAATTAAACATACATTATTCAGTGTTGGGCAAGCTACTTGGAAAATGTAGTGAGCTAAGCTAACAGTTACTCTTCATTAAATGAAGCTTCACTACACTGAAGCTACAGCCCTGGAATGTAAAGCTAAGCTAAAGCAATATGGCAAAAGTAGTTTGCTATTTTTAAAAAATTAATTTTTATATTGAACCAACATCATACCAAGTCAATGCTCTCTCAGTGATCAATAAAACTGTCAGTCAAGCAGATAGACAGACATAATAGTTCAAGGGGCCTGGGAGTTATAGGATTAGTTTTGAGTTGACAAAACCAAACCACTCCATTCTGGCTTTATTGGTACCATGATGCTGATCGTCAGCTTTCTTTGTCAACTCAGGCTTTGATCCTGAGTTAATGGAGTGCTTGCACATGAATGTGTGACATCAGTGGCGAACAGCCAAACACAACACAGAACAAGTGTGATTCACTTCTCACTAGAGAGCCAGCGAGATTCTCTTTATCTTGAATTATCAAAACTAAATTATCTTGCTCTATCAGTGCAGTCACAAGTAAAACTTGTGAAGTTAGTTTATATAGTTGATAATAGAGACTTGAACATGTAAGGTGACATGTAGCCATTTTAAAAGTGCTGCCTATTGATTCTACCACTTAATTATATTACATATTATCTGTATATATTAATATTCATTTAAAATAAATGATTCATAATAATTGTTAAACTAAAAGTGCTTGTTTGTAATGGATTAATAATATAAATCATATTATAATTGTATAAATCATATGTGAATTGTAATTTACAAGGTATTTTTTATAAGACTCAACAACAAATGATAGACTAAGACACTCTCTGCTACTTAAAACCAAAAAAAAAAAAATTAGCCACTGCCCAACACTGATATTATTATTGTAGCCTATGATGTCAAATTGTTATATTGTAGCTTATGTTGTCAAATATTTATATTGTAACTTATGTTGTCAAATTTTAAGGGACACTTTATGATACAGTGGCATATTGGGACACGACCAATACCAGAAATACAAAATATTTACTAAATATAATATTTAAGTGACTCAAACATGCTCAGAATAAATAGTGACAACATCAGTGGTGACATGGATATCTTGAATCAAGCTGCAGAGTGGAATAGGGTAAGTATTTAATGACTTTGTCCTAATTTTGTGAACCATACATCAGCCAGGTAATGTTTTGTAATCGGATATGGAAAAAGTGTTTGTGTAGTTAAAATATGCTATACTTCAAATATATGAAGCGCACAATGTTTGTAGAGCTTACCCTTAGTACCATTTGACATATTTACACTATATGGACAAAAGAAGTGGGACACCCCCTTCTAATGAACAGGTTTGACTACATTAAAGCATATAATGATATTCTAGGGAATTGTGTGCATCTAATTTTATAGCAACAGTTTGGACAGGACCCTTTTCTATTCTAGCCTCTGTATGTAAGGTAAGGTTCAAAAAGAAATGATTGATTGAGTCAGTGTGGAAGAACTTGACTGCTCTGCAGAAAGCAGCTGAACACCTCTGGTGCGACTTTAAATGCAGACCTTGAGCCAAAAACTTGTCACCAAACACCAAATTTGACTTGTATATGGACAAAAGTATTGGCACACCCCCTTCTTTAGAACAGAAAAAGTCACTTCCAAAACTGTGGCAACAGAGATGGAAACATAATTCATGTATTTAAAAATTGTATTTCTATATCTGTTGCAACAGTTTTGGAAGTGTCTAAAATGACTGTACCCATATACAAGTCATTGGTATTTGGTGATGAGTTTTTGGCTCAAGGTCTGCAAAGTCACACCAGAGGTGTTCAGCTGCTTTCTGCGAATCAGTCAGGTTCTTCCACACTGACTCAATCAATCATTTCTTTTTGAACCTTGCCTTATATACAGAGGCTAGAATAGAAAAGGGTTCTTTCCAAACTGTTACTATAAAATTAGAAGCACACAATTCCCTAGAATATCATTATATGCTTTAACATTAAGATTTGTACTCATGGAAATTACTTAAGTAGTCAAACATGTTCATTAGAAGTGGGCGTCCCAATACTTTTGTCCATATAGTGTACTCACAGACTTAATAGATTTACATTGTTTGTTTGGGTTTTGTTGTTGTTGTTTTTCATCACACCTTTAATGCCTGCTTTTGCACTTCAAATAAATGGTGAAATTGAATGATAAAACAGAAATGGAAAACAAAGCCACAGACACAAGTATTCAGAATTGAAATATTTATTGCTTGATCAGAACCAGCACTTGAATATGGTTTCACAGCAAACAAAAGCTTTATAGTGGAGGATTACTCTTCATCATGTCCTTTCTGTAATAAGAGAGCAAAGAGAATGTAAGTATCATAGTAGTGTACTATATCAGATAATTATTTTTAATTGGACAGAAAAAATGACCTTGGATCCTGAATCACGGCTCTTGGCTCTCATCTTGTTGACCTGAGATTCAGCAATATCAGCCCTCTCCTCTGCCTCATCCAGCTCATGCTGCAGCTTACGGAACTTGCCCAGATTAGAATTGGCCTGTTCCTCCTGAAAAACACATTAATAAGAACATATTGTTAAAAATAATACAGAGACAGTAATACTTCACTATCCGAGCGGCATTGTTTACTTACAGCCTCCTCAGCGGCTCTCTTGTAGGACTTGACCTTCAGCTGGAGTTTGTCCACCAGATCCTGAAGACGTGCCAGATTCTTACGGTCCTCCTCAGTCTGTAAACAGTGGGTACAAAGTGACTTCATTGTCATCTATATGGTATGAATAAAAAAAGCATTTATTTGTATGACAAAGACAGTGACCTGGTAGGTGAGCTCCTTGATGCGTCTCTCATATTTACGGACTCCTTTCACAGACTCGCTCGCCTTTCTCTGTTCCAGCTCCACCTCGTTTTCCAGCTCTCTCACCTAACCAAACCGAAAATGATTTTAAACCCAAATATTAATGAATAGCACTAATCATCTTTACAAAATGTACGAATAGATATTGCATCATTAAGAACTAAGTTTGATAAACTAACCCTGACTTCCAGTTTCTGGACCTGCTTCTTGCCTCCCTTCATGGCGATCTGCTCAGCTTCATCCAGACGGTGCTGCAGGTCTTTGATGGTCTGCTCCATGTTCTTCTTCATGCGCTCCAGATGAGCACTGGTGTCCTGCTCCTTCTTCAGCTCTTCTGCCATCATGGCAGCATCAGTGATGGCCTTCTTGGCTTTTTCCTCAGCATTCCTGCACTCCTGCACTGCCTCCTCAACCTCAGTCTGGAGCTGAGTATTATCTCCCTCCAGCTTCTTCTTCTGGTTCAGCAGACTGGTGTTCTGAACATAGACAATATTGACATTCATATAGTCTCTAGATGATATTATGTACTAAGAGAGGGTTTGAAGTTTTTGTCAGTGTGAATATGTGGTCAGATGTGTCCTACCTGAGAATGCAGGAGCTGAACTCTCTCACTGACGTCCAGCAGTTCCTGCTCAGCCAGTTTCCTTCCTCTCTCAGTCTGTTCCACCAGGGATCTCAGCTCGTCCAGTTCAGCCTGCAGCAGATTGTTGCGTCTATCCACGATGGCGATGTTCTCTTTGAGATCATCATTACCACGAAGAGCATCATCCAGCTGCATTTGGGCATCCTGTGAAGGACAAGTTTTACAAATGAATAGGCTGAAGAATGATGTTGGATTTCACTGAAGAGTCTTAAAATCTGAGTTGAAGATTCGTCATACCTTAAGATGTCCATGAAGACCCTTGAGTTGCTTCTGGGCTTCTGATGCCTGTCTGTTAGCCTGGCTGAGCTGAATCTCCATCTCATTGAGGTCTCCCTCCATCTTCTTCTTCAGTCTGAGAGCTTCATTCCTGCTGCGAGTCTCTGATTCAAGTGAGCTCTGAAGGGTATCAACCACTCTCTGCTGGTTCCTCTTGGACTGCTCCATCTCTTCATCTTTCTCAGTCAGCTTGCGTTCAATATCAGCCTTTACTTGATTGAACTCCAGTTGAGCTCTCAAGATCTTTCCTTCCTCGTGTTCAAGTGAGCCCTTTCAATGTGAAACAGTTTTTAAGTCCTTTGTCCAAAATCAGCATTGTGAAAAAAAAAAAAAGAAATTATCATTTAAGTTTACCTCAGCCTCCTCCAAGGCTGTCTGGATCTCTGCTTTTTCCTGCTCCAGCTGCTTTCTAATTTTCTCCAACTCATGGATGCTTTTTCCTGACTCTCCAAGTTGCTCAGTGAGGTCAGCGATTTCCTCTGTTAGACAGAAAAGTAAATGTTAAGCAAAATTATGCTGAAGATATCTGTTAATTCTGCAGGTAACCAAAATATAGTTACCTTGGAGGTTCTTGTTCTCTCTCTTCATGGTCTCAAGATGATCCAGGACCTCTTCATAAGAGTTCTTCAGTTTGAACAGTTCAGTGCTCAGAGATCTAGACTCTTTCTGGGCACTTTCTAGTTCAGTCTGAGACTCCTCGTATTTCTGCTTCCACTCAGCCAGGACCTGTTAGGCATTTATTTAGGTGTTTATTTAATTACTAATAAAATTATCAAAGTAAGACAAAAGTAGTAAATGTTCACATTGATTTGTTGTATTACCTTGTCAAAGTTTCTTTGCTTCTTGTCCAGAGCAGCAGCAGCAGAATTGGATCTCTCCACATCAACCATGAGATCTTCGATTTCATTCTGCAGCCTGTGTTTGGTCTTCTCCAGTGAGGAGCATTTAGCATTAACAGCTTCCACAGCTTCTTCTGCTTCTTGAAGACGCTGAGCCAATTTTTTCCTAATTGTGTCAGCGAGGAGATTTTAAGTATCGATAAGAAATAATGATGAAAAAAAATAAACATAAAACTAAATAGTTTATTTCCCATTACTTACTTAGCATCCTCCAGCTCCTCAGTCCTCTGGATGGCATCAGTTTCATACTTGGTTCTCCACTGAGCCACCTCAGAGTTTGCCTTGGACAGACTACGCTGCAGCTCAGCCTTGGCTTCCTGCTCCTCCTCAAACTGTTCCCTCAGCAGATCAGAGTCGTGACGAGCAGATTGAACTGCATGAGCCAGGGCATTCTTAGCCTGAAAGAAAAAAATAGTCAGTTGCTTGGATGTGGTTTCTAGTGTCCTACTCTGTAACAAAAAGGATTCATCTTCTGGAAAAACTTAATGAATTGCAAAACAAACCTTGATTTCCTCCTCTAGTTGTCTCTTGAGGTCTTCAATCTGCTGAGTGTAGGACTGCTTGCCTCTGGTTAACTGAGACACCAGGGAGTCTTTCTCCTCTAGCTGTCTGGACAGTTCACCTGAAATGGCAAAAACATTTTTTTGTTTTTTTTGTTTGTTGTTTTGTTTTTTTGTCATTATGAGTAATTTAAATTTTTTAAACTGAAAATTGTCATTAAAATTTCTATATTTTGTAACCTTACCATTCTCAGTTTGCAGCTTGGCTTTTTGCATGGTGAAGTCATTGATTGTGCGCTGGCCTTCCTCAGCCTTGGTTCTGTACTCACTCATCTGGTCTTCCAGAGTTCTGCACATTTTCTCCAGGTTGCTCTAATAAAATATATTGAGAAAGTGAGTGATATTAATTTTACACAGTCTCATGTAATCTGTCTTATTAGTTGCCACTAACCTTTGACTTGACAATCTGCTCCATGTTGGACACCACATCATCAAGCTCTAACTTCAGTTCACTCTTCTCTTTCTCCAGCTTCTGCTTCACTCTCTGAAGGTTGTCGATCTGCTCTCCCAGATCAGCTACACTGTCGGCATGTTTCTTCCTCAGTGTAGCAGCGGTGGCCTCGTGTTGCAGAGTGGACTCTTCAAGGTCTCTGCGCAGCTTCTGGAACTCAGCTTCACGTTTCTTGTTCATCTCAATCTGGGCAGCAGTGGCTCCACCAGCCTCCTCCAACCTCTCACTGATCTCCTCCAGTTCTCTGGACAGATCAGCTCTCTGTTTCTCAACTTTAGCACGAGCAGCTCTCTCAGCCTCCAGCTCTTCCTCAAGCTCTTCAATACGAGCCTAGAAATGGAGAATATTGAACGTTTAGGAATGAATCATATTCAATTTACATGATTCATTATTGTTTGGTTTAAATATACCTGCAACTCCTTCAGTTTCTTCTGGAGTTGGGCACCAAGGGCTTGTTCGTCCTCAATTTTGCTGTTGAGCTGTCCAATTTCAAAGTCCTTCCTTTAAGGTGATAAGGTGATCAAAAAGTTAGTGATTTAATTATATTTTTTCAAACGAAAATTTTTTTTTTTAATTGTTTGACATGTTCTTACTTCTTCAGCTTCTCCTCCATTTGCTGTTTATCATTTTCCAAGTCCATAATGCTCTCCTGGGTTAATTTTAAATCACCTTCCAGCTTTCTCTTTGCCCTCTCTAGATCCATGCGCAGCTTCTTTTCTTGTTCCAAGGATCCCTCAAGCTTATTATATAAAATGTAATTAATATACCTTGTCTTGTGAAACATATCACATATCACACTTAAGGTGTTTAGAGTGAGATTTTGTTGTACTCACATCATCCACTTGTTGCTCCAGCTTGGCTTTGGCTTTAGTGAGAGTGTTGACTTTGTCTTCCTCACTCTGGAGGTCATCCAGCGTTTGCTGATGGGCCTCCTGCAGAGCTTTCTTCTCCTTTGTCAGCTTAGCAATGATTTCATCAAGTGCTGACATTTCCTCAGTGAGATTTTTGACCTAAGCAAAAGAGCATCAGTAAACACTCAAAAATGTGTAATGCTGAAAAAAACTATAAAAGATATAACCGCTAACCTTGTTCTCAGTGGCGTGTTTCTCTTTCTCCACTTTGGCCAGAGTGAGCTCAAGATCATCGATGTCCTTCTTGAGCTCAGAACATTCATCCTCCAGCTTTCGTTTCTTTGCAACCAACTCTGCATTCATTTCTTCTTCATCCTCCAGTCTCTCAGTCAGCTCTTTGGTTTTAGCCTCAAGCTGGATCTTGCTCTTGATCAGACCCTCGCATCTCTCCTCAGCATCTATAAGATTATCTTGCTCCTATCAAAGTGAGAGAAAAAAAGAGAATTAATCGACAATTTAGATTTTTTTCTCTTTTTTGGGGGGGGGATTTGTGAAAAGTGAAAAGACATTTTTCCACGTGAACTTACAGACTGCACTGAAAGCTGAAGGTCATTCTTCTCTTGGAGAAGAGAAACCATCTTTTCCTCAAGCTCCTTTCTGCGGGCTTCAGATTTGGCATAAGCCTCCTTCAGCTTGGTGAATTCTTCCTTCATGTTGGCCATTTCTTTCTCAGTCTCAGCAGATTTCAGCAGAGGCTTAATCTTGAAGTAGAGCTTCATCCAGGGCCAATTCTTGACACCCATGAAGGCACGTATGTTCCACTGGATCACCAACAAAGAATCTCTGCAAAGTAGTTCAGTGTATGTTAACGTAGACAAAAGTGATGGATATCTTCTTCAATATAATAAGAAGACATTACAATTAGGGGTGTAACGATACACATATTTGTATTGAACCGTTCGGTACGAGGCTTTCGGTTCGGTACGCATTACAAACCGAACAATTCGTTAGACTAATCCTATTACAGCATATTATCCTATTAGGTTAGACTAGTGCGTGTGCGCATAGAGAGTGCGTTCTTTCACTGCATGATTCAGTCTATTAAAATGGATTTAGAATGATCACAAAATTCAAGATATAGGGGCAGAAAATGTAGGCCTGTATATTTACATAATTTCATATAGTTAATCAGTATCACAGAAGAGTGCCGTTTTTTCTCTCCAAAAAATCAGCATGATTACAAATTATTTTTACAACAGTTCAATAAGCAAGAAGTTAATTGATAGACTTCCGTTTTAGACAGCATATTGCCTGTTTTTGCTCAATTTTGCCAACAAAAATAAGCCCAAACACAGGCACAGCACTGTTTTGCGTCTCTGAGCAACATGTTTCGTTCCTGAATGAATCACCCGTTAAAATGATTGGGTTCAATCGCAACGAACGACTCACTTGTTAACAGTGACAGTGACATTTAAAGTATCTTTTCATTTTTGGTAACAGCCAAAATGTCTTTTTGACTGATTAAATGTAAAAAAAAAATTTAGGTGATGCACACTTTTAGAAAAAAAAAAGTTTATAAAAGGTAAAAAAATGCCCATAAAAGGTAAAAATCAATTTAAAATTAATGAGAAAAGATTAATCTGCTACATGACAATAGGCAACATCAACTGGAATACTTCAAACCGGACCTGTTTTTGTTTTATATGCTTCTAAGAAGACACCCCAATAAGTAGCTCAAAGTAAAAAAAAAAAAATAGTTTTAATAAATAAAAAAAATGCATTTTTGCTGTATATCGAAAACGTACCGAACCGTGACACCACTGTATTGTATTGAACCGAACCGTGAATTTTGTGAACTGTTACACCCCTAATTACAATTATACTAACCTGCGCTCAACAATCTTCTGGAACTCAATTCTTGAGATAATACCGCGAGCTCTTGCTTGAATCCCAGTAATGATGAGAGCAAGACGGTCATCTCGCATCTCTTCAAGGGTACCCAGCAGACCAGCCTTGAAGAACACCTTTACAAAATATGTCAATATTTATTTACTGTTTTTTCTTTACACTTTCTGCATTATGATCATTTGAGTTGGCTAATTGAAGATAAATTTTGTTAGAATGTTTTATACCTTAGTATGTCCTAACTTGTACTGGCTGTGGTCAAGGTCCAGTGAGCCCAGCATTTTCTCAGCAGCTTTCTTGTTGTCAATGAACTGACCCTCAGGGATAGCAGATGGGTTCAGAATACGGTATCTAACAAGAGGAACAAAAGTGACAAAGTTTTACCCCCTGTGCCTTAAAATGCTTATTTCAGTCTTTATTTTAGTGTCTCTTTCAGGTTTTTCACCTCTGCTTGAAATCTCCATACAGGATCCTGTTTGGGAATCCCTTTCTACAGATTCTGATGCCCTCCAGCACACCATTACAGCGCAGCTGGTGCATGACCAGAGGATTCTCCATCGCCCCGGGAGTCTTAGTCTCATTTGGAATCAGGCAACGCACAAAATGAGGGTGAGTTGACCTCAAGTTGGTCATCAGCTTGTTCAAGTTCTCCTGTGATTGAAAAACAAACCATAACATTGTAAGGTATGCAATTTTGAACTTTTTGTTTTGATCATTTGTTTTAATAATCCTTACCCTATGAAGGGCTGACACAGTCTGGAAAGACGAACCCTTCTTTTTGCCACCTCCTTTACCTTTAGCATCTTGGGCTGAAACCAACAGAAAATGTAAAATAAAAGTGTTTTAGCATATGTCACATTACAGTTCAAACCCAGAAAAAAAAGTATACTGAATACGCTTTACTGAAGATCAGTACACACCTGAGTCAGCCCCAGCATATCCAGCAAACAGGACTGACAGCAGCTTCACAGTAGACTTTTGGAAGAGTCCAACAACAGTCTCATTAAGAGGATCCTTGTTCTTCACCAGCCAGTTTGAAATGTTGTAGTCCACAGTACCAGCATAGTGAACCAGGGAGAAATGGGCCTCTGGTTTACCCTTGACAATCCTGGGCTTCTGGAAAGTAGGATTCTTCCCCAAATGGTTATCATAAAGCTTAGCTTTGAATGTTGCATCACTAGCTTTAGGGAACATGCACTCCTCTTCAAGGATGGACATGATACCCATGGGCTGCAGAGAACAAAGTATAATGGAAAAAATACAGTGTAAATAATATCAAAAAGTGAGAACACACAAAACACATTTTTTAAATTATAATTATATTGAATATTTCTGCACATAAACCCACCTTCTCAATTAGCTCAATACAAGCCGCTAAGTCCATGCCAAAGTCAATGAACTCCCACTCAATACCCTCCTTCTTGTATTCCTCTTGCTCCAACACAAACATGTGGTGGTTGAAGAACTGCTGCAACTTCTCATTAGTGAAGTTGATGCACAGCTGCTCAAAGGTGTTGAACTGCAGGTGGAATATATTGTATAATCACAATGGTGAAACAGGATGCACTGCTTGTTTTATTTGTATTAGAATAACAAAAATCCATTGATGTCATCTTACATCAAAGATCTCAAATCCAGCAATGTCCAGCACACCAATGAAGTACTGGCGAGGCTGTTTGGTGTCCAGGGATTGGTTGATTCTCACAACCATCCAGAGGAACATCTTCTCGTACACTGACTTTGCCAGAGCACCAATAGAGTAGTTCACCTGAAAGAAGTGGAAGAACATTTAAAAAAAAAAAAAAGAATTAAAACATTGCTTTTTTTTTTTTTTTGTAACATGATTCCCAAGCTCTGCATTTTACATTATATGAAGTTTCTTCACCTGTTGGACATTCTGTCCCTTGGTGACCCACTCATTTCCTACTTTAACTCTCGGGTGGCACAAACCCTTGATGAGATCAGCAGAGTTCAGGCCCATCAGATATGCGACTTTGTCAGCATCTTGTGAAGAAAAAAAGGTTTGTTTCAATTTAGAACCATTTATTAAAAAGTCACCAGTGGCAGTGTGGTAATGATTGTACAACATCACTTACCTT
Source organism: Onychostoma macrolepis (assembly GCF_012432095.1). Classification (NCBI taxonomy): domain Eukaryota; kingdom Metazoa; phylum Chordata; class Actinopteri; order Cypriniformes; family Cyprinidae; genus Onychostoma; species Onychostoma macrolepis. The sequence goes on along the minus strand of NC_081178.1, from coordinate 1,923,687 downwards.
CAGTCCCGTCAGCCTCTGCCTGTTCCTCTCGTTGCTTCTGCTTGAACTTCATGTTGCCGTAGTGCATGACAGCACCAGTCAGCTTGTAGATGCCTGCCTTTTCATCTATAGTAAAGCCCAGCACATCAAATGCGTCCTGCCATTTGAAAGCAGCAAGACAAAGCAATAATATAAGTCTACTTTTATTATCCTTTTCGTGGCACTTCACAACGGTTCTAATTTATGTATATTTTGTTTGATATAGAGATATGTTACTAACGTCAGTGGCAATCAGCTCTTCAGCATCATCAATGGATGCCACTTGTGTCTCTCCTTGGGAGATGTAGGCGTAGTCATAGGGGTTGTTGGTGATGAGAAGCATCTCTAAGGAGAAATGGGAACAGAGATCAGAAAATACTCTTCTAATTAGAAACAGTAATGTAATAGATGTGACGGGTGATTTTACCCAGCAGTTCTGGTTTCTTCTGAGACAGGATCTGGTAGAAGATGTGGTAGTCTCTCTCAGCCTTGAGCTGATAAGTGACACGAGACTTCTCCAGCAGATCTAAATTAGGAAAATTCACAAAATGATTGCTGCATTAAAAATATTTGAATGTGTTATAGTTTTCCGATCATAGCCATGATAATATAAAGCATACTCACAAGTTTCAATATCTGCAGAAGCCAATTTTCCACTTACACCAAAGTGAATTCGGATAAATTTACCCTGTTCAGTTAGAAAAATAAATAATTAATAATCACATCATTTTTTATTAATTATATGCATTATACACCATTTGGACACGATGCATTCTCCAATATAAGGTAGGACTTACGAATCGGGAGGAGTTGTCATTTCTGATGGTCTTGGCATTGCCAAAGGCCTCCAGGGCAGGGTTAGCTTGGATGATCTGATCCTCCAGAGTACCCTAGAAACAAACCATATCATTTTTATCCATATCAAGTAATATTCATATTTTTATTTTTTAGCACAGGTAGTTTTGTGGCTATATTCACCTTCTTCTCAGAAGCTGCATCTTTTTTCCCAGTTACAGCAGCAATGCTGGCAAAGTACTGGATGACTCTTTTGGTGTTCACAGTCTTTCCAGCACCGGATTCTCCACTGCGGATTAAAACGATTTACATTTTTATCATTTAAACACATTAAGTACATTTAATCTCACAAAAAAGTGAGGCTGAAATGACTTACGTGATCAGGACAGACTGGTTCTCTCGGTCTGTTGTGTGAAATTCACAAAGAAACATTTTTTTATTCTTTGTTTTATGTATATTTTATAATATCAAGTTGTTTAGTTGAATAAATGTGAAATACAATTCTAACCTGAAAGCATGTACTGGTATGCATTGTCAGATATGGAGAAGATGTGAGGAGGAGCTTCAGTCCTCTTCTTTCCTCTGTAGGCTTTGACCACAGAGGAATCATATACTGGCAGCCACTTGTAGGGGTTGACGGTGACACAGAACAGCCCTGAATAGGTCTGTAATGTGACAAATGAATAAGTTCAGTACAATTATACACACAAGTAATTGTGGTACATTCATTTAGACTCTCATTCATCACTCACGTAGATCATCCAGGCTGCGTAACGCTCTTTGAGGTTAAACAGCACAGCGGGCTCGTGCAGGAAGGTGAACATCGCCATGTCCTCAATTTTATCGAACTTTGGCGGGTTCTGAGGGTGAACATCAACCTCCTTCACAGTGACTGTCTGTGGAAGCCACACCAAAATGTTTTAACATTCACACTGCAAATCTATTCTACATTGATAACATTGCTGTGTAAACAATCCAGAGATCAGACCTTACCTTTCCAGATTCAGTGTCAACAGTGACTTTGTCACCGTCTCTACTGGTGATGGAGGCTTTGACATACTCAACCTCAGGATCAGGCACAAAGCATTCCTTCTTCATGTCGAAGGGCCGAGTTTGGGCCTCCAGACGCTCCTTGTCTGACTTACGCAGGAAGGAAGCAGCAGAGCCAAACTCTGCCATGACGGCGTCAGACATTCTGAAACCTAGAAGCAAACAGCCTTATAAATACAACGTCCTTCTTTGACAAAAACTGCACAGAAGCACTAACAACATGTAACTGGCATCACAGATGCAGAAATGCATTTCAGTACTGTAGATACATTTTTTTAGGGGATGCAAAACGTCTCACCTTGTGTTTGTCAAACTCTGTACACTATAACTGCAGAGCTGGTGTTACTGTAAGGACGGAACAAAAGACTCATTATTGTTTCAGAACAATGATGTGATTCTGATCATTAACCCAAAATTGTAATGCTTATATCTTTATGTGTCAGTTCTGGAAGCAGTGATTGTCAGGATTGTCCGGGAGATCTTCCTTGGTCTTTCTGCTTGGAGGCTCTTACCTTGGGTTGTCCTGTGTGTTGTTTCCCTCCAGAGTTGATGCTACCTTTTTAAAGGGAGTCACTGATCCCAAAATGGTGGTACATTGTGGATGCCCCACCCTGGTCCTGCTAAATAAACCTTCAAATGATTGAATGGCATAGGATGTTCACCGGCAGTTTACATATATGGTGTGATGTAACAATAGGCTTAAAGGAGGAAGGACAAAGGAACACCCATGTTGCTTTAAAGATTCATCAACACCATCCTAATCAGGAACTCCTTTTACGACGTTGTCTCAGGTCAAAAAGAACAACAGTAGTCTATTTTGGATCCCCTCCTCATAGAGCAGGACACCTCTTGACATTTGAGAAATGTGAACCTGTCATGGTATGCTACAACAAATTTTATTGTCTTGCTCAGCCTTGTCTCAGAAAGACAAGCTTTGCAAATAGCTAATGTGATGCATCCAATTAATATTAAAGCTTAATGCACTGGCAAAGTTTGTTCAAGAGGTGACCACTTAGGGAAGTTATTCTCTTATATAAGACATTAACCAATTCCACTTATCTAAAGTACCACTGTCAGCTCAAGGCTAATCATAATCACCCTTTTGTCAAAGTAACATCTGCCCACTTTTTGTGAGGTTTCAGGTATCAGGTTTAACTTTTGCACACATTGTAGATGTTCCAGTGTCATTGCTTGAGACAGTCATATTAGCTAAGTAAAGAGAAGGCCTAAAAGAAACGTGACAAATAATTGAAGTCTTTCTATAGATGGAGGCGATGGACAGCCAACAGCTGGGTCAGCAAAGGCATATGGCTCACTTGTCATGGCTTGTACCGCTAGACCTCAACCTCTTGCACTTTTCGTTGACGTCCCATTGTTTTTCCTCTATCCTTGAGGACAAAGATAACCATACTGCATTTTTCTCAGCTTCTTTACAGTCTCTGCTGAGGATCTCAGACAGCTGTAGATGGGGGCCTATGCAGTGTGAGAGGCTCCAGCAGCTGCTCTTTGTGCTGCAAATGCTGTGGTGTGAATTGTTGCAATTGTGCAACAAAAGATGCAGTGGTGCATCTTTTATTAGGAACCCTGTAACATTAGGATTAGGATCAACAAGTGATCTTTTATAAGAACACCAGTATCAAAGTATTGTTGTTAAAACTTTATAACTTAGGAATTATATTTACTGTTATTTTAGACAGTTGTCAGGGTCCTAGAATATCTGCTTTGAAGGTCACAGCATTGTGTACACTAGTTTGCCATTTTAATATCCTTAAAGTTTCTGATTGTGACCTGCAGACCCACTACGGATGGAAGAGTTTAATGGTCTTTCATTTTTAATATTTTCAAAAATTATAGCATATCATAGATGAAGAACATGGTGACAGAGATTTCAAAACATACTAGACATTAAATAATAGGAAAGAAAATAGGGCTGCATGATTAATGGCATTTTTTCTGATAAAAAATTGTGACTATTATTTAAAATGCAATTTAAACAATATTAATATTGTTAATTTTACTTAATAAAAATGAAACAAGAAATATTACTGTTGTAAAAAACATTGAAATAAAAAATAATATAATTATAATAATTGTATTTTACATTAGAACTGAAAAATGACAAAGCTAAAACAAACAATCACCGGCACATAATCAGCTGAAACAAGCAGCATATATATTTAATTAAATCACAGCCTTTACGATTTCATAATTGCACTAAGCCATATTACAATTTCGTTTTTTATTTTAATTTGTGGTCTTTGCAAAGAAAATGTCCTTAACCTGCATAAACTGTGTGCTATGCTATGCATGTCAAAATGTGGCAAACAACCTTATGTTGGCATAAATCCATGTAGGTTGTGGACAGCGTCTTATTATACGTTCTAGTAATCAATAATTATCTGTATACCTGTATTTAGGTATGTATAAGTTTGTTCTGCCTGTATGTTTTTCCTATTAGCCAGTTGGACCCATCCATCACTATGTCCTTGGAGGTTCAGAGATCATTTCTGGTTTGCATCTCAGATTTTTGGGTCAAGCAGACGTTTTCTCAAGGTTTTGAGTTGAATGTGAAATTGCAGCATGTTGCTTACATGGTTTCAGTGGTTGGCGTGAGTGCCTCATTAAGGCCTTCACTTTGAATTAACAGGAGATTCGGAGAACCTTAACATCCTATCTCTTTTCCTTCAGCTGCCAGCTACATCTCTTGCTGTGACGAGGTGGAACATTCCGATCCACACTCTTCCCTGAGACGGAGGCGGCTCATTCTCAGCTGTTTAGGCCCTCGGCTCACCATAAGGTCAATGACTTGACCCATTGTGCATCATGACCATTGAGCAGGCTATTAATGGAGACTGGGGAGGTCTGTTTGTTTGATTTACTTCAACAAGTGTCCAGCTGGATGTTCCATGATGCTTTGGATCCTTTGATTGAATTGCTTGTCATTTCTTCGTTATCCCTTGCTCAAGAGCCAGCTGTAGGATGGAAGCAGAGAATGCAGGTATTAATAATTGCATGGTGTACACCTATCTATCTATCTATCTGTGGTAACACTTTATTTTAAGGTGTCCTTGTTACATATGTTACATGTACTTACTATTATAATAACAATAAATTAGGCAGAATTACATGCAAGTAACCTTAAACCAAATCCTAACCCTAACCACATAGCAAGTGCATGTAGTTAATTAATATTACTCAGTATTTAAATATATAATTACACTGTAACAAGGACACCTTAAAGTGTAAGTAAAGTGTAACCCTATCTATCTATCTATCTATCTTAATTTGTTTGTTTTCCGCAAGAACACATGCTACCATTATTCAAATTAGCATGACTTTTGACCTCTGCTGTGCAAATGATTATTTTTCCCTCACTCTCTTGCTCCTTGTGTTTCTACCTCGACTCAGCCACACAAACATTGTGCTCCCTGCTGGAGAAGACTGAACACACTTTTGAAGTGCAGATGAAGGTAATGCTTTTTCTTTTTGATTTTTAATTGCTCAGTGTTATAATTTGACAGCGAACAATGTTTTAATAAGGGACAAATATCATATTTAAAAATAGTGATTTAAACCCTTTAAGAAACTAAAACTCACACAACCATAATGTCTGAGAACCAATAAAAAAGTAAAATGCGTAAGTGGACAAACATTGTTATTAAAAATATAAAAACCCAATTTCATTTGTCATTGGTTATGGTTGTTCAGGGGTTAATCTCATGAAACCTTATGGAAATGTCTGGGTTGCACTTCACACCAAACTCAAAACAAAATAAGAAAAAGAAAAAATTGCATAAAGAAATCAAAGCCTATCTTTAAGACCTGTAAAATATTTATTTGCAGTTCTAAATCTCAATCTCATTGCTGTTAGATGGGAAAAATAATCTAAAATGTACAGTACGTTTGTAAAGTACAATTGAAAATTTAAATCATTATAATATCTGTACTGGATTTAATTTACCAATGTGTCTTCCAAATGATTAATCCATTAATTAAGTTTGCTTTGCAAAATACGTTTTGTCTTTTCTTTTGATTTTGGGGTGAAATATGACATTTATCTGTGAGATTTATGATTACTTTCATTTGGTTAGTAACTAAGAGTGTGTTTTGATAAGTAGGGCAGAGTGGGGCAAGTTGCCACAATGTTATGTTTCAGTAGCTCTAAAGTATGGTTTATTATGCAAACTGCATAGAACAAAACTATTTGTGAAGCATGTCCCCCAAACTAAATTTCTAGTATCAAGATAGATGTTGGGTAAATAAGTGAACACAGTAAACACAGACATGCATTAAGATCAAAGTCAGTTGTATGATGTATAGTTGAACTGTTCTCAGGAATATTTTTTCATAAACATCAGATCATTGATAGAGTTATCGCATCTCTTTCTTGTGCTATCACACAATTGTTTTTCCTCTTTTTTACAAGATGTAATTAAATGCATTTTACTTATGCATTACTTAATGCATTAGGTAACATGAACTAACAATGAACAATACTTCTGGAGCATTCATGAATGTAGGTTAATGTTAATTGCTACATGTACATTTTTAACATTTCAGTTTGTATAAATTACAATTGGTATATCATGAAGTTACATAAATTAACAATAAAAAATTATGTAAATCTAGTATAAATTAACATTCACCTAGATTGATAAATTGTTGTTCATCATTAGTTAATGATATTTAATGCATTCATTTTAACTAACTGAAAATGTTTGTCATGAAAACGTGTCACAAAAAGGTAAAGCATTAAACGTTATTTTGGCGATAACAGTGGAAATTTCCAATAGATTTTTTGAAGCCTAAAACAAATGCATACATAAATTGATGTTCAGAAATGTGACAACTTCCCCACCCTGCCCTACATGGACACCTGCTAAGGATGCATGCTTGATAAGAGATTCAAGGGTGGTGGTGCCCTCATGTGGTGCTGACTGATTATTACAGCTCTCATTGTCACAGCATTGTGGAGGTTACTTCAGGTTTACAATATATTACCAGTTAACTGATATATATTAACAGAAATATATTCTATATTCTGCAAACCAGCTGTTCTCAAGTAGTAGTTGGTTACAGAAGAACCTCACGAAGTAGCAGTTAATGTTGGGCACAAGCAATACGTGACCCTGGACTACAAAACCAGTCATAAGGGTCAATTTTTCAAAATTGAGATTTATACATTAACCCTTTAAAACCGGCTGTGTCGGCGCCGACACATCAGACCAAGCTGTATTCATGTTACCATAACTCTTCTACCGTTTGGACTATCAAAATAATTCAAATTGCTCCTGATAGCAGACAACATGCGCTTTTCGGCAATATATGGCTTATTACGGTAATTTCTTGCGCTCCGTCAACAAATGACGGCAGATTTCCGGGAGAGCGGAAGGAGAATTTGAATGGAGAGATAGGGAGCGGAGTTTGTTATTGCATAAAATAATAAACAAAATGAACAAAAACATGGTCAAGGAGGAGTAAACAGCATAAGAGTCGATTAGGATGATTTTTGATGAGACTTTGGGAGCAGGCTGAGTGAGACTTTTTCACATGTGGTGTGTGCGTCGCTATAATGAGTCCGCGCATGTAAATGAATGGATGCACGCATGTACATGCATGTGTACATGTGTGCGTGTATGAACAAAAAAGCCTCCTGAATGAAAACTGTGCAACCCAGTGTCCCAAAAATACTTGTATATATGTATTATAGTTGAATTTTGAAGTAAGAAGTGTTGGATTATTTCGATCATGATTTTTCTCTTTTTTTTCTAAATAATAATAAAAAAAAATATTCCGTTTTTTTTATTTTTGTCTATTTAAATTCTGTTCACAAACTCAAAACACAAGATTAATGGTCAAAAACTATACTTTTTGGAAAGCCATTTGTTTTCTGAAAAAAAAGACACCTTGCACTTGAAAATAGCACATTCTGTTAGAATTTTACAGTCAAATAAACAAAATGTGTGAAAATGACCTATTTTACCCTTAGGTTTTAAAGGGTTAAAATAGATTAAGCTTTCCGTTGATGTATGGTTTGTTAGGATCGGACAATATTTGGCTGAGATGCAACTATTTGAACATTTGGAATCTGAGGGTGCAAAAGAATCTAAGTATTGATCAAATCGCCTTTGAAGTTGTCCAAATGAAATTATTAGCAATGCACATTACTAAATAAAAATTAAGTTTTGATATGTTTACGGTAGGACATTTACAAAATATCTTCATGGAACATGATCTTTACTTAATGTCCTAATGATTTTTGGCATAAAAGAAAGATCAATAATTTTGACCCGTACAATGTATTTTTGACTATTGCTACAAATATACCCCAGCGACTTAAGACTGGTTTTGTAGTCCAGGGTCACATGTGACGTCGGAATGCCGTTGCCCTTCCATCAGTGGCTGTTGTTTAAAGTCCCTATAATAGCCTAGATAGAGACCAATGTTCATTTCTAGACAGGACTACTGCAATGCTTTTCTGGCTGGACTTCCATCAAACACAATCAAACCTTTACAAATGATTCAGAATGCAGCGGCACAACTGGTCTTCAACGAGCGCAAAAGAGCCCATGTTGCACCTCTCTTTATCTTCCTGCACTGGCTCCCGGTTGCAGCTCGCATCAAGTTCCAAGACACTGATGCGCGCATATAGAACAGCCACGGGCTCAGCACCCTCCTACTTCCACTCACTATTAAGAATCTACATCCCCTCCAGGGGCCTCATTTATAAAATGTTGCGCAGAAACCATCCTAAATTTGATCTTACGATCATCTTGCGAATATGCGTACGTTTGACTCATAGAATGAACGTACGAACAGAAAACGCGTGTATGCCTCTCTTTCAGATGTAAAATATATGAATCGCAAATTATCTTGAACTTGCGCGCAACTGAATGGTTTCAGCTTTCTGCCTTGTAAACGACTCCTAATTAATGTCATTAACATATAAAATATCACCAATCATCATAATTTAGAACAGCGAGCTGCAAGAACAGCTTACATTTTCAAAAACCTGTAATACTCCGACAATAAAAAGTGCATACGTGTGCTCAGACCCTGACGTGACGCTAAGCACTTTTCCACGTCAAAGACAGTTTTTATAAATATGAGTGCTGGCGTGGATTTAAGCGTACGCACACTCTAAGATCAAATCTGAGCGTACGCACGCTTTATAAATGAGGCCCCAGAAGTCTGAGATCTATGAGTGAGCGACGCCTCATGGTACCATCACAGAGAGGCACAAAATCACTTTCCAGAACCTTTTCGTTCACCACTCCTGGCTGGTGGAATGATCTTCCTACCCTTATCCGGAATGCTGATTCCCTGACAATTTTCAAGCGACACCTGAAAACTCAGCTCTTTCGTCACCATTTGACCTCATCTTAAAAAAATAAATAAATAAAAAGCTTTCTCTTTCCTTAATCTCTTGCTGTCTAGCTTGTAATAATCTGAACAATGCCTGAAATTTTGTATTGCAAGCACGTCCTGCATTTATATGAATCTTATTTAATTGTATTGATAGAGGCAATATAATAGATCCATGTGTATGTAAAATGGTAAAGCATTAATATCCTTTTGTTTGCTGAGGTTGAGCTGTCAGAATATACACAATGTAATGTTCAGTGGTTTATAACTTAATCTGCATTATGTGGCTTGCAATAGTTTTTTAAAACTGGGGTAAAGGACAATTTAAAAAATGGACGATTAAAAAATTTTTCCTGTTTAGTTTAATTTAGATTTGAAAGTAAACTACCCTAATCTGTGGCACATAAATTCAGGCAGCTGAGTTACTGTTGTGTACAGGATCATTTTGGGATATTGTAATGTCTACAGGGTTAAAAAAGACAAAAGAGGATGAAGTATTCTTTTGCATGTCTGGTTTATTCTACTAAACTATAGAAGAGATCATCACAGCAATCTGTGTTTGCAGAGATCCAGCTAATATTTTCACTCCTCGTCAGCCCCCCTCTGTTAGAAAGAAAAAGAAAAGGAATGTTGGAAGATGAGAATTTTAACTTGATTCAGTTCCAGTTTTGTGACCAAAATCCCGTTTTAAGTGCCTACTCTTACCTTAGAACCTGTGTCACGGCTCTTGGCTCTCAGCTTGTTGACCTGAGATTCAGCAATATCAGCCCTCTCCTCTGCCTCATCCAGCTCATGCTGCAGTTTACGGAACTTGCCCAGATTAGAATTGGCTTGTTCTTCCTACAGAATACACACAACAGTATTTGTTAAAATTAGTCATATACATTAATTGCGTATGATCATATCATATGCCACCAGTGGGGGGAAAGTACTCACAGCCTCCTCAGCGACTCTCTTGTAGGACTTGACCTTCAGCTGTAGTTTGTCCACCAGGTCCTGCAGGCGTGATAGATTCTTTCGGTCTTCCTCAGTCTATGCAAAGCAAAAAAAATTAAAAATTAAGTATGCATTATATATTTAAATATTGTAAGACTGCATTTTATGCATTTAATAAATGGAATACATTTATGTATTTACTGTATTGACCCGAATATAAGACGACCCTGATTATAAGAAATTGTGGCTTAATGGTTAGAGAGTCGGACTCGTAATCCAAAGGTTTCAAGTTCGAGTCTCAGGTCCGGCAGGAATTGTAGGTGGGGGGAGTGAATGTACAACGCTCTCTCCACCCTCAATACCACAACTTAGGTGCCCTTGAGCAAGGCACTGAACCCCCAACTGCTCCCTGGGCGCTACAGCATAAATGGCTGCCCACTGCTCCGTGTGTGTGTTCACTGCTGTGTGTGTGAACTTTGGATGGGTTAAATGCAGAGCACAAATTTCCGAGTATGGGTCACCACACTTGGACAAATGTTACGTATGTGTCATTTGTACTACTACTTTTGAAAAATAATAAAACTTTTTTTTAAAGAAATAATCACAAAATATTTTAATTTGAATAGTAAATCCCCTTTTTTTGTCAAAAATTAAAATGTTTAATTTTCATTAATTAAAATATAAATTAAATCAATGTTTTATGCCTTCATCTGATAACCAGTAAAATGTAAATACACACAGAATTTCTGAGGGGAAAAAAAAACATTTCATAAGGCTACTGTAAGAATAAATAAAAATAGTTTGTATGCATTCAAATAATTAGACATGCTAAAACACAGAATTTGGTAACAATAAAACATAAGGTGAGAAAAAAATAAAACATTTCATAAGGCTACTGTAAGAATAAATAAAAATAGTTTGTATGCATTCAAATAATTAGACATGCTAAAACACAGAATTTGAACATGTTTAAAGGCTGCAGACCCTAGTGGAAAAGTCAGAAGATATTTTATGTATTCTTACTAAAGACCAAAAATCTTAAGATTTAAATGTTCTTTGTTTCTTACTTGGCATCCTCCAGCTCCTCAGTCCTCTGGATGGCATCAGTTTCATACTTGGTTCTCCACTGAGCCACCTCAGAGTTTGCCTTGGACAGACTACGCTGCAGCTCAGCCTTGGCCTCCTGCTCCTCCTCATACTGTTCCCTCAGCAGATCAGCATCATGACGAGCAGACTGAACTGCATGAGCCAGGGCATTCTTAGCCTGGAGACAAACACATATTTGGTGCCAGTGGATTTTTATTTCTTAATTACTTAAATCTTTAGCAAAATTTTGGACAGAGAAGGAGATTTTGAAAACCTTGATTTCCTCCTCTAGTTGTCTCTTGAGGTCTTCAATCTGCTGAGTGTTGGACTGCTTGCCTCTGGTTAACTGAGACACCAGGGAGTCTTTCTCCTCTAGCTGTCTGGACAGTTCACCTGAAATGCAATAAAAAATGTATCATTATGGTATCTTTGGTAACATAACATAATATTTTGTTTTCTTACCATTTTCAGTTTGCAGCTTGGCTTTTTGCATGGTGAAGTCATTGATTGTACGCTGGCCTTCCTCAGCCTTGGTTCTGTACTCACTCATCTGGTCTTCCAGAGATCTGCACATTTTCTCCAGGTTTGCCTTGAGGATGAATTATAAGATCGTTGATTACTTTCTTTCACTGGATTATTTAGACTCTTAGCATCATTTCTTTTACTTACCTTTGCCTTCACAAGCTGCTCCATGTTGGACACCACATCATCCAGTTCCAGTCTGAGTTCACTCTTCTCTTTCTCCAGCTTCTGCTTCACTCTCTGAAGGTTGTCGATCTGCTCTCCCAGATCAGCTACACTGTCGGCATGTTTCTTCCTCAGTGTAGCAGAGGTGGCCTCGTGTTGCAGAGTGGACTCTTCAAGGTCTCTGCGCAGCTTCTGTAACTCAGCTTCACGTTTCTTGTTCATCTCAATCTGAGCAGCAGTGGCTCCACCAGCCTCCTCCAACCTCTCACTGATCTCCTCCAGTTCTCTGGACAGATCAGCTCTCTGTTTCTCAACTTTAGCACGAGCAGCTCTCTCAGCCTCCAGCTCTTCCTCAAGCTCTTCAATTCGGGCCTGATGTGAGGAAAACCAAAGTTACACCTAGCATTCCTAACTTTCCAACTATGTAACCTTTTAAGAATGATGAATTTTACCTGCAACTCCTTCAGTTTCTTCTGGAGTTGGGATGCCATTGTCTGCTCATCTTCAATCTTGCTATTGAGCTGGCTTATTTCAAAGTCTTTTCTGCCAAATAGGATGACACAAAATGGATTAAACTTTTTTTAATATTAAAACTGAATTTTAATTATTTTATAATATATAATATATCTTACTTCTTTAGCCGCTCCTCCAGCTGCTGCTTATCATTTTCCAAATCCATCACATTCTCTTGAGTCAACTTCAAGTCACCCTCAAGCTTTCTTTTAGCTCTCTCAAGATCCATGCGAATTTTCTTTTCTTGTTCCAAAGAACCTTCAAGCTAAATTTAGGCCAAAATAATTATAACACTTACAGTATAAATAATAAATTATTATGCAATTCCTTACAAAATTTCTTCATTTGAATTCTAGTTTCATGCGTTCTGGCTCTTACATCATCCACTTGTTGCTCCAGCTTGGCTTTGGCTTTAGTGAGAGTGTTGACTTTGTCTTCCTCACTCTGGAGGTCATCTAGTGTTTGCTGATGGGCCTCCTGCAGAGCTTTCTTCTCCTTGGTCAGCTTAGCGATGATCTCATCCAAAGCTGCCATCTCTTCTGTCAGGTTTTTAACCTGTAGAAATGTGTCATTGTATCAGTGGACTCCTAACAAACCATTTTTACGTCTCTAACATGTGTTGAAAACTGACCTTGTTCTCAGTAGCGTGTTTCTCTTTCTCCACTTTGGCCAGAGTGAGCTCAAGATCATCAATGTCCTTCTTGAGCTCAGAACATTCATCCTCCAGCTTTCGTTTCTTTGCAGTCAGCTCAGCATTCATTTCTTCTTCATCCTCCAGTCTCTCAGTCAGCTCTTTGGCTTTAGCCTCAAGCTGGATCTTGCTCTTGATCAGGCCCTCACATCTCTCCTCAGCATCTGTTAGATTATCTTGCTCCTATCAGCGTGAAAAAGAATTTATTATTAATTTAGATTTGTGTGTGTGTGTTTGACTTCTGAAAAGTAAAAACTTACAGACTGCATTGCAAGTTGAAGGTCATTCTTCTCTTGGAGAAGAGAAACCATCTTTTCCTCAAGCTCCTTTCTGCGGGCTTCAGATTTGGCATAAGCCTCCTTCAGCTTGGTGAATTCTTCCTTCATGTTGGCCATTTCTTTCTCAGTCTCAGCAGATTTCAGCAGAGGCTTAATCTTGAAGTAAAGCTTCATCCAGGGCCAATTCTTGACACCCATGAAGGCACGTATGTTCCACTGGATCACCAACAAAGAATCTCTGTAGATATTAAATAAGAATGTTCAGTCTTGCATTATAAATTGTAAGTTGGAGAAAAGAAATAAAGTCTGAAGTGCTGAAAATTAACCTTCTATCCACAATTTTCTGGAACTCAACTCTTGATAGAAAACCACGAGACACGGACTGAATTCCAGTAATAATAAGTGCAAGACGGTCATCTCGCATCTCCTCAAGTGTACCCAGAAGACCAGCCTTAAAAAACACCTGAATAGCAAATAATTTGTTGTCAAAAAGAATGAAAATGGAACAGTGCCTTTGTAAAAAGTTATTGTTAATCTAAAAATACCTTAGTATGTCCTAACTTGTACTGGCTGTGATCAATGTCCAGAGAACCCAGAAGTTTTTCTGCACCCTTCTTATTATCAATGAACTGTCCCTCAGGGATAGCAGCAGGATTTAGGATCCGGTACCTACAAAAAAGAAACACATTAATAGAGGTCGACCGATAGTGGATTTTACCGATACCGATAGCTAGGTTGGACCACACTGTCTATACACTGATAGCGATTAATCAATCGATAGTTTTCGAAATGGATACTGAAAGAAAGCTAGTGCTTTACTATTTAAAAAAAAAAAGTAACAGTACTGAACCATACATTGTAAATGAATAAAAATATTAATATTATTTACTATATTGATCATTAAAAGGGTGGTTGATTGCAATTTCACTTTTTTAACGTTAGTTAGTGTGTAATGTTGCTGTTTGAAAATTCTGGAAGTTTAATGCCTACAAAAACGGCTGGTAAGGGACTACAACGAACTATTTCCCGGGTCTGATACGTCACGGACCCAGATAAACCCCGCCCTCAGGAACATGTAAGGAAGGGGGCGAGGCCATGTTGTGCTGCTTTAGAGAAGAGGAAGAGAAAACTAGGGGTGCACGTAAAAATCTATTCATATATGAATCGCAATTCTGTCTTTAACGATTCTAATGGATTCACAAGTTTCAAAATTAATGTTCTAAAACAGCGGTTCTTAATACTGTTCCTCGCGTCGCCCTGCTCTGCATCTCTTTCTCTCTCACTCTCTCTCATTCAGATCGTCAGATCAGCTCCAACAAACTGTTCCAAATATACATTTTCACATAGCAATGAGAAGCGTTATACATGGACGCATGTGGGGTTGCCGTACTGTATTAAAGCTTTAATCAGAATAAACCTGTATATTAAAAGCTAACATAAGCAGTAGCATAATAACAGCGTATCTAAAAGTATGAGACAACAAACAAACAAACATACCATTAAGAGCCGTGCTTGCACAGGTTCTGCGCGATCCTCTTCACTAATATCCTCTACGTCTCAATTGGGCTCAAATTGATAAGCAATATAGACAACGCCATTGTTTACAATACAACCAGAGCACATGCCACCGAGCTGAGGGCGGGACATTTAGATGCACGCTCGGTGGTTTAGCGAATCACAACACACTGAGCCAGCTAACCAATCAGAGCCCATCACGTATTTCTGAGGGAGGTGCTTCATAAAAACAGGAAATAATCGAGGCGTTTGTCAGATAAGGGACAGAGCGGTGTGGAATAAAGGTAAATTATATGAAAAATAATGCGTTTTTAAAAAAACTAAGCATGAACACATGTTAGACTGCACCCCATAAACACAATCAAGCCTAGAAAAAAAAAAAAACAATAAACCACCTCTTTAAAGTTATTTCATAGTTTGCTAATGTTAAAAGAAGAAATTTATTTGATTTTTTTTAAATGTAGCCTATTAGTTGCTAATAATGAATGTTAAAATGAACACACTCTAACAAGGAACGATACTTCTACAGTTTTCATTAATGCTACGAATGGACTCTTATTGTTAAGTGTTAACATTTAATTTCAACAGTCATGCTTAAAGATAGCCATCTTTAAATATCTACACAAGGCCATAGCATTAAAATTACATACATATGGATATTGTATGTGTACTCACACACTTATGCTTCTATTTTTTAAACACTTGATGATTATCTAATTAAAAAAAATGTTAGTCACACACCGGGGAAAAAGCGCAGCACTGCATCTAGGAGAACTCAGAGGTATCACACACACACACACACCAGACGCTTTGCGTTCAATTCAAGTGGCAGTCTAAAAAAATGTATTTAATCCCCAAACGGACATAAGTTTGCTTCAAGAATGAACAGTGTGACATAAATGAGTTTGAAGTTCGGTGTTTAAAATAACAGAGCAAGCGGAAAGAGAAATCGCGATCTATTACAGCTCTCTATATGAAGCATACAGATTTTATTAGAGCCACAGAAAGACAAACGTTTTGCTGAAAAATGCACAATACATAATTTATAGCCTAGGGTGAAGTCATTATGTACATTCACAATGATTTGGGACAAATTTAATGTAATTTAATAGAAAACTATGTGAATGACGCTCTGTTCTGCGGCAGGCTTTTCTGTCGGCTGTATTTAAATGTGAGTCTGGAGTTTCCCGCTCTGTGCAGCGCACAGTGTCAAAATAAACTGACAGTGATTTCTGACTCTAGAGGCCGCTCTCCTACTGTATAATGCCAGCGGACCCTTCTCAGCCACTCCAGCAATGGTTGCAAACTGGAAAACTATTGGCATGGATTTTTGCCAATAACAGATAGTTGCGGCAATCAACTATCGTTGCCGATTAATCGGCAAAACCGATGAATCGGTTGACCTCTACACATTAACAATCATTTTATGCTTTTAGTGCATTATACTTATTTTATTTTTTTTACAATTGTTTTTTTAAACATATGTATTTGTTTATTTCTTGCAAATGCTGCAAACAGAGTTGGTGATGAAATTTGCAACAACTTAACAGACACGACATTATTTTGTAGAACATAAAAGCCATTTAGTTTCATACTTACCGTTGTTTGAAATCTCCATACAGGATCCTGTTGGGAAATCCCTTTCTGCAGATTCTGATGCCCTCCAGCACACCGTTACAGCGCAGCTGGTGCATGACCAGAGGATTCTCCATCGCCCCGGGATTCTTAGTCTCATTGGGGATGATGCAGCGCACAAAGTGAGGGTGAGTTGACCTCAAGTTGGTCATCAGCTTGTTCAGGTTCTCCTGTTGGTAGACCATAAAGAATTTGAATTTATATGCTATAAAACCATGTGAAACAAAGCAGTGTTATATTATTAAAGGATCTTACATACCCTATGGAGGGCTGACACTGTCTGGAATGAAGAACCCTTCTTTTTGGTACCTTTGCCACCCTTAGCAGCATCTGCAGATGTGAAATACATTTTTGTTGTTACTATTATACAGTAAAATTAGTGCATATTATATGTTCATGTCACACTTCAGTGTGTACTTGCCTGAGTCAGCACTAGCATAATTAGCAAACAGAATACCCAACATCTTAAGAGTTGACTTCTGGAACAACCCTACAACAGTCTCATTAAGAGGGTCCTTGTTCTTCACCAGCCAGTTTGAAATGTTGTAGTCAACTGTGCCAGCATAGTGAACCAGGGCAAAATGGGCTTCTGGTTTACCCTTGACAATCCTGGGCTTCTGGAAGTTAGGATTTTTGCCCAAGTGGTTGTCATAAAGCTTAGCTTTGAATGTTGCATCACTGGCTTTGGGGAACATGCACTCCTCTTCAAGGATGGACATGATACCCATGGGCTAAAATGAGTAGTAGGTTGTGACAGTCAATATATCAGTATGACTAAAAAATAGCATCTCCCCCACACACACACATACACAGTATATTTATTAATATTCACCCACCTTCTCAATTAGCTCAATACAAGCCGCTAAGTCCATGCCAAAGTCAATGAACACCCACTCAATACCCTCCTTCTTGTATTCCTCTTGCTCCAACACAAACATGTGGTGGTTGAAGAACTGCTGCAACTTCTCATTAGTGAAGTTGATGCACAGCTGCTCAAAGGTGTTGTACTGCAGGTAGAATATATTGTATAATCACACTGACAAAGTAACAAAGAACTGAAGTTCTTGAATAACAATAATCAGTTGATGTCAGCTTACATCAAAGATCTCAAATCCAGCAATGTCCAGCACACCAATGAAGTACTGGCGAGGCTGTTTGGTGTCCAGGGATTGGTTGATTCTCACAACCATCCAGAGGAACATCTTCTCGTACACTGACTTTGCCAGAGCACCAATAGAGTAGTACACCTGACAAAGGAAATATTAAACTTGCTGAATTTGACACTGCAAACTCTACAGAGTGATTTGTCAGTGATGTGAGAGATACAGTTTTGTTTGTATATCTTGGGAGGACTGTAATGTCCATTAGAATATTTGGAAACACTTTACAATAAGTTTCCTTTAATTTATTACCTAACACGAACAAACAATAAACAATACATTTATCACAGTATTTATTCATCTTTGTTAATGTTAGTTAATGAAAATACAGTCGTTCATTGTTAGTTAATGTTAATTCACAGTGCATTAACTAATGTTAACAGGCACAAATTTTGATTTTAATAATGCAAAAGTAAATGTTGAATTTAACTAAGATTAATAAATGCTGTAGAAGTATTGTTCATTCTTAGTTCATGTTTACTAATGTTAACTAATGAACCTTATTGTAAAGTGTTGCAGAATATTCTTTTCATGTGTTACCTGCTGGACACTTTGTCCCTTGGTGACCCACTCATTTCCTACTTTGACTCTCGGGTGGCACAAACCCTTGATCAAGTCAGCTGAGTTTAGGCCCATTAGATATGCAACTTTGTCAGCATCTACATGTTAAAAAAAGAATACAGAGCTATGACTCTATATACAACATATCTTGGACTTTTTCCATTCATAAAGTTGAGATTGCAATTTAGATAAAGTTGCAATTTATACTGACCCTCAGTCCCATCAGCCTCTGCCTGTTCCTCTCGTTGCTTCTGCTTGAACCTCATGTTGCCGTAGTGCATGACGGCACCAACCATTTTGTAGATGCTGTTCTTCTCCTCTTGGGTGAAGCCCAACACATCAAACGCATCCTACAACAAATATACAAAGCGTCTTAAAATGCTTAAAGTGGAAGTGAAGCAGTCAAGTTTACATTATTTAGTAAATTGATTTACACTTTAATTAAAAATTCATAACAAACATTATTAATGTGACAGTTTTAAAGAAAAAAGGATGTTTTGTTTTAGCTTTTGGAGGAAGGATGCCGCCATCTTGCAGAACCACAGCGTGTGACATCACGGGGTTGGCGAATGTACCTGCTGTTAAGAGAATGCAGTTTAACTAATCACCTCTCTGAATGATCGGGCTAGTGCTGCTTTATCATTCTCACGTTTTTAAGCCTCGTCAGTTTAAACATTAAAACGTTTAAGCCATTCGAAAGCATGTTAGCACGAAAGTGATATCAATGTGGTACTCGCGTGCTGTGACAGATTGTTTCTCTGCACACATGCGCAAAATTGAGTACCAAATTGAGTCCTCTTTCTAGTCTGCTTGAGAAAATGCACAGAATATTATGTCAGAATGGCTGTTTTGGCGAGTATCCACGTAAACACGTTTTTCCGATCTGCTCTTCACCCCAAACCAGAGCAGGTTCGCGACTTCTGACAGCAGTACTGCTCAGTCCCCTCGCCGTATCTGTTGAAATGCAAGAGCAATTGCACTGATTATGGGCTCAACAGTCCTTTCAGGTTTGTCTTCCTCCATTTCAACAAACATGAGTACATAATGTAAAGATATACTTATATATTACTTTACTGGCCAACGGAACGAACCAACCCCGTGACGTCACACGCTGTGGTACTGCAAGATGGCGATGCCCTTGCTCCAAAAGCTAAAACAAAACATCCTTTTTTCTTAAAAACGGTTACATCAATAATTTTTAATTAAAGTGGAAATCACTTTACTAAATAATATAAACTTGACTGACTGCTTCACTTCCACTTTAATATTCTTCTTTTTGGCAAGTACATTAAAAGTCTTCCTTTAAACTCTTTAAAGGAATAGATGGCCAAAACTAAGAATCATTTAGTCATCTTAAAGTCGTTCTAAACCTATGACCGACTTACTTCTGTGGAACACAAAAGGAGATGTTTTTCCAACATATTCGCGCTACTCTTTTCCTTACTCAAAACTATCATAGCTTTGGAAGAACAAGTTGTGTGGACCTTTACTTTTTGGAGCTTGATAGCCCCTGATCATTATATGTTTTTACTGTATGGAAAAGCCAGGACAAAAAGTAAAAAGTCCTAATGAGAGAATTAAACATTTTGGGTGGACTAATATTTTATAACATGGTATCTTGTATTGTGAACTGTCTTGGTGTTAACAAACACCCACATCAGTGGCCACCAGCTCGTCACCGTCATCAATAGAAGCCACTTGAGTCTCTCCTTGGGATATGAAGCAGTAGTCAAAGGGGTTGTTGGTGATGAGCAGCATCTCTAAGGAGAAATGGGAGCAGAGATTTAAAAAGACAGTAATTTGAGACAGTAATGGCAAAAGATATGACGGGTGATTTTACCCAGCAGTTCTGGTTTCTTCTGAGACAGGATCTGGTAGAAGATGTGGTAGTCTCTCTCAGCCTTGAGCTGGAAAGTCACACGAGACTTCTCCAGCAGATCTAAATGAATTGATGCATAGATGAATAACATAACAGATACATTTCATCAATGTGTGATTGTTGAAATGATGTTGGGCAGTAAAGTACTTACAAGTCTCAATGTCAGCAGAAGATAACTTTCCACTGACGCCAAAATGAATACGGATAAATTTACCCTGTAAACATAGCATAACATGCTCATATAGAATATCATGAAACCAATATAAAATGACAACACCAATGTGAACCACACTTACAAATCTGGAAGAGTTGTCATTTCTGATGGTCTTGGCATTACCAAAAGCCTCCAGAGCAGGATTACACTGGATGATTTGATCCTCCAGAGTACCCTGAGCATCACATTTGTATATTAATTGTGTGAAACATTTGTTAAATTCATAATTGATATATTTATGTAGACATCATTAATTTATATAAATTTAAAAAAAAATGTATGCTATCCTAAGGTATATTCATTCATCCAGCATTAGCCATTCTTTGTGAATTAAACACCTTTTTCTCGGCTGATGCATCCTTCTTGCCGGTTGTCACTGCTGCAATGCTTGCAAAGTACTGGATTACTTTTTTAGTGTTCACAGTCTTTCCAGCACCGGATTCTCCGCTTTGAATAAAAACAGCTCATTAAAATTCTCATAATAAGCAGCATAGAAAGAAAATATTGGTGAAAGGAGGAATGTTATACTACATCATGATATGCATTACGTACGTGATCAGGACAGACTGGTTTTCTCTGTCTGTGAGAAAAAAACACAAGAAAGTTTCTTTGTAAATTATATACACATTGCATTATAAATCTCCAAAGAATATTACAAGTTAGATCATCACCTGACAGCATGTACTGATAGGCGTTGTCAGAGATGGAGAAGATGTGAGGAGGAGCTTCACTCCTCTTCTTTCCTCTGTAGGCATTGACGACTTCCTGGTTGTACACCGGCAAAAACTTGTAGGGGTTCACAGTGACACAGAAGAGCCCAGAGTAGGTCTGTAAGAGATTCACAGCAGGTTCAGATCTGCTCGTACGTGATAAAGTGAATGTGTGAGTGTTTGAAGACTCCACTCACGTAGATCATCCAGGCTGCGTAACGCTCTTTGAGGTTAAACAGCACAGCGGGCTCGTGCAGGAAGGTGAACATCGCCATGTCCTCAATTTTATCGAACTTTGGCGGGTTCTGAGGGTGAACATCAACGTCCTTCACAGTGACTGTCTGTGGATATTATACAAAAGATGTTTCACACTTCAAATCTAAAGAACTAGGTACTCTGCATTGACACCATTACTGTAAATAAACTATCCAGAGATTAGACCATACCTTCCCAAATTCAGTGTTAACAGTGACTTTGTCACCGTCTCTACTGGTGATGGAGGCTTTGACATACTCAACCTCAGGATCACACACAAAGCATTCCTTCTTCATGTCGAAGGTCCGAGTTTGGGCCTCCAGACGCTCCTTGTCTGACTTCCGTAAGAATGAAGCAGCAGCTCCAAACTCCGCCATCACAGCATCCCCCATCTTTCAGTCAGGCTGAGCCAAAGATGACAAGATTCTCTGAACTTATAAAACTTGTTTACAATTAAAAAAAACAACAACATAAAATATAATCTTATGCAAATATATACTTATGATGATCAGATTCACCGATTTGCATCAGTGTATTTACATAAAAGTTAATGATGTGATGCATAGATTTAAAAAAGTGTGCATTGGGCACAAGTTGGCATTTGTATTATCATGCATCATTTCTAACATATTTGCGTAGGTAAAAAATTATTTGTAGATGTGGTATACTTTTACTTAGAGATTGAGCAATAATTTGTGACCAATATTTTATAGATACAAGGATTTATCCTCCTTGAATTGTCTCAAGCACGTTCTCTTATCACCACTGCTGCTATGTGAATACGACGTATCTCAACACTACGGAGACCGACCGAGACAGCAGCATAGTTCTGGCCCAGATCCAGCCCACATCTGGCCCGTGTGAAATCCATGCGGGCCAGTTGTGGGCTGGATCTGGGCCGACACTGCTTGCTGTCTGGGGAGGCTTGTCCTGAAAGTCACATATAGATTAACATGGCCGAGGTAGAGCTAGGAAGATGCTTCCACCAAATAATTACAGTGAACCAAAGAAATGAAAGCAAACTATCTATACCATATTGAATTGCATAGCATCTTTTTTCCCCATTACATCGTATTGCATTGAATTGAATTGTGTTGAATCGAATCGAAATCAGATCACACTGCATCATAATAGGGATGAATCGCATCACATTGGTAGCTGCTTCATATGTATCTTTAATGTGATGTATCGTTGGCTATTCATCCAGATACGTATTGAATCAGCCTCAGTTATGGAAATGCACATCCCTAATATATACTGTATTAGTGCATACAAATTAAGATAATTACCATGAGCATGTCCACCATATAT
Source organism: Onychostoma macrolepis (assembly GCF_012432095.1). NCBI lineage: Eukaryota > Metazoa > Chordata > Actinopteri > Cypriniformes > Cyprinidae > Onychostoma > Onychostoma macrolepis. The sequence goes on along the minus strand of NC_081178.1, from coordinate 1,901,028 downwards.
ACCTAATATTTCTAATCAGCTCTTGCTCTATTAGTAAGCAAGATTCAAAATGAAAATAGTGCATAGAAAAAGTGATGACGATTATAAAAGCCTTCCTTACCAGACAAAATCCAAGATTTTCCTTGCAATTCAATCCTTGCAATGAAAAATAAACATCATTATTAAAAACTCATCCTATTCTATTGTTCAGTCCTCATGAACAATTTAGTCAAAATTATCTGTGCTACTGTGAATCAATCAAAATTTTACTAATACAAACCGTCTTACCTTTAGGTGGTACAATGATGTGAACACTGTGCTGTAACGAATCTCTTTATATAGAGGCACAATGACTGACGTTGACTCTCTGTATTTGGTCTGGGTCACTTGTGTGTGTGGCTCTTTCTGGGTGCCTGAAAAAAAATCTTTGTGTGAGTCACAGTAGTTTAGCATGTGGTGTGTGGCAATAGTGTGAAGTGAAGATCAGAAAGGATCTAAATCACAATGGTGCTATTTTTGTCCCATATGTGTTACTTTTTTTTTTTTTGTGTGTGTGTGTGTTATTTAATTTATACTTTTTTAAAAATTTGTTATTGTTTTTGTTGTTAGATATCAGATATTGTGTGTGTGTGTGTGTGTGTGTGTGTGTATAAGATCAGAAAGGATCTTAATCACAATGTTGCTGTTTTTGTCCCATATGTTACTTCAAAATTCAAATATATATATATATATATTTATATATATTTGAAATCTAACAAAAAACAAAATAAAAACATAAAAACATAAATTAAATAAAAAAATATTTGATATATAGCAAAAAATTTAATATCAAAATTTAAGTGTATGTGTGTGTGTGTATATATATATATATACACACACACACACTTACATTTGGATATTTTGTCATTTTTTTTGCTACATATCAAATATCTATCTATCTATCTATTTACAAACAAATTGCCTTTGGGTGGGGGGTGGACAGAACATAACAGTTGTGGACACTCTTGTATAATGCGTCAGAGTTAAACCTGCTTCACACCATCTTTTTTAAATCAAATTATAATCATACAAAGCCTAATTAAATGCAGACATTGTTTTGTCTCACATTATGGATAGTGCAAATATTTATTGTCACATACACATGATATGCTTCAGCTGCGCTAGGATGCTTTTCTAGAACTGGGTGTCGTTTTCCGTCTTCAAAGAGAGAAGGGCATGCACTGGGAATTTCACAAGTTTATCTTTGTGCTCAAGGATAAAGACAAGGTAACAATGCCTCACGAGCAAGATGGCTGTCACGGAACAGTAAAATTGTCAGTAGACAGCTGTAGCGGCAACAATGGATATTTGCGACCTTTTGTTCTCGCCTAATGCAGAGACAGCTGTGACTCTCTTGCTTGTTCTTGTTTGTAGCTATGACCTTTCTTGACTACCCAATGATAAATCCATCACTTGTGTTTTACAAGTTACACAAAGTTCATGTGCAGGCATTCAAATGAACAACAGCTTCATTCATGTTCATCCAGTCGTTTTTTAATTCTTCAGTCTTCCAGCTTTAGAAATATTTCCAAAACAAATACATTAAAATGATTCTGTAAGATACAAAATGCAATTTGTATGTTTACAGAAGTGTATATATTCCGAATACATTACAGCAGTCCTGCGGGTACTGTAACATGGAGGTGCTTGTTCGTTATAATTATTCCATTTTAGTAGAAAGAGCATGATGTGCAGGTCAAACTAACTGTCTTAGCCCCAGACCTGTTACTAAATAGCGATAATGTACAGACAGCATTGATTTGTAGGGGAGCCGCGTGAGCCATCACTCAACCTTTTGTGAGGTTTCGGACCTGCCTTGACCTCTTGTCTCTCAGTTATTCTGCACCCTCTCAACAAGCACCTTACTTAGTCTTAACACTTGGGCAATCTATTCTAGGCTCCTCATCCTTTACAGCACCTCATTCTCAGCTGTCTGCTCACCCTGGTTAATCAGCACTCAGGAATAAGAGTGGAAGAAACAGTGGCACTTTATGGCTATTGAATTTTGTAATCTGAGCTTCCTTTTGTCAGCAGTATAGAATGGTCTTGCATCTGTTGAGTTAAATAGGAATCCATTGTGTCTCGACGTCCTTTCTTCTGCGTAATTCTGGTGTAATTCTTACTGCAGCACATTCAATAAACCCAACAGTGGCAAGGAAAAGACATTTCTTTTTTGAATGAGCCAGCAGATATGATTCTTATTATAGTTTCAGTGAGATATACAGGGGGGTTCATGGTTGTTATAGTTAACTAAAAGTAAAACCATGAATAAAATAAACACTAACTGACATAAAATGTTACAAAATGCAATCTTATTTTATTCCAACTAGATTTCAAGGCAACATTTCTCATTTTCATTTAGTTTAATGATGTACTAAATGACCTAAAGCTAAAACTGAAATAATAATAATAAAATATAAATTGTATGTTGCATAAATTAATAAAAACTATGTAGACATTAAAAAAAAAACTATTAATTGCTAAATTTAGCTAAATATAAAAAAACAATTTAAATATTCATTAAAAAACTATAATAGTTTCTCACTTATAGTAAAATAACACTTGTTCAGAATTCTGCAACAATTTGGGAAATTATCAAAAACAAAGCTAAATGAGTAAATGTTTCAGACTACTCTTTGGTCACTACAGTAAATGTGACATTGATCATGTGTCTCCTTTGTTCATGCAATTTCTGTGTAAATCGCTCTTTGGAACAATCTCAAATCATTCTGGATAACAACATCATCAGGATTTGAGTTTTACTTCAAGTTTGCTGCTTCAAAACCATTTTGAAATTTGTTCAGTTGTTATGCTGATAGCACCACTTGAGACCAAAATGTATTTACAAGAATATAAAATCTGCATCAACTACTGATCTCACTTTTTGTAACCATTGCTTAAAATTTAAAAGAGTTGATCACCAAATGACACCCTCTGGTGGCTGTAGCTGTAAACTGCAATGGTCATGATCATCAGCGCATTATCATGATAGACTGGAGTATCCAATGAACCAGGCTCATAACTTCAGTGTGCATTTGATATTTGAAATATCAACATTAACTTGTACATGTATCCAAAACTTGTGAAATGTTTCCAATGATTTCAAATTATTTTAACAGTAAAAATACAAGATTTTATATTTATATAATATCAACATTAACTTGTACATGTATCCAAAACTTGTGAAATGATTTCAAATTATTTTAACAGTAATAATCCAAGATTTTATATATATATATAATGCACTGTGCATGTGCTACAACATGTGCCCATGTTGAAAACTTGATGGATAGCCCCCATATGCTTCAGAGCTACTGACTCACATAGCGTGGTTGATGCCTGTCACTGTCCCCCAGAGACCTGACCGAGGGGCCATACCCTTCAATTTGTTTTGTTTACAGGGCATTGTTTCCTTTACTTTAGCCTTGAGGACAAAGATAACCTGTTAAATTCCCTCTATGATGGAAGAGATCAGCTAGTGTTGTGTCATGCTTTGAGACATAGTATGTAGGACATCAGTAGAAGTCCATTATTGGCATGAACTCCTACTACTTAAGTTACATGACCTATTGAGGGAGAACAATGCCTCCTCAATGCCGTACTTGACATATTGTTTAACTACCTTGACCTTTTAAAAGCTAAGGCTAGCTCTGTTATTAGCTATGTTAATGCACAAATTGACTCTAATTTATTGAAAATTGTCATTCTCAGGCTTCTATGTTCAAATCTTTATATCCTTAAAAACCTTGTTTATTTCCTAAAGATGTTTTACAGTATGTGTGTCAGAGGCTCCTCTCGTATATATAGTATGTGCTAAGCTTTATGGAACTCTTAATATAGCACAAGTGACAAGTGTTAAAATTGCCACACTTTCTTTATCCTCTCAAGTGTTGAGTAACCCCCTCCCTTCCCAGACTCCTCCTTTATTCAACACGTCTGTCGGAGCCACTGCATCACCTTGAGCAACAACGGGCATTTGTCACATCCGTCCTGCCCAATGAGTAGTTCTGTACTGGACTGTTCACTTTTCTGAAACATTCATTTGGGACCATTGGAAAAGGTAAGTCAACTATATAGATTTATCTACAGCTTTTATATTGATTAGAATTTTTAATATGTATTGTACTGTAATGGTATGACCATTTTTAATCACCTTTGCTGTTACTTAGAATTTTGGGAGATTGACCTGCATTATTGCAGATGATGTGGATTTAATTGCATACATTAATACATATAACCACAATAACCAGAGCACCAAATAAATCTTGGCACAATGACAGTTTTTAGTAGTTAGCTGATGCCTGATTAAAAGGGTTTTAGCAAGTATTTGGACTCACTAGAGGTATAAACAGAGTTTATACCTCTAGTGACAATGCAATTTAGTTTTAAAATAACACAATGTGACAGAAGTTCAATTTGCACATTTCTTTATTCTATTTATCTACAGAGTAATGAATTCAAAGAGACACCAGGTTTTGATGGGAGATGGGAGAACTTCATTCCTCATCATGTCCTTTCTGTTCAAGGGAGAGAAAAAAATGTAAGATTCATTTATCTTATTAGAAATTATAATACATTTTGCCCATGAAAATAGGGCACTAACAGATCTCTCAATAAACTTGGCGTTGAGGAGCTTTGCTTATCAAATTGCATTTTTGACAACAGCCTATTATTTTCTAATTGAAAGTTATTGAAACATTTGTGGGTAAGTTTACACAGTCCTTTATTAGTTCCTTTCCATTTTAATTTTAGTTTGCTTTAGAGTTTATTTCAGTTAATGATAGTATGCATCACATCTGCCAAGTCAATTAACATTTGTATTCTGATAACAAACACTCACCTTAGAGCCAGTGTCTCTGCTCTTGGCTCTCAACTTGTTGACCTGAGATTCAGCAATATCAGCCCTCTCCTCTGCCTCATCCAGCTCATGCTGCAGCTTACGGAACTTGCCCAGGTTAGAATTGGCCTGTTCCTCCTGATTAAAACAAAAGGTTGCTGGCAAAAACAATATATAGAACAGTATATGTTCTGTAAAGGGATGACCCAGAAATGAACTTACCGCCTCCTCAGCAGCTCTCTTGTAGGACTTGACCTTCAGCTGGAGTTTGTCCACGAGGTCTTGAAGGCGAGCCAGATTCTTGCGGTCTTCCTCAGTCTGTTAATAGACTTTTGATTATTTTTGGTCTGGGTGGTTTGAGGATAGGGATATCGTATTGAATAGAGAAAGTGACCTGGTAGGTGAGCTCCTTGATGCGTCTCTCATATTTACGGACTCCTTTCACAGACTCGCTCGCCTTTCTCTGTTCCAGCTCCACCTCGTTTTCCAGCTCTCTCACCTAACCAAACCGAAAATGATTACAAATGTATCAATTCTTTAGCTATTGATCACTGAATCCAAATACTCATAAATAATAGTTATCTTCATGAAAGTAAATAGAAAACATTATTAAGAACTAAGTTTGATAAACTAACCCTGGCTTCCAGTTTCTGGACCTGCTTCTTGCCTCCCTTCATGGCGATCTGCTCAGCTTCATCCAGACGGTGCTGCAGGTCTTTGATGGTCTGCTCCATGTTCTTCTTCATGCGCTCCAGATGAGCACTGGTGTCCTGCTCCTTCTTCAGCTCTTCTGCCATCATGGCAGCATCAGTGATGGCCTTCTTGGCTTTTTCCTCAGCATTCCTGCACTCCTGCACTGCCTCCTCAACCTCAGTCTGGAGCTGAGTATTATCTCCCTCCAGCTTCTTCTTCTGATTCAGCAGACTGGTGTTCTGAACATAGACAATATAGACATTCATATAGTCTTTAGATGATATTATGTACTAAGAGAGGGTTTGAAGTTTTTGTTAGTGTTAAGATGTGGACAGATGTGTCATACCTGAGAATGCAGGAGCTGAACTCTCTCACTGACGTCCAGCAGTTCCTGCTCAGCCAGTTTCCTTCCTCTCTCAGTCTGTTCCACCAGGGATCTCAGCTCGTCCAGTTCAGCCTGCAGCAGATTGTTGCGTCTATCCACGATGGCAATGTTCTCTTTGAGATCATCATTACTGCGCAGAGCGTCATCTAGCTGCAGTTGGGCATCCTGTGAAGGACAAATTTTACAAATAAAAAGACATACAGAATGTCATAAGATTTCAATTTTGTTTTACAAATTGTTGGTAAAGCATACTTTGAGATGTCCGTGAAGACCCTTGAGTTGCTTCTGGGCTTCTGATGCCTGTCTGTTAGCCTGGCTGAGCTGAATCTCCATCTCATTGAGGTCTCCCTCCATCTTCTTCTTCAGTCTGAGAGCTTCATTCCTGCTGCGAGTCTCTGATTCAAGTGAGCTCTGAAGGGTATCAATCATCCTCTGCTGATTCCTCTTGGACTGCTCCATCTCTTCATCTTTCTCAGCCAGCTTACGTTCAATTTCTGCTTTGATCTGACTGAACTCCAGCTGAGCTCTAAGAATCTTTCCTTCTTCATGCTCCAGGGAACCCTGACAGATCAATTACATTGTTTATTAAAAAGCATGTTCATTTCTATTAGCATGACCTTTATTTTGTTCTTTTAAATAAATACACACATAAAACAAAAAATCTCAACAATTACATATTCAGATAATACAACCAATATACCTCAGCCTCTTCCAGAGCTGCTTGAATTTCAGATTTTTCCTGCTCCAGCTGCTTACGCATTTTCTCTAGTTCATGAATGTTCTTTCCACTCTCACCAATTTGTTCAGTGAGATCAGCAATCTCCTCTGTTTAGTTTGCAATGTAATAATGGTTAATACAGAAAAGCCTAGATAAATATTCCATTTAAGTGACATGTGAAAGCTTAGATGAATAATAAATCAATTTCACCTTGCAGGGCTTGAAATGTACTTTTTTACTTGGTAGCACTGATGCTCCCAACTTTAAAAAGTTAGGAGCACCAGCACAAATTTAGGAGCACCCACCAAAAATGAATGAGCACCTTTAATGCAGATTTTAGAGTGCTGTCAGTCACCCATTCACTGCTTTCTGCTGTCAGGTGACAGGGAGCTAACTACCGTGGCAAGTGCAAAGGGCTGAAGAAGAGAGAAAATGAAAAGAACACTGACAGATTTATTTTGTAAACCGCCTAAATTAATCTGAGTTTGGAGAGAGAGAGATCTCCTCTTTGGCGAGGGTTAGGATGGTGTATGTGGTGTTAAATTTTACATTCAGCTCTGCCAATTGCATGGAACGGCTGGCAGCTAAGGGTGTGCGATATTGACAAAAAGTTATATCTCAATATTTTCTAGGTTTTTATCGATAACGATAATTAGACGATATTTTGCTGAGTGTGTTATTGTGCTGATCTTAAAGACTACCGTGGACAGCTGACTTTGATATTCTTCATATTCTGTGTGGTGGTCACTTCACAGCAGTGATAGAAATGAATCTTTTCCAATAAGCTTAAATCTTTAACATATTTAAAGTGAATGCAGTTCATAGAGCACAGTGCATTTCCCGCAGTAGTTAGCTCCCTGTCACCTGACAGCGGAAAGCAGTGACTGAGTGATTGACAGCTAATAACCAATTTAAAATCTGCATTCAATTTAAGAATGTAAGGATGAAGTTATGTAACGTTTGATAGAACGGCAGACTGGTCACCGTATCAGCACACAGAAGTACATAACTGTGAACGTTTTTAGAGAAATTAAAACAGGTCGCACTACAACAATTATATGCACTCGCACAAATGCTCCTAAATGTATTTAGAGGTCGCACAGATTAAATTATGGGAGCATATGCAACCAAAATGGTCGTAATTTCAAGCCTTGCCTTGGAGGTTCTTGTTTTCTCTCTTCATGGTCTCCAGATGATCCAGAGACTCCTCATAAGAGTTCTTCAGTTTGAACAGTTCAGTACTCAGAGATCTGGCCTCCTTCTGGGAGCTTTCCAGCTCACTCTGAGACTCCTCGTATTTCTGCTTCCATTCAGCTAGGACCTGTTTGATAGTTTCAGAGACTTTGATTAGCTACCACTGGAGCTTGATGAACACAGAAAGATTATTTATCTATACAGTAAGTATGTTTTATTCACCTTGTCAAAGTTTCTTTGCTTCTTGTCCAGAGCAGCAGCAGCAGCATTGGATCTCTCCACATCCACCATGAGGTCTTCAATCTCATTCTGCAGTCTGTGTTTGGTCTTCTCCAGTGAGGAGCATTTAGCATTAACAGCTTCCACAGCTTCTTCTGCATCTTGCAAACGCTGAGCCAGCTTCTTCCTAAAAATGTTACAGAGAATCACTGCTTTACAGAGAGTTTTTATGTTTACATAATTTTTGTAGGTTTGTATGGGATTCCAGTTCATACTTGGCGTCTTCCAGCTCCTCAGTCCTCTGGATGGCATCAGTTTCATATTTGGTTCTCCACTGAGCCACCTCAGAGTTTGCCTTGGACAGACTCCGCTGCAGCTCACCCTTGGCTTCTTGCTCCTCCTCATACTGTTCCCTCAGCAGATCAGCATCATGACGAGCAGACTGAACTGCATGAGCCAGGGCATTCTTAGCCTATGCGGATTGAAAATATCCAGTCAATAATACATAGAATTGTAATGGACAGCTGGTAATAAAACCTTTTAAAAACTGAAAAATACCTTAATTTCCTCCTCTAGTTGCCTCTTAAGGTCCTCAATCTGCTGGGTGTACGACTGCTTGCCTCTTGTTAGCTGAGACACCAAGGAATCCTTTTCTTCCAGCTGTCTAGAAAGCTCCCCTAGATAGAAGTATAACCATAACATTACAGAAAGTAGTATTTTGATCTTGGGAATATGTTGGAAAAAAAAAAGTAATACCATTTTCGGTTTGCAACCGAGCTTTTTGCATGGTAAAATCATTGATGCTGCGTTGTCCTTCTTCATATTTTGTTCTGTATTCTGACATCTGGTCCTCAAGGGTCCTGCACATTTTTTCCAGGTTTGCCTGGATAGAATTTAAATGTAATAAATCAAGTTGAAAAACTTAAAGTATAATTCTTGAGCACACCTTAAGTAAGGAAAAGCAATAAAAAATTCTAACATGGGACTAGAATTTATCACCTTGGCCTTGGCAAGCTGCTCCATGTTGGAGACCACATCATCCAGTTCCAGTCTGAGTTCACTCTTCTCTTTCTCCAGCTTCTGCTTCACTCTCTGAAGGTTGTCGATCTGCTCTCCCAGATCAGCTACACTGTCAGCATGTTTCTTCCTCAGAGTAGCAGCGGTGGCCTCGTGTTGCAGAGTGGACTCTTCAAGGTCTCTGCGCAGCTTCTGTAACTCAGCTTCACGTTTCTTGTTCATCTCAATCTGGGCACTAGTGGCTCCACCAGCCTCCTCCAACCTCTCACTGATCTCCTCCAGTTCTCTGGACAGATCAGCTCTCTGTTTCTCAACTTTAGCACGAGCAGCTCTCTCAGCCTCCAGCTCTTCCTCAAGCTCTTCAATACGGGCCTGATGTGAGGAAAACCAAAGTTATAGTTAGTATTCCTTACTGTCCAACTATCCATCTTTTTAAGAATTCATCAAGTTTACCTGTAACTCTTTCAGTTTCTTCTGGAGTTGGGCTGCCATTGCCTGCTCATCTTCAATCCTGCTACTGAGCTGGCTGATCTCAAAATCTTTCCTGTGTTGCAGAATATATTTGATGAACTTATTTCAGTTACTTTAAAATTGTAGTTTTTTTCAAACCACGCATAAACGTTGTTTTCTCAAAAACACAATCATGTACGTACATGCTGCTCACATATTATTTTAGCCCAGTTTGTGCTGAATACAGTGTTTTTAGACTTTAGCCGTTAAAATATTTATAAACAACTGAAAAAAGCACAAATGTCAGGGCATGTCAAAACTTCTCTGGGGCCCCTAAACACCCTCAGACCCCAGAGGGTTAACAAGAACTCAGATAGTGATTTGCTTTCTTGTATAATTATTTCACACTCTGTTTAAAACGCACTTTTTAATCCTCTCTTCCAGTTGCTGTTTGTCATTTTCCAGGTCCATCAGACTCTCTTGGGTCAACTTTAAGTCTCCCTCGAGCTTCCTCTTTGCTCTCTCCAGATCCATACGAAGCTTCTTTTCCTGTTCCAGGGAACCCTCAAGCTGGAAGAGCAATAACAGAGCGTTTAATTTAGCATTTTTTCATAGTTAATTTTTATCAGAAGTGTCAACAAACCACTTACATCATCCACTTGTTGCTCCAGCTTGGCTTTGGCTTTAGTGAGAGTGTTGACTTTGTCTTCCTCACTCTGGAGGTCATCCAGCGTTTGCTGATGGGCCTCCTGCAGAGCTTTCTTCTCCTTGGTCAGCTTAGCAATGATCTCATCCAAAGCTGCCATCTCTTCTGTCAGGTTTTTAACCTGTAGAATTGTATCAATGCATCAAGGAACTCTTAACGCACCATTCTTGCACCTCTAACATGTTCAGTGTTGAAAACTGACCTTGTTCTCAGTGGCGTGTTTCTCTTTCTCCACTTTGGCCAGAGTGAGCTCAAGATCATCAATGTCCTTCTTGAGCTCAGAACATTCATCCTCCAGCTTTCGTTTCTTTGCAGTCAGCTCAGCGTTCATTTCTTCTTCATCCTCCAGTCTCTCAGTCAGCTCTTTGGATTTAGCCTCAAGCTGGATCTTGTTCTTGATCAGACCCTCGCATCTCTCCTCAGCATCGCAAAGATTATCTTGCTCCTGTTAATTTAGAGAAATAAAATGTAATTTTATCTGCATATCTTTAAAAACCATTAGTCATTAATATTAACACAATCACAAACTCATCAAAAGCTTGAAAACTCACAGTTTGAACTTGGAGTTGCAGGTCATTCTTCTCTTGGAGAAGAGAAACCATTTTTTCTTCAAGCTCTTTTCTACGGGCTTCAGATTTGGCGTAAGCCTCCTTCAACTTCAAGAATTCGTCCTTCATGTTGGCCATTTCTTTCTCTGCTTCAGCAGATCTCAGAAGCGGTTTGATCTTGAAGTAGAGCTTCATCCAGGGCCAATTCTTGACACCCATGAAGGCACGTACGTTCCACTGGATAACAAGCAAGGCATCTCTGCAATGTGACACAAACATTTTCATATATTTCACATTAAGTGTACAAGTGGGTTTCTTCTGTAAATGAATAGCCTAAAGCTGTACCTGCGGTCGACAATCTTCTGGAACTCAATTCTTGAGAGAAGACCACGAGCTCTAGCCTGAATATTTGTGATGATGAGAGCAAGGCGGTCATCTCGCATCTCTTCAAGAGCACCTAACAGACCAGCCTTGAAGAACACCTTTGGGAATAAAAAGGGTGTCAAATTTTTTAGTCTTACATTATGCAAAGTAATTATTGTATGTATGGCAATGTCAAATTGCTTCATTCTCCTATGTTTTTGTAATTTACGTTTTCACATAAACTGAATAAGACATTTTAATAGGGTACCTTAGTATGTCCAAACTTGTACTGGTTATGGTCAATATCCAAAGATCCTAACAACTTCTCTGCTCCTTTCCTGCTGTCTATGAATTGACCCTCTGGGATGGCAGCAGGGTTCAGGATACGATATCTGTTATTGTATAATAGTTGGATAATAATTTGTATTTTTGGTAAATATTGAATGAGAAATTCAAAATATTATCTGTTGATTGTGTAGAAATGTGTCCACCCTGGTTGCATAATTTGCAACTGTATTGTAAGTCAGTAAATTTTTGACCCAGATGCAACTTAGATGTCTTGTATTCATAAATGAATGTACCTCTGCTTGAAATCTCCATACAGGATCCTGTTGGGGAAGCCCTTTCTGCAGATTCTGATGCCCTCCAGCACACCGTTACAGCGCAGCTGGTGCATGACCAGAGGATTCTCCATCGCCCCGGGAGTCTTAGTCTCATTGGGGATGATGCAGCGCACAAAGTGAGGGTGAGTTTGCCTCAAGTTGGTCATCAGCTTGTTCAGGTTCTCCTGTGGATAGATATTATCCATCAACATATATTTAGGTTGTTTTAAGATATTAAGAAACCAAGTCATACTAAAAGATTAGTTTCATTATGACTGTATAAAAGGCGCTGTGTATGTTACCCTGTGAAGGGCAGACACCGTCTGGAAAGAAGAGCCCTTTTTCTTCTTCTCTTTTTTGCCACCTCCTCCACCTCCTTCTGCCATGGCTGTTGCAAGAAACAAATGTTGTTGTTTTTTTCCTTAAATGAACCTTGAATGAAATCCTTATTGGCTCTTTAAAATCAACAAAACACACCTGAGTCAGCACCAGCGTAATTTGCAAACAGGTGAGACAACAGTTTCATGGTGGATTTCTGATAGAGGCCAACAACAGTCTCATTAAGAGGATCCTTGTTCTTCACCAGCCAGTTATTGATGTTGTAGTCCACCGTGCCAGCATAGTGAACCAGGGAGAAATGGGCCTCTGGTTTACCCTTGACAATCCTGGGCTTCTGGAAGTTGTTTGATTTTCCCAAATGGTTGTCATAAAGCTTAGCTTTGAATGTTGCATCACTGGCTTTGGGGAACATGCACTCCTCTTCAAGGATGGACATGATACCCATGGGCTAGCAAACAATAGAGCGAGGAGTTTCAAATTAGCTGAGCAGTGTTGATCCAACACCTGAGATCTCCAAAATTTTAAAACTCACCTTTTCAATGAGATCAATACAAGCCTGCAAGTCCATGCCAAAGTCAATGAACTCCCACTCAATACCCTCCTTCTTGTATTCCTCTTGCTCCAACACAAACATGTGGTGGTTGAAGAACTGCTGCAACTTCTCATTAGTGAAGTTGATGCACAGCTGCTCAAAGGTGTTGAACTAGAACAGATTAGCAGTGTTTTCAACATGGGTAGAAAACATATAGCCACAGAGTGACACATTGTTATTTTTTTTATGTAATGTTGAGAAGTCAGTTTATGCGAATTTATCTGTATATAATGTATTTCAATACTATCCAATTGCCAATGTCGACCTAAAAAATGAAAAATGTTCATCAAACATACACAATTTAAAATGAACAGTTCTAGAATAATGGATCAAAAACATTCTTGGCACGTTTTATTTAGGCAAGTATATACATTACCCCCCAATAACCAAAACTAGCAAGTACAACCCTCCAATATTTACACCACGGTTAATGGAAACCTAGAGTCAGGCTATTAATTATATTACAACTGTGGCACGTTGTAGCTATTGTTTCTAAATGTGCAGGCTGTTGTTTTTCATAACAAATGCTACATAGAAAAAAGTATTTTTTATTTTTATTTTTTAAGTCATTATTGGCCTGGTAAGGATTAATAACCTTTTTATAACAAATGCTACTTTTCATAAGAGCAAGTTTAAGTCAGAATCGAGAGCCAAATGTAAGAGAGGTTCTCCTGATGAGTGATGGAAAAACCTGGCTTTCAAATATTCCAAGAGATGGCATAAATTAAATCATTAACCCCCGGTTTCACAGACAAAGCTTAAGCCTGAGCTGTTTCAACTGAAAGAAACTTGCACTGAATGATCTTAAAATATATCAGTGCCTTTGTTTTGTCTCAAGATGGACACCAGTAATGTTTTTTAAAGGGTTAGTTCACCCAAAAATTAAAATTAGCCTGTGATTTGCTCATCCTCAAGGTATCCTTGGTGTTCATGACTTTCTTCATTCAGACAAATCCAATCGAAGTTATATTAAAAATTGTCCTGGCTCTTCTAAGCTCTATCATCATCATCCGTCATATCGTCATCTGCCCGTGACGGCTTCCTCATATGACAGATAGTGGAAGTGAGAGAAAAGTGTTTATAACGTTTGAAATATGGATATTTTTCTTTAAAAAAACGCATGGATTCGCTACAGGAGGCCTTTATTCACCCCCCGGAGCCATGTGAGGCACATTTTATTATGGATGGATGCACTTTATTTGACGTCTTTTGGACTGTTGAACAGAAATACCTGCCCACTGCAATGATAGAGCTTAGAAGTGCCTGGGCAATTTTTTTATGAAACTCCGATTGGATTTCTCTAAAAGAAGAAAGTCATATACACCTAGGATGCCTCGAGAGTGAGTAAATCACAGGCTAATTTTCATTTTTGGGTGAACCCTTTAAGGCACGTTTATAAAAATTACTTAAATGTCCTAATTGAACTATGGTCTAATCCTGGTTTAGTCTAAGCCCTGTCTATGAAACCAGGCCTAAGAACCTGATGCACGTTATTTTTTTCTGATTAATCGGCACCAATAGTGGATTGCTGGAACTATTGGCAAAAATCCATGCCGATAATTTTTCCGTGTTGCGTGGTGGCCGGGCATTTTCAGTGGTGACCCCAAAGCATTGGAATACTTTGCCTTTATATCTTAGACTTTCACCTTCATTTGGGCTCTTTTAAAAGAAATTTGAGACTATATTTATTAGAGTTAGCTTTTGGCTCAATAGATTGATCTAACAAAGTGGCTCCCCTCTTTTTCCTGTGATGTTTGTTTTATTTGCTTACTTATTTATCAGTCTTTTTCCTTTCTGAGATGTTGGTCTCATTTTTATTTGCTGTTGTAAGTTTGTTATTTTACCCTTAGTTGATTATACAGCACATTTGTCAACCTTGCGTTATTTTAATTGTGCTCTATAAATAAAATAAACCAAAAAACAAACAAACAAATAATATAAGATACATTATATATCCCCTCCCCCCAGTGTTCAAACCAAAACTACGCCATTGGTCTAGATTCAGAAGAGAGACTAATAGGAAACAAAATCAAATACTCACATCAAAGATCTCAAATCCAGCAATGTCCAGCACACCAATGAAGTACTGGCGAGGCTGTTTAGTGTCCAGGGATTGGTTGATTCTCACAACCATCCAGAGGAACATTTTCTCGTACACTGATTTGGAAAGAGCTCCCATAGCATAGTACACCTATCCAAGACAATACATTAAAATGATATAGAAAAATAATTTTTTTATGGTTATGTTAATGATGAAGCGGTGTTAACCAAGAAGTAGTCTCCACCTGTTGGACACTCTGTCCCTTGGTGACCCATTCATTTCCTACTTTGACTCTCGGGTGGCACAGAGCCTTGATGAGATCAGCAGAGTTCAGGCCCATCAGATAAGCTGACTTATCAGCATCTGTCAATAATAAAAATGGTTGACGTTAAGGAATCTTTTATCTACCAATATCCAACCAATGCATCATATGTCAGCATTTTCTCCTTATACTGACCCTCAGTCCCATCAGCCTCTGCCTGTTCCTCTCGTTGCTTCTGCTTGAACTTCATGTTGCCGTAGTGCATGATGGCACCAATCAGCTTGTAGATGCTGTTCTTCTCCTCTTGGGTGAAGCCCAACACATCAAATGCTTCCTATTGCAGATTTATCATAACATGATTGATGCCTCATATTCTAGTTTGTATTTTCAGTAAAATTGATCTTAAAAAGATAATGTCAAGATTTATTAAATGGAATTCATTGCTATTTTTGAAATAACGCACATCTGTGGCCATCAGCTCATCAGAATCATCAATAGAAGTCACTTGTGTCTCTCCTTGAGAGATGAAGGCATAATCATAAGGGTTTGCTGTGATCAGCAGCATCTCTGAGAGAAAAGACACGATGGACATCATGTTTTAATAAATTTTTTGTAAAACTTTAATTAACAAAATTATAGCTGTTTGGTTTTAACACATTTTTGCCCACCTAATAGTTCTGGTTTCTTCTGAGACAGGATCTGGTAGAAGATGTGGTAGTCTCTCTCAGCCTTGAGCTGGAAAGTCACACGAGACTTCTCCAGAAGATCTGTTCATAGAATTTAGATTTCACAAAATAAGCATTGTACTGACATTGGTCATCTTACATGTCAGTTGTTTGTGATGAACATTAAGTAGAGCAACAACTGATGTAGCCAATACAGTGCAGTTAGAATACCCCTAAAAATATTGGGGCAAAATTGTCCCAAAAAGTTTTTGTCTCATATTTATTTCATATGATATAGTTAAGCAATATAACATGAGCAACAAGTGCAATAACACGAGTGCTGTTTTTCCCAAATAGCACAAGTGCAAATGCAATACTGATTTTATACAACAGTTCAATAATTAAGCTTATATTGTGTTTTATTTTAGACGGAATATTGTCTGTTTTTGCTCAGTTTTACCAATGACAATATTACCTATAAAATATATAATCGAATGAATGAATGACTCAAAGACTCATTGAGACATTTACCTCTACCTACTGGCAGTTTTAGTGTTTTACTTAGAGTATGATTTCATTTAAAAATAATTTCATATTCCCATATT
This sequence comes from Onychostoma macrolepis, assembly GCF_012432095.1. Taxonomy (NCBI): domain Eukaryota; kingdom Metazoa; phylum Chordata; class Actinopteri; order Cypriniformes; family Cyprinidae; genus Onychostoma; species Onychostoma macrolepis. The sequence continues at coordinate 1,884,774 of NC_081178.1, read as the reverse complement.
AATAAAAATAAATAAATAAAGGGATAGTTCATCTAAAAATTTAAATTCTGTCATTATTTCCTCACCGTCAAGTCATTTCAAACCTGTATGACTTTCTTTCTTTTGCGGAACATAAAAGAAGACATTTTGAAGATTGTTGGTAACCTTAAAAATCTTAATCGCTTGACAGACCTAATAAATGCATGTACTTGCTTTAAGTAATTTTTGATTTGTTATCACATGAGTGCAGGGCTAAATGTTGTTAGCTTTATGTGTTTGTAACTTGTTTTACTGTGAAACTTTTTGTGCTGCCATTTTGGCCAGGACTCCCTGGAAGAAGAGATTTTGCATTTCTATGGGACTATCCTGGTAAAATAAAGGATAAATAAAATAAATAAATAATATAATTATTGTTATTATTAATAATCATCTTTCAACTAACTCTAACAGAAAACTTTCTGCATTTGTAGAATTAATAAAACAACAACTTTATTTATATATTTAGACAGTCAAATGAAGACATTCCCAGATGCCCTATATAGTTAATTTCTGGGCACAAATTTGTCCCTAAAATATGCTTTGTTCCTAAAGTGGGTACACACACATATCACAGAGTAAGAGTCATAAAAGGTAAACCAATAAATAATCAAAGATCTTTCTTACAAGTCTCAATATCAGCAGAGGCTAGCTTGCCACTGGCAGCAAAGTGGATCCGGATAAACTTGCCCTGTTCGAAATTAAAATTGTCTTTTAATACAGTGGAAAAATGAAAATGATTTGTAACTTAAAATGTTGTCCACTCACAAAGCGAGATGAGTTGTCATTTCTGATGGTCTTGGCATTGCCAAAGGCCTCAAGAGCAGGATTACACTGGATAATTTGATCCTCCAGAGTACCCTAGAAAACACAATATTTGAAATGTGTGTATGATGAATGGCAATCATACAAAATGGCAGTACAATAATTTAATTTTGAATTCAGATCCCCACAATTTACCTTCTTTTCAGTGGTCTCCTTCTTTGTAGGACTAGCAGCGATGCTGGCAAAGTACTGAATGACTCTCTTTGTGTTCACAGTCTTTCCAGCACCGGATTCTCCACTGTCAACACAAACCAGTCTTAGAAATCTATTAAGAATGTATTCATAAAAATGTAACAAATAAACTCTAAAAATCATCTAAAACACAAAGTCTTACGTGATAAGAATGGACTGGTTTTCTCTGTCTGTAAAAGCAAACATTTAAATTATAATTATTAATGTAATATGCATGAACTTTAATTGATTTTTACTGACAAAGCTTGTGTTTTTGGTTGTATATAAAATGTTGAAAGTAGACACACCTGACAGCATGTACTGATAGGCGTTGTCAGAGATGGAGAAGATGTGAGGAGGAGCTTCACTCCTCTTCTTTCCTCTGTAGGCAGTGACGACTTCCTGGTTGTACACCGGCAGCCACTTGTAGGGGTTCACAGTGACACAGAAGAGCCCAGAGTAGGTCTGTAAGAGATTCACAGCAGGTTCAGATCTGCTCGTACGTGATAAAGTGAATGTGTGAGTGTTTTAAGACTCCACTCACGTAGATCATCCAGGCTGCGTAACGCTCTTTGAGGTTAAACAGCACAGCGGGCTCGTGCAGGAAGGTGAACATCGCCATGTCCTCAATTTTATCGAACTTTGGCGGGTTCTGAGGGTGAACATCAATCTCCTTCACAGTTACTGTCTGTGGGAACATCAGTTTTTTTGACAGTCAAACTAGTGTCACAGTGTCTGTACTTTTTTGGGGGGTACCATCAAGATTGCTTTCATTTATGTTTTATTTAGCAGATAGATTTAACCATAGTAACTTACAAGAATAATAGTTACATAATTAGAATCCATTAGATAGTGGGGCAATTTTAATAAAATACAAACTCAAGACAAAGATGATTTAGGAGATGTGACATTATTTTTGTATTTTTCACAGTATTTTATAAATTATCTATTGTTATAAGTTATTGTATTTATTATTATTATTATTTTCCCAACTGTAGTTATCCAACTACTTATTCCGAACTAAATCAACCCTTATATACAGACATGGTCAGAATTTTTGGTACCCTTGGTAAATATGAACAAAGAAGGCTCTGAAAATAAACCTGCATTATTAATCCTTTTGATCTTTTTTTTTTTTTAAATCATAAAAATCTAACCTTTCATTGAACTAAAACAATTGAAAATGGAAGAAAATAACATTATGAAATAAATGTTTTTCTCAAATACACGTTGGACACAATTATTGGTACCCCTAGAATTTCTTATGAGTAAAATATCTCTGACATATATTCCCATTCATATTTACAATTTTGAGCATTTCAGGTTGATTGTGAACATGAAATTATCCAGCCATGACTTCCTCTTTCACAGAAATATAAATAGGAGGAAAAACAAAGTCCAAATTCCCTTAATTATCCATCACAATGAGAAAAACCAAAGAATATATTTCTGATGTGCAGCAAAAGATAATTGATAATTGAGCTTCACAAATTAGTGAAGTGGCTTTAAAAAAAGAGCTAGAGCAGTGAAAATCCCCATTTCCACCATCAGTGCAATAATTAAGAATTTCCAATGAACAGAAAATGTTATGAATCTGCCTGGAAGACGACATGTCTATATCGTCCTAATGCACGGTGAGAAGGAGAGTTTGAGCGGCTAAAGACTCTTCAAGGACCACAGCTGGAGAATTGCAGAAAATAGTTGAGTCTCGGGGTCAGAAAACCTTAAAAAAAATTGTCAAACAGCAGCTACATCACCACATGTTGTTTGGGAGGGTTTCAAGAAAAATTCTCCTCGCTCATCCAAAAACAAACTCCAGCATATTCAGTTATCAGACACGACTGGAACTTCAAATGGGACTGGCTTCTATGGTCAGATGAAACTAAAAAATTAGCTTTTTAGCAACAACCACTCAAGATGGGTTTGGTGAACGCAGGGATAAAAAGTACCCCATGTGTACAATGAAATATACTGCTGTATTTCTAATGTTGTGGGCCTATACTGGAGGTCCTGGACATCTTGTTTAGACGCATGGCATCATGGATTCTATCAAATACCAACAGATTAAAAAAATCAACAAGTGACTGACTCCGTTAGAAATCTTATAATGGGCCATGTTTGGATCTTCCAACCGTACAATAATCCAAACACAAACTTCAAAAACAACACAAAAACGGGTCACTGAGCACAAAACCAAGCTTCTGCTGGCCATTCCAGTCCTCTGACCTGAACCCTGTAGAAAATGAGTGACCTGAAGAGAAGAAGCTGTGAATCTAAAGGGTCTGGAGTGATTCTAGATGAAGGAATGGTCTCTGATCTCTTGTCAGGTGTTCTCTAACCTCATACTGTATATATACACTGCCGCTCAAAAGTTTGGGATCAGTAAAATTTTTAATGTTTTTTAAGGGAGTCTCTTCTGCTAATCAAGGCTGTATTTATTCGATCAAATATACAGGGGGAAAAAAACAGTAATATTCTAATATTGTTTCCTATTTTAATATACTTTAAAATAGAATTTATTTCTGTGATGCAGCGCTGAATTTTCATCATCATTAATCCAGTCTTCAGTGTCACATGATCCTTCAGAAATCATTCTAATATGCTGATTTATAATCAGTGTTTTCGGTCAGGTTTAGGCCTGCCTCAGGGAAGAGGACGCCCCTGCCATGCATAGTCCACCATAGGTAGGAGGTGCGACAGGCCTAAGGTCCAGCAGAAAGACCACCTCGCTGTAATGAATAACTGCTTAATATTGTTTTTTTGGAATATGTGATACTTTTTTCTTTGAATACAAAGTTAAAAAGAGCAGCATTTGTTCAAAACTTGACATTTAGCAGATGCTTTTATCCAAAGTCATTTACAGTGAATTTAGGTTATATGTTTATTTTTATCAGTATATGTGTTCCCTGGGATTTGAATCCATGACCTTTTGCACTGCTAATGCAATACTCTACCACTGAGCCAGAGGAACACAAGAAATAGAAATATTTCTAACAATCTAAACAAGTCTTCACTATGACTTTTATCATTTAACACATCTCTCCTGAATAAAAGTATTAATTTGTTTAAAAAAAAAGAAAGAAGGAAAAAATGTCTTGACCCCAAACTTTTGAAGAGCATTGTATATTGTAACACAAATTTCTTTTTTTAAATAAATGCTGTTCTTTTAAACTTTTTATTAATCAGAGAATCCTAAAAAAAATTACAGAGGTCCCCAAAAGAATATGAAGCAGCACAACAGTTTCCAACATTGATTATAAATCAGCATATTAGAATGATTTCTGAAGGATCATGCGAAACTGAAGACTGGAGTAATGATGCTGAAAATTCAGGTTTGATCACAAAAATAAATTATATTCTAAAGTATATTAAAAAAGAAAACTGTTATTTTAAATTGCAATAATATTTCACAAAATAACTGTTTTTTTTCTGTATTTTTGATCAAATAGATGCAGCCTTGATGAGCAAAGAAACTTCTTTAAAAAACATTAAAATCTTACTGATCCCAAACTTTTGAGCGGCAGTGTGTGTGTACATATATATATATATATATATATATAAAATGTACAATATTAATTAAAATCCATTTGATTATTCACAATATGACTGCTGAAGCTTATTAAAACTTACCGCTCCCTTTGAAGTCTCGCAGGTGACTTTATCACCATCTCGACTGATAATAGATGCTTTAACAAACTCCTCTTCAGCATTAGGAACGAAACATTCTTTCTTCATGTCAAAGGGGCGAGTTTGGGCCTCCAGACGCTCTATGTCTGACTTCCTGAGGAACGGAGCAGCAGCTCCAAACTCTGCCATCTGGGCATCCCCCATCTTTCACTGATCTGTTGGATTACAACTAAACTTTATTTGACATGATCATAATTTTATAAAGTGACATGACCAGTTTTCAAATTATGTAAATGATTTCAAATTAAGTACATAAACATTATCTTGTTCAGTAGGGCTAAAAATGACTTACTTACACTGTTCTGTTCTTCAGAGACAGATGATCCAAAGATCTAGTTCCACACAAAAGAAAGAAAATGTCAACATCGTCTCTATTCTACTACTGACCACCAAATACTCAAACCCAAATGACTACAAGAAACAATAGTACCAGAAAATGCAATTCCTCCTTTCTGTTGTAAAGTCAGTAATACTATGACCATTGACTACAACTTTAAAGTTTATTTCTTGTAGGAATCACAGCTCCCCTCAACTTACCGCACAAAAAGAAAGATAATGATGACACATGAAAACGTTGCATGTCTCCTTTTATAAAGCAATTGTTACTCTAAATATGGTTGTTGGCATCACACAAAGCGGCCTGCTCGCTCAGTTTGGTCAGGAAGGATGGGTTGGGTATGATGAGGAAAAGTGGAGGAGGGGGCGATTTAATGTGGTATTGTGTGTCATTCATGTCAGGCTCAGGGTTAATAACGGTTATTGAGTTTCAAAAAGTGGATGTTAGAAGCATTCATATGAATCATCATATAAACCAGAAATTATTTTACTCACCCTCTGTGTACCTGTTAAATAGAAGCACACTAAAGAGTTTATTAAGATTAAGAAAATTAGTGGAATAAATCTACTAAAACAAAACATAAAACACTGTTTTATGTACTGTTTTAAGCAGTAAACACTGCATCTTTGGAGTTTAAGTATAACGATGCAAATGATTCTGTAAAATAAAAAAATATTTATAGGGAAATCCAAAAGATATCTCTCTCCAAATGTCTTCTTTAGAGAGATTAGATTAATTCTATAGGCACCGACTATTCCTTTGTTTTCCACTAGAGGCCTCACCTGTTTAACAGTTATTGAATGGGCCTGGTTAAGGTCAGTGTCTAGCTGGTGTGAATATTTCAATATTTGTGCTGTACCAGAGATGGAGCATTTGTGTTCTTCCCTGTACACTTGAGCATACAGAAATCCCTGTGACATTCCTGTTGAGTGCCTCTCCGTGATTGAGAGGCACAGCTTGCATGATCTACCCGACTACATCCATTGACAGATAAGCAAGTGACCTTTGTGTAGAGATTCTGTTCATAACTAAAAGCATTCAATGCTTTTTTATATACACTCAACTCAATAAATTTCATTTCAGGTACAAATATGTATTCAAGTTTGAGACCTGTAATATTATCTTATACAACTGAACACTTGATACGGATAAGCAGGATCAAATAGCAGACAGACAGGCAAGCGCTATTGTAACCTACAAGCTGATAAGTCGGGGTCAGGACACTCAGACTAACAAGGAGGAACAAGAAATGTGCGATGAGTGTTAAGAACTCGCCACCTCACACCTGCTATAATAGTGTCTAATAGTCTGAAGGGTGTTAATTATGAAACCCCACTGAAGGCACTTCCTAAGATCTCCCTGTGAGATTCTTTAAGGATTTACAAACGTTCACACTTGAGTGTAATTATGACGCTTAGGAAATGCAGAAGCTGAAAAGAGTTCTATTTTTGGATATTATCTAAAATTGTGTTGTGTTTCAATATTCAAAGCACAAATACTCAGGAGAAATCATTAAGAAAGTATATAAAGTCATTTGGTTTATGTTCATAAAGTGAATTTGACCTTTGGACAATTAACTAAACCTGTTGGCACCAATCAAACAACAACAAGATATACCTTTGCCTCTGATTCTGTGACACTTATTTTTCTTTCCATTTGCCCTTGAGTATAAAGATAACAGTGTGAAATTCTTCCTGAGTGCGTCTGGCCGATTGAGGACAGCTCGCCCCACATGTTGAGATCTGGGGTGAAGCAGGTGCTGTATTTGTAAAGGGCTCCATGCACATAAATAAGAGAATCTAGTTATAGATGTTGGCACACTTGTTGGCTACATTTGACTTTACTGAAGTTACATGTCCAACAGAGGGAGAACAATGTGCTGCCGATCACAAGGTGGATCTTATTATTAGATTTCTTTTGCACCGATTGAAATATTATTTCTCCTTTTTTGGTAATAAAATATACTTTGAATTGTTCACATATTCACAAACCATTTGTCCTCAAATCCAATTAAATTTTGCCTCATTATGTAAAGATAACAGGTTCATTTTGTTTCCACCACTGCAGTAAAACCTGTCCATAAGCGATTCAGCTGTTGAAGCCTTAAAATAACATATATCCTATATGGTATCATTTCAAGGGACAGAATAGTTGGTTTCCTCCCCTTCACTTCTCCATTCTCAGCTGTTCAGGGTTGACTCAACCTTTAATCATCTGCTTATCATTGACCTGATCATCACCTTGAATTACCATTCCCAGTGTGCGCACACACACACACACACACACACACTAACTCACTCACTCACAGTTATTTGGCCCTATATTACCTATAAAAGTAAGGATTAATTTGATAATTAAAAGTAAGTCATGGGGTTTTCCTTTCTGAGATGCAAGGAACCTCAGAGCTCGTTTGTTTAAGGTAAGAAATCAGCTGCAAATCACCAAGCAATTTTATTCATGTTAACACGTCTTGTTAAAACTTTATGCATTTTCGTCAATAAATTAAAAAAGGCTTTAGACTAGGGTCATTAACTGTCCATCAGAGCCTGTTAAACACATTAAAATGTTACCAGACACACATACTGAGCAAGGAATCTAACCTGAGACACTCCAAATGAGGAATGTTGTGCTCTTCCAATTGAAAGGTATGTTTTCCTTTCAATTTTTTGTAATCTTCAATTTATCTTTTATTCGGTGCTTTACATTCAATCAATAAATGTGACCCTGGACCACAAAACCAGTCTTAAGTGTCAATTTTTTTAAATTGAGATTTATAAATCATAAATAAGTCAAATAAGCTGTCCATTGATGTATGGTTTGTTAGGATCTGACAATATTTGGCTGAGATACAACTATTTGAATATCTGGAATCTGAGGGTGCAAAAAAAATCTAAATATTGAGAAAATCACCTTTAAAGTTTTCTTAATGAAATTCTTAGCAATGCGTATTACTAATCAAAAATGAAGTTTTGATATTTATTGTAAGAAATTTACAAAATATCTTCATGGAACATGATCTTCACTTAATATCCTAATGATTTTTGGCATAAAAGAAAAAATGATCATTTTGACCCATACAATGTATTTTTGGCTATTGCTACAAATATACCCCAGCGACTTAAGACTGGTCTTGTGGTCCAGGGTCACAAATATGAATAGAACAGAACCATAAATTAACAATATATCTAAATGGAAGAACATCCTCTTGTACCTTGTGTCATACTTTATAAAATCTTTTTTTTTATTTTTTTTTCAGAAACCACAAAAATTCACAGGAAAAAATGTTAACATTTTGTTTTCAAAAATAGCAAATAGCCCATTTTCTATTTTATGATCATGTAAAGCTTCTACTTTTGCATAAGTCAGGGATAGGCAACGTCGGTCCTGGAGGGCCGCTGTCCTGTAGAGTTTAGCTCCAACCCTAATCAAACACACCTGACAAGCTAATCAAGGTCTTCAGAATTACTAGGGCTACAGGCAGGTGAGGTTTTTTCAGGGTTGGAGCTAAACTCTGCAGGACATCAGCTCTCCAGGACTGACGTTGCCTACCCCTCGCATAAGCTGTTTAATATACTTGGCTTATTATTTTGTGTGCTTGATTTTCTTGAATAGATGTAGAAGCATTTTCTTCAATAGATAATAACTCTAAAAGTCTTAAGTCTTGAGTAAAAGGCTCACCTAAAGTGTCATGATTTCACCCAATGTATCGAAGGTGAATGCAACGACGTTAAAATTATTTTAAAAAAACACCATGAAGCAGGGACTTGCTTGCACATTCATTTTATTCTACAGAACTACAGATAATGAAATCACACTGAACAAGCGTTTCAGAAAGATCCATGTGAGAGCTTCACTCTTCATCGTGGCCTTTCTGTGAGGAAAAGACATGAAAAGGATATTGGGTAGTAGAAGGTATTTGTTGCTTTCTTTTCTCAACTGAAAACAAGTTATTTCAGAATCAGAATGCGCTTTATTGCCAGGTATGTTTACACATACGAGGAATTTGTTTTTGTGACAGAAGCTTCCGCGGTGCAACAGAATGATAGCGACAGGACAAAACACAGATAATAAAATAATTTATTGTTCATTAGACTGTTTAGTTAAGCATCAGCTCTAAAAAGCTAATTCTGTTTATGCCATAGTATATCTGTAACTTTGGTGAGGCAAGTGTTAAGAGTTACCTTTCTCCCCCCAAAAAACTTGGACGTGCACCACCTGATACACTGGGTATGCATTAAACAATAGTGTTGGTTTTGAGTAGTAAATTGTTTCAAATTGATTTTAACTCTTTGATCAGGCAAACTGTTTTTCTGATTGATCACAATAATTTCAATATCAAAGTAAGACCAATTGTAATCGAGGTCACTGATGATGGTGGTATATTGAGTTACCTTAGAGCCAGTGTCTCTGCTCTTGGCTCTCAGCTTGTTGACCTGAGATTCAGCAATATCAGCCCTCTCCTCTGCCTCATCCAGCTCATGCTGCAGCTTACGGAACTTGCCCAGATTAGAATTGGCCTGTTCCTCCTATACAACAATATATCATGGTCGATAAAAGATTTTGCATGGTTTGAAGTCCCGAAAGCAGATAATCCAATATTTTGTAAATTTAGCAGAATTATTAGAAAATATTTTCGGGGCATACCGCCTCCTCAGCTGCTCTCTTGTAGGACTTGACTTTCAGCTGCAGTTTGTCCACCAGATCCTGCAGACGACTCAAATTCTTACGATCCTCCTCAGTCTGCAAAGAGTACACAGTGACAGCATTGTGTGAAAATGATATGAATGGTATAAATACAAAGACATTTATTTATATGTGAGAGAATGTCACCTGGTAGGTGAGCTCCTTGATGCGTCTCTCATATTTACGGACTCCTTTCACAGACTCGCTCGCCTTTCTCTGTTCCAGCTCCACCTCGTTTTCAAGCTCTCTCACCTAAGAGATGTGTGAGATGGTTACTAATAGAACAAAATAAGCATTTTAATTACAGGAAAAAAATACACTTTCCAAAAACATCAGCAGCTTACCCTGGCTTCCAGTTTCTGGACCTGCTTCTTGCCTCCCTTCATGGCGATCTGCTCAGCTTCATCCAGACGGTGCTGCAGGTCTTTGATGGTCTGCTCCATGTTCTTCTTCATGCGCTCCAGATGAGCACTGGTGTCCTGCTCCTTCTTCAGCTCTTCTGCCATCATGGCAGCATCAGTGATGGCCTTCTTGGCTTTTTCCTCAGCATTCCTGCACTCCTGCACTGCCTCCTCAACCTCAGTCTGGAGCTGAGTATTATCTCCCTCCAGCTTCTTCTTCTGGTTCAGCAGACTGGTGTTCTGAACATAGATAATATTGACATTCATATAGTCTTTAGATGATATTATGTACTAAGAGAGGGTTTGAAGTTTTTGTCAGTGTGAATATGTGGTCAGATGTGTCCTACCTGAGAATGCAGGAGCTGAACTCTCTCACTGACGTCCAGCAGTTCCTGCTCAGCCAGTTTCCTTCCTCTCTCAGTCTGTTCCACCAGGGATCTCAGCTCGTCCAGTTCAGCCTGCAGCAGATTGTTGCGTCTATCCACGATGGCGATGTTCTCTTTGAGATCATCATTACTGCGCAGAGCGTCATCTAGCTGCAGTTGGGCATCCTGTGAAGGACAAATTTTACAAATAAAAAGACATACAGAATGTCATAAGATTTCAATTTTGTTTTACAAATTGTTGGTAAAGCATACTTTGAGATGTCCATGAAGACCCTTGAGTTGCTTCTGGGCTTCTGATGCCTGTCTGTTAGCCTGGCTGAGCTGAATCTCCATCTCATTGAGGTCTCCCTCCATCTTCTTCTTCAGTCTCAGAGCTTCATTCCTGCTGCGAGTCTCTGATTCAAGTGAGCTCTGAAGGGTATCAACCACTCTCTGCTGGTTCCTCTTGGACTGCTCCATCTCTTCATCTTTCTCAGCCAGCTTACGTTCAATTTCTGCTTTGATCTGATTAAACTCCAGTTGGGCCCTCAGGATCTTACCTTCTTCATGTTCAAGAGAACCCTACCAGTTGATGAGAAATGTTCAATCAAGACGACTTCTCTTTTACCATTTATGGCCAACTATTACATGTACAACATCTTAAATAACAAGTATCTTAATAGCAACAGAAATTGCACATTACACAATCAATGTACCTCAGCCTCTTCCAGAGCTGCTTGAATTTCAGACTTTTCCTGCTCCAGCTGCTTACGAATTTTCTCTAGTTCATGAATGCTCTTTCCACTCTCACCAATTTGTTCAGTGAGATCAGCAATCTCCTCTGTTTAATAGGCAAGGTAATAATGGTTAATACACAAAAAGTCTAGACAAATATTCCATTTATGTGACATGTGAAAGCTTAGATGATTAATAAATCAATTTCACCTTGGAGGTTTTTGTTCTCTCTCTTCATGGTCTCCAGATGATCCAGAGACTCCTCATAAGAGTTCTTCAGTTTGAACAGTTCAGTGCTCAGAGATCTGGCCTCCTTCTGGGAGCTTTCCAGCTCACTCTGAGACTCCTCGTATTTCTGCTTCCATTCAGCTAGGACCTGTTTGATAGTTTCAGAGACTTTGATTAGCTACCACTGGAGCTTGATGAACACAGAAAGATTATTTATCTATACAGTAAGTATGTTTTATTCACCTTGTCAAAGTTTCTTTGCTTCTTGTCCAGAGCTGCAGCAGCAGCATTGGATCTCTCCACATCCACCATGAGGTCTTCAATCTCATTCTGCAGTCTGTGTTTGGTCTTCTCCAGTGAGGAGCATTTAGCATTAACAGCTTCCACAGCTTCTTCTGCATCTTGCAAACGCTGAGCCAGCTTCTTCCTAAAATTATTACAGAGAATCATTACTTTACAGTAGTGTTAATTTTGTCAGCTATTTCAATTTTAGTCTTAGTCCCGTGGTAGAATGTCCTTGTTAGTTTTTATCATATTTAGTCAACCTTATTCTATTTTTATCCTAGTTTTAGTCAATTAAAAGTCTCAACATTTTAGTCTAGTTTTAGTCCAAGAAAATCTAAAGTATTTTAAAGTAGTTTTAGTCAATTAAAACTTGACATTTTAGCAATAAGATTATTATTAATTAACCGTACAGCAGTATTAATTTTGGAAACCATTTATAATTTAGTCTTAGTCTTACTCAAATGTACATTTTAGTTATCATATTTAGACAATCTTGTCCTGTTTTTGTTTAAGTCAAGGAAATGTATGAGCATTTTAGTCAGGTTTTAGTCAATGAAATTTTAGTCACATTTTCATCATTCTGTATAATGGTTAAACTGATAAAAAATTATTTTTGCTCAATATTATAATCATAATGATTGTTGTCATTTGAGAAATTTACCTCTGCATTTCAGGTATTGCAGTTTCACCAGTAAGCACAAATCAATAGAATGTGGACATGTATTTTACCTCATCTAGTATACTGATTTATTATAGGCTTTTTATTATATCAATTAATACCAAAGAGTTATGCAATCTCTCTGCCTAAGTTATGAAAACTGGTAAATCGGCGGCGGAGGCGCTTCCGCAGTGAGGAGCGAGCGCGTGCGCATGGTTGCCAGATTGCTTAAAATAAGCAAACCAATGAGCAGAAAGTGTATTCATGAAACAGCGAAGCTCTGATTCAGGGATTTGAACTCTTGATATCTGGCAACCGCACACATGAAAGCTCGCGTAGTAGAGGCGTGTAGAGCAGTCTGCAGTAACATTTTGTTTCCTTTTTTTGATGAAAATAAAAAGACGTTTTTGGTAAAGGTTTAATTTTTTTTAGTCGTCTTATTTCGCCAACGAAATTGCATGTTGATATAGTCATAGTTATCGTTTATTAACCTTATTATTGTCTCGTCTTTGTCTTGTCTTAGTCATGGGAAAAAAGCTCTGTCAACGAACATTTTTCGTCATAGTCTTCGTTAACGAAATTAACACTACTTTACAGTGAGTTTTTATGTTTACATAATTATTTATAGGTTTGTAGGTGTTTTCTGTTTCTTACTTAGCATCCTCCAGCTCCTCAGTCCTCTGGATGGCATCAGTTTCATACTTGGTTCTCCACTGAGCCACCTCAGAGTTTGCCTTGGACAGACTACGCTGCAGCTCAGCCTTGGCCTCCTGCTCCTCCTCAAACTGTTCCCTCAGCAGATCAGCATCATGACGAGCAGACTGAACTGCATGAGCCAGGGCATTCTTAGCCTATGCGGATTGAAAATATCCTGTCAACTATATATAAAAATGCAATGGACAGTTAGTAATAAATATTAAAAATAAAGTAAAATATACCTTGACTTCCTCCTCTAGTTGTCTCTTGAGGTCCTCAATCTGCTGGGTGTACGACTGCTTGCCTCTTGTTAGCTGAGAGACCAAGGAATCCTTCTCTTCAAGCTGTCTAGAAAGCTCCCCTACACAGAAGTATAACCATTACATTACAGAAAGCATGTGTGATGTTGGGCATTTATCTAACAATACATGATAAAATAATATCTTAGAAGACGTACCGTTCTCAGTTTGTAGCTTAGCTTTTTGCATGGTAAAGTCATTGATGCTGCGTTGTCCTTCTTCATATTTTGTTCTGTATTCTGACATCTGGTCCTCAAGGGTCCTGCACATTTTCTCCAGGTTTGCCTGGATAGATTGAATGTAATGAATCAAACTGAAGTGACAAAGTGGATGAATAAAAAGTTACTGCAAAAAGTTAAGGAACACCTGAAGTTAACATAGGAATAGAATTTATCACCTTGGCCTTGGCAAGCTGCTCCATGTTGGACACCACATCATCCAGTTCCAGTCTGAGTTCACTCTTCTCTTTCTCCAGCTTCTGCTTCACTCTCTGAAGGTTGTCGATCTGCTCTCCCAGATCAGCTACACTGTCAGCATGTTTTTTCCTCAGTGTAGCAGCGGTGGCCTCGTGTTGCAGAGTGGACTCTTCAAGGTCTCTGCGCAGCTTCTGGAACTCAGCTTCACGTTTCTTGTTCATCTCAATCTGGGCAGCAGTGGCTCCACCAGCCTCCTCCAACCTCTCACTGATCTCCTCCAGTTCTCTGGACAGATCAGCTCTCTGTTTCTCAACTTTAGCACGAGCAGCTCTCTCAGCCTCCAGCTCTTCCTCAAGCTCTTCAATACGGGCCTGATGTGAGGAAAACCAACATTACACCTAGTATTCCTAACTGTCCAACTATTCATCTTTTTAAGAATTCATAAATTTTACCTGCAACTCTTTCAGTTTCTTCTGGAGTTGGGCTGCCATTGCCTGCTCATCTTCAATCCTGCTACTGAGCTGGCTGATCTCAAAATCTTTCCTGTGTTTCAGAATATATTTATTTGTTTTAACGTCATATCAGCAACAGTGGCTATATTCATGGCAACATTAACAATATCATTTCAATTCATCATTTACAATAATATAGAATTTTCTCAAGAAGCAATCACTATACAAAAACATACAAGTAACAACAATAGTACTGATAAAGTAAAACACACTTTTTAATCCTCTCTTCCAGTTGTTGTTTGTCATTTTCCAGGTCCATCACACTCTCTTGGGTCAACTTTAAGTCTCCCTCAAGCTTCCTCTTTGCTCTCTCCAGATCCATACGAAGCTTCTTTTCCTGTTCCAGGGAACCCTCAAGCTGGAAGAGCAATAACAGAGCGTTTAATTTAGCATTTTTTCATAGTTAATTTTTATCAGAAGTGTCAACAAACCACTTACATCATCCACTTGTTGCTCCAGCTTGGCTTTGGCTTTAGTGAGAGTGTTGACTTTGTCTTCCTCACTCTGGAGGTCATCTAGTGTTTGCTGATGGGCCTCCTGCAGAGCTTTCTTCTCCTTGGTCAGCTTAGCAATGATCTCATCCAAAGCTGCCATCTCTTCTGTCAGGTTTTTAACCTGTTGAATTGTATCAATGTATCAAGGAACTCTTAACGCACCATTCTTGCACCTCTAACATGTTCAGTGTTGAAAACTGACCTTGTTCTCAGTGGCGTGTTTCTCTTTCTCCACTTTGGCCAGAGTGAGCTCAAGATCATCAATGTCCTTCTTGAGCTCAGAACATTCATCCTCCAGCTTTCGTTTCTTTGCAGTCAGCTCAGCGTTCATTTCTTCTTCATCCTCCAGTCTCTCAGTCAGCTCTTTGGATTTAGCCTCAAGCTGGATCTTGTTCTTGATCAGACCCTCACATCTCTCCTCAGCATCGCAAAGATTATCTTGCTCCTGTTTACAGATAATGTCTTTGTATAATTAAATCCAATTTAGAGTTTCAACATTTCGTTCATAAATTCTTAAAATCACAAACTTACAGTTTGCACTTGTAGTTGTAGGTCGTTCTTCTCTTGGAGAAGAGAAACCATTTTTTCTTCAAGCTCTTTTCTACGGGCTTCAGATTTGGCGTAAGCCTCCTTCAACTTCAGGAATTCTTCCTTCATGTTGGCCATTTCTTTCTCTGCTTCAGCAGATCTCAGAAGCGGTTTGATCTTGAAGTAGAGCTTCATCCAGGGCCAATTCTTGACACCCATGAAGGCACGTACGTTC
Source organism: Onychostoma macrolepis (assembly GCF_012432095.1). Taxonomy (NCBI): domain Eukaryota; kingdom Metazoa; phylum Chordata; class Actinopteri; order Cypriniformes; family Cyprinidae; genus Onychostoma; species Onychostoma macrolepis. Next base: position 1,869,204 of record NC_081178.1, on the reverse strand, counting down.
CACTGGATAACAAGCAAGGCATCTCTGCAATGTAATGTTACACATTAATATCTTAAAGCCTCAAATAGAACTCAAATTTTTGTTAAAGCCTGATTTCTAACCTGCGCTCAACAATCTTCTGAAACTCAATTCTTGAGAGAATACCACGAGCTCTCGCTTGAATACCAGTAATGATGAGAGCAAGACGGTCATCTCGCATCTCTTCAAGAGTACCCAGAAGACCAGCCTTGAAGAACACCTTCAAGGAAATATGAAAATTCTAGTTTTAGACAACCAATAAAATGAAAAAGAGAGAGAAATAGTGTTAAAATCAGTGTTTTTCCAGCACATTTTTAAACATGTTCATTCAAACCTTTGTATGGCCAAACTTGTACTGATTGTGATCAATGTCTAGAGAGCCCAGTAGTTTTTCTGCTCCTTTTCTGCTGTCAATAAACTGTCCCTCAGGGATAGCAGCAGGGTTTAGGATGCGGTATCTGTCACAGTAACAGTATGAATTTAGTATGAACAGAAGTAAAAAAAAAAAAAAAATTTTTTTTTTTTTAATTCAATTATCTTTTCTTTTTTTATTATTATTTATTTTATTTTTTTTTTTATATTTAACAGAATATGCCATCAAAATCAAATATACCTCTGCTTGAAATCTCCATACAGGATCCTGTTGGGGAATCCCTTTCTGCAGATTCTGATGCCCTCCAGCACACCGTTACAGCGCAGCTGGTGCATGACCAGAGGATTCTCCATCGCCCCGGGAGTCTTAGTCTCATTGGGGATGATGCAGCGCACAAAGTGAGGGTGAGTTGACCTCAAGTTGGTCATCAGCTTGTTCAGGTTCTCCTGTTGATTTATATTATCCATCACTCATCCCATAAATATATTAGGGTGACATTCTGTTTAAAAAAAGATTAAGAAGCCAAATATACACAATGTGTTATTCATTTTAGTGTGAAAACACTCTATATGTTACCCTGTGAAGAGCAGACACCGTCTGGAAAGAAGAGCCCTTTTTCTTCTTCTCCTTTCCTTTGCCTCCTCCTCCCTCTGCGGCTGTTACAAAAAATATATATCATGTTCCAGTGTATTATGTGTGAAATATCTCACAAATAAAAACGTTTGTTTCTCAGATTCTTTTCTAATTTTTCTGCAGCACACCTGAGTCAGCACCAGCGTAATTAGCAAACAGGTTAGACAGCAGTTTCATGGTGGATTTCTGATAGAGGCCAACAACAGTCTCATTAAGAGGATCCTTGTTCTTCACCAGCCAGTTATTGATGTTGTAGTCCACCGTGCCAGCATAGTGAACCAGGGAGAAATGGGCCTCTGGTTTACCCTTGACAATCCTGGGCTTCTGGAAGTTGTTTGATTTTCCCAAATGGTTGTCATAAAGCTTAGCTTTGAATGTTGCATCACTGGCTTTGGGGAACATGCACTCCTCTTCAAGGATGGACATGATACCCATGGGCTAAAATGAACAGAATGAAATAATGAAATTTACTGAACCACTTTATTGGTCCAACACCTGAGATTTCTCAAATTTAAAAACTCACCTTTTCAATGAGATCAATACAAGCTTGCAAATCCATGCCAAAGTCAATGAACTCCCATTCAATACCCTCCTTCTTGTATTCCTCTTGCTCCAACACAAACATGTGGTGGTTGAAGAACTGCTGCAGCTTCTCATTAGTGAAGTTGATGCACAGCTGCTCAAAGGTGTTGAACTGCAGGTGGAATATATTGTATAATCACAATGGTGAAACAGGATGCACTGCTTGTTTTATTTGTTTTAGAATAACAAAAATCCATTGATGTCATCTTACATCAAAGATCTCAAATCCAGCAATGTCCAGCACACCAATGAAGTACTGGCGAGGCTGTTTGGTGTCCAGGGATTGGTTGATTCTCACAACCATCCAGAGGAACATCTTCTCATACACGGATTTGGAAAGAGCTCCAATAGCATAGTACACCTATCCAAGATAGTACATTAAATTGATATAGGAAAATGTGTTTTTTGTTAGTTTTTTTAGTTTTTTTTTTTATGGTTATGTTCATGATGAGGGGATAAAGTAGTCTCCACCTGCTGGACATTCTGTCCCTTGGTGACCCACTCATTTCCTACTTTAACTCTCGGGTGGCACAGAGCCTTAATGAGATCAGCAGAGTTCAGGCCCATCAGATAAGCTGACTTATCAGCATCTGTCATCAATAATAGAATAGAATGGTTGATGGCAATTCAAGAGTATAGAAACCCATTGTCAATGCTTGCCTATAAAATTTTATCAATGAAATAGCTTTGGTACTGAAATGCTACATTATATTTAAAAAATGAGGTGGTAATGTCACTATTCTTGTTCAGCATATCACAGCTTAACTCTTAGTAGAGAGATGCTGCAGAGACACAGTTAATTCACACATGCACATCTCTGTGTCTGATTTAGAACAAGTACAATTGTGTATTTATTATATAAGTATCATGTCAGCGTTTTCTCCTAATACTGACCCTCAGTCCCATCAGCCTCTGCCTGTTCCTCTCGTTGCTTCTGCTTGAACTTCATGTTGCCGTAGTGCATGATGGCACCAATCAGCTTGTAGATGCTGTTCTTCTCCTCTTGGGTGAAGCCCAACACATCAAACGCTTCCTACAGTAAATGAAAAGTGTCTCTAATAATTAACTGCATTTCATTGCATGTTTTGCAGACTTCAGTTCCAAGGCTTGAGAAGTCAGTATCAAGAGATGTATGCATGTTTTGAATAACGCACATCTGTAGCCATCAACTCATCTGAATCATCAATAGAGGCCACTTGCGTCTCTCCTTGAGAAATGAAGGCGTAATCATAAGGGTTTGCTGTGATCAGCAGCATCTCTGAGAGGATAAAAAAATATGTTACAACTTTACATCTCACCACTTGCAGTTTTGTTACCAAAGTTGTGATTTTGCTCACCCAGAAGTTCTGGTTTCTTCTGAGACAGGATCTGGTAGAAGATGTGATAGTCTCTCTCAGCCTTGAGCTGGAAAGTCACACGAGATTTCTCTAACAGATCTGTTTGTAGAAATGTAGAAGTTAAGCTCTTACCATCGGCATCTTACCATTATCTTTAAAATTAAAAAGTTACAAAGGAAAATGTTTTTCTTACAAGTCTCAATATCAGCAGAAGCAAGCTTTCCACTGGCAGCAAAGTGAATGCGAATGAATTTGCCCTGTTTAAGAACAACAGCTCAATGTCATTTCATTTCAATCAAATCAGCATATTTTACAGTGGTTCAGAGGTCTCAACGTGCTGCAAATAGAAAAAGCACCAGTAAATTAAGAAAACAGCTTCATCAGTTTAACAACACATGTGCTGCAAATACTCACAACACGACCAAATACAGACACGTGCTGTAAATACGCACAGCCTACATCGGAAATGTTTAAGTGAACCACAGCAAATGACAATCCTGGCTGGGACATGCTTATTAATGTCTTCTCTGAAAGGTGAGATTTTAGATTATTTTATCATCCTGATCATATGGTTTTACTATTTAAAGTCCCCCTGTAGTGAAAATCATGTTGTTTATTTGTCTGTGGTGTTTTTAATATGCTTTTAGACAAATCATGTGCCAATCAATTAATCAACACCATTGCTGAGTATTTTCTCCTTAAAACTAGTTTCCCTAAGTTTGACCCAGAAACTCGGTTAGCTACGTCACAAAATTCAAAAACCAGTCACATCAAGGGATAGATTCCTATCACTAGCATGCAAAATATACCAATACCAGCACAAAACCAAAAATAAATTAGAGCAAAAAACCCATGAATCCGTGGTTTAATGTGAATTTAGAACCGCTAACTTGCATTATAACCCGCAGCAGTACTGGAAAAGTAGCCTGGAGTCAGACCCACCTCTCCCGCATCGGCGTCTGCACTTCACACGAATTGCTTACGGGCGCGAATTGGAATCACAAACAGCTGCATTCAGTCTTAATGGCATTTTAGGACACAACATCGTCAAGTAACTTTAACGAATGTTACAGTATTCACTGTAGTTGTCCGCTAGTAAAAACAGTTTTATCAGTCATTATCCGTGTATGCCATTGTTTCACATTTACAACAGTTCAGTGGATCAGGAGGCGCTGGCTGGTGTGACTGAGTGGAGGCGGGGCTAATTTGCATATTCATAGATCCATGTATAGTAAATGAGGCAAGGCTGTAGAGTTACATTCAAGCTATTTTAAGGCATGAGAAAATTATTTTCACAAGAAAAAAAAAATTTAAAGGTAATTTTGATGATCAAAGATGAGTTTTAAGGGATCAAATATTTGACTACAGGGGGACTTTAAAAAAAAACAAAAAACATGGTTATTATTGTTAAACCATGGTAACCACAAATTGACCATGGTTGTGCTACACTAACCATAGTTTAACCATGGTATTTTTACAACTGTGGTTATACAAATGGTAAATTGCCAAAAAAAACATGGTTACTATACTTTTACTATAATAAAACCATGGTTAATTTTCATAAAGAGGAGTTAAGGAGTAAGTTAGCCAACTTACATAATGTTTCACACCCCTTGAAACATTTCCATTGTGGTCTGTGCTACTTGCAACACTTTTCTGTATTTGGTTGTGTTGTGTGTATTTGCAGCACACGTGTTGTCAAACTGATGTAAAGGTTTGTTTGTTTGTGTTTGTGACAAATGAGGACATACATTTGTATATTGACATGGGTATGACAGGTATTACAAGGAGAAGGTGACTTATGAGGACATTACCCCATGTACCCATTTTTAAAAACACTTATAAATCATACAGAGTGAGTTTTTTTGAGAAAGTAAAAATGCAGAAAGTTTCCTGTAAGGGGTAGGTTTAGGTGTAGGGCGATATCACATACAGTTTGTACAGTATAAAAACCATTACGCCTATGAGATGTCCCCACTTTTCACAAAAACAAACGTGTGTGTGTGTTCACTACTCACTGCTGTGTGTGTGTGTTTGCATTTGGATGGGTTAAACACAGAGCACAAATTCAGAGTATGGGACAACATACTTGGCCACACGTCACGTCACTTTTTCTATTCGAATGTGTTTTTTAAGTTGTAGCACGTTGAGCCGTATTTTTTTTTAAACTGGAGGCAGATAAAACTCACAAAGCGAGATGAGTTGTCATTTCTGATGGTCTTGGCATTTCCAAAAGCCTCCAGAGCAGGATTACACTGGATGATTTGATCCTCCAGAGTACCCTAAAAAACAGGCAGATATGAAAGAAAAGAACAGGGAATGTTGTATTTTAGCTGATTATGTTGTAGTAAAATTTGTGTTTATTTTGTTTTCGGACAAATGACTAAATATTTTCAGTGTTTCCCAAGATTTTGTGAGACTTGTGGTGGCAGGTGACGTCACATTAATTTGCATATTTATGACGTCGTTGCGTCGGGTTTGCGTTCAGACAAGTTTTGGCAGTGATCTGTTCTACTCTTTAAACTGTCACATACTTTAATACAACTGAATGCCCAATAAAACTGTTAACATTTACATATTTTCTGTTTGCATATATAAAACGTATAAATAGTGAAACACGACCCATTATTAATACATGTTAACCAGGAATCACTCTCACTTTACTCCTTAAATCCTGATAAAATAAAGAGCGACTATATGCGGTGGTTTTGGCTAATTACATTTTTTGTCAATTGCAGCCCGCTGCTTGTGTCTGAGTATTTTGGCAGTCAATGTGAATATTGTGTGAGGCTGCCACAAATAAATCAATGTATTAGGAAACACTGGTTGATCCAGTTTGTAGCGTTGCATGACAAGTCGACGACGTGCTCATGAGAGTTACGGAATTTACACAGGTCATCCAAATCAGGTCAGAAAGAGCAGAAATTCAAAAAGTGGAATTCGAATTTTATCTTCCTGGGTGGGTTGCAATTTACCTTCTTTTCAGTGGTCTCCTTCTTTGAAGGACTAGCAGCGATGCTGGCGAAGTACTGAATGACTCTCTTGGTGTTCACAGTCTTTCCAGCACCGGATTCTCCACTGTCAACACAAACCATTCTTAGAAATCTATTAAGAATTCATTCATAAAAATGTAGCAAACAAACTCAAAAAAGATCATCTAACTAAAACACAAAGTCTTACGTGATAAGAATGGACTGGTTTTCTCTGTCTGTAAAGCAAAAATGTAAATAATAATGATTAATGTTGTATGCATGAACATTAAATGATTTTCACATACAGCTTGTGCTGTTTTTGGTTGTATATAATATATTGAAAGAACTGTCACGTAGACGCACCTGACAGCATGTACTGGTAGGCGTTGTCAGAGATGGAGAAGATGTGAGGAGGAGCTTCACTCCTCTTCTTTCCTCTGTAGGCAATGACGACTTCCTGGTTGTACACCGGCAGCCACTTGTAGGGGTTCACAGTGACACAGAAGAGCCCAGAGTAGGTCTGTAAGAGATTCACAGCAGGTTCAGATCTGCTCGTACGTGATAAAGTGAATGTGTGAGTGTTTGAAGACTCCACTCACGTAGATCATCCAGGCTGCGTAACGCTCTTTGAGGTTAAACAGCACAGCGGGCTCGTGCAGGAAGGTGAACATCGCCATGTCCTCAATTTTATCGAACTTTGGCGGGTTCTGAGGGTGAACATCAACCTCCTTCACAGTTACTGTCTGTGGGAACATTGACAGTAAAAACAGTGTCTATGCATATTATTTTGTCCATGTAAATAAAATTAATCTGCTAATTTGTTCATTTTATAGAGAGGCTCAGGTTAGCATTTTGAATAGTTAAATTATGTACAGTATATATATGTATGTGTGTGTGTGTATATATATATATATATATATATATATATATATATACACTATATTGCCAAAAGTATTGGGTCACCCCCTTCTAATGAATAGGTTTGACTACTTTAGTAATTTCCATTAGTACGAATCTTAATGTTTAAGCATATAATGATATTCTAGGGAATTGTGTGCTTCTAATTTTAAAGCAACAGTTTGGACAGGACCCTTTTCTATTCTAACATGTCAATGTCTATGTGTATAAGACAAGGTTCAAAAAGAAAGAAGATTGATTGAGTCAGTGTGGAAGAACTCGACTGCTCTGCAGAAAGCAGCTGAACACCTCTGGTGCGACTTTAAATGCAGACCTTGAGCCAAAAACTCATCACCAAACACCAAATTTGCCATGTATATGGACAAAAGTATTGGCACACCCCCTTCTTTTTGGAAGTCACTTCCAAAACTGTGGCAACAAAGATAGAAACATAATTCATGTATTTAAAAAATTGTATTTCCATCTCTGTTGCAACAGTTTTGTCTAAAATGACTGAACCCATATGTACAAGTCATTGGTGTTTGGTGATGAGTTTTTGGCTCAAGGTCTGCATTTAAAGTCACACCAGAGGTGTTCAGCTGCTTTCTGCAGACCAGTCGAGTTCTTCCACACTGACTCAATCAATCATTTCTTTTTGAACCTTGCCTTATACACAGAGACATTGACATGTTAGAATAGAAAAGGGTCCTGTCCAAACTGTTGCTTTAAAATTAGAAGCACACAATTCCCTAGAATATCATTATATGCTTAAACATTATGATTCGTACTCATGGAAATTACTAAAGTAGTCAAACATATTCATTAGAAGGGGGTGACCCAATACTTTTGTGTAATATAGTGTGTATGTATATATATATATATATATATATATAAAGAAGAGAAATGTCTTTGAGAAATGATGCTTTGTGTCTTTATTTGAAATCTTGAACTTACCGCTCCCTTTGAAGTCTCACAGGTGACTTTATCACCATCTCGACTGATAATAGATGCTTTAATATACTCCTCATCAGGATCAGGAACGAAACATTCTTTCTTCATGTCAAAGGGGCGAGTTTGGGCCTCCAGACGCTCTATGTCTGACTTCCTGAGGAACGGAGCAGCAGCTCCAAACTCTGCCATCTGGGCATCCCCCATCTTTCAGCCTGCTCACAAGTGCACACACACAGCTTACTTTATGATATATTATAATATATTTGGACACTTAAAACACAAAAAATAAGGTAACAAATTAACAAATTTTAAAGAAACATAAAACAAGTAAAAATAAAGTTGTTCTGTTTGAAATGCTAAAATCAGATCTAGTGTAAAAGACAGTTTGTTTGTTTGTTTGTTTGTAGTTTAAGGAACATGTTGATAGTTAATGTGATTGTGTACACCTGTGTGAAGAGAGATCTGATTCAAGCACACTGAGCAAAAATGGGTGAAGATAAAATATCCTGCAGCATTAGTTATATGCCAGATGCAGACATGCAATACTCTCAGACATTTATAAGTGTCCTAATAATGTGGGACCACTGTATATGATAATGTGTGGTAGTAGGACTTCTAAAAGGTAATATCTCATATGAGCAGTTAGTGATGTTGCATTGTTGTCACTTACCTTTGTACTTCACCTCTCCAGACACTGATGGATTACCGTCCTGGGGACACATACACACACACACACACAAAAAATTAAAATAAATATATATATATATATATATATATATAAATAACTAATAAACAAAAGTGCAACCTGAAAAAACATCTCTCTGCCTTAAAGGTAATAAACACCAAAGGAATCGTTAATAAGATCAGGCTTTCATAAAGTAATCTCTGATGGCTTACCGTTTGATGATACAATAGAAAACCTGTCTGAGGCCATTGACTCTCCACCCCTTTTTATAATGTTAGAGGTCCTCCAAATATGGTTGCAGGTATTTTCTGAAGCATGTTAGTGTCTCAGTTTGGTTAGGATATGGATGGGCTGAGTGTCTGCTGGAGGCAGGGGCACATTTATTTAGTCTAGGGTGTCATTCATGCCAGTAAGGAACAATGTACTTTGTCATTATCATTTGACTCATTTATCCTTTAAATTAGTCTAAAATGCAATGTTTTATCTGTTCAGCAAGTTTTTTAAGGCAAGTTCAGCACAAATGGTGTAAAAAAAAAAAAAAAAAAATTCCACTCACTGCAAAAAATATAATTTGCTTACTTATTATTTTTGTCTTGTTTTCCAGTACAAATATCTAAAGATTCTGAAATCAAGATACGTTTACTTGAGACGCATAATAAAATGAGATTTCTGAATGCATCAAAATTAAGTGAGTTTTTGCTTAAAATGAGGACAAAAAATATCTGCCAATGGGGCAAGAGAAAATAAATCTTGTTTTCCCGTTAAAGTAAGATGATTTTTCTTACCCCATTTGCAGACATTTTTTTCTTGTTTTAAGGAAAAACCAACAAAATTTTGATACATTTTTCAGAAAACATTTTGCTTCTCAATTAAATACTTGCACTGGAAAACCAGACAAAAATACTAAGTAAGAAAATAATTTTTGTTGTCTTTTACCATTGCGCCTACGAACAAACTGCTAATGTGACTTCTTTGAATTAAAATATCTGCTAAACTGAAAAAAGAGAATGGCTTTTACATCAGTTAGCAGGTGTTTGCTCAAAAAAGAATGCATCTCATTGTATCAACTGATTTGCACCTTGCTCAAGGACAAACGTAAGTGTCATTCTACACTGTCCATCATAGATGCTTTTTATCCGCTCGACCTCGAGCAGCTGAATCTGTAAGGGCAAGGTCAGTTTCCAGCTGGTGTGATCGCTTCACTCAGGCCTCATCGCTGACACGCCATTGTTCCTTTGCCTTCACACTTGACGACAAAGATAACCTGTGAAATTCTTGCTGGGTGCTTCTAAATGATTGAGAAGAACAGCTTGCGTGATCTCTGCTACCGGCATCCATTTATGTACTTCAACAGCAGCTCGATGTCGCTGCCTAATTAAATTAATGTATGCACATCATCTCCTCAATGTGAACTTACTATTCATCATATCCTTTGACAGGAACCTTGTCTAATTTGGCAGACAATTCTGAGCTTTTTTGATATCAGAGTTACATCAGAGAACATAGGTCACTCAAAGCCTTTTAGGCGTTCAGTTGTATTATGTTGTCCACTATGATAGACTCTGCATAAAGTGCATTTCAGTTAAATTTCACTATACAGTGTCCAACACTGAACACTTTAATTGCTGGATAGTTCAACCAAAAATAAAAACTCTGTTATCACTTACCCTCATGTCGTTTCAACCTGTATGCATCTCGTCCTTCTGTGTAAAACGAAAGAACATATTTAGAAGAACAACATTGGATCCCATTGACTTTCACTGTGTGGACAAAAACACTGAGATTTAAAAAAAAAAAATATGTTTAAAAAGAAAATCATTCAAGTTTACAATGTATGAGGGTGAGTTAATGCTTGAATAATTATCATTCTTGGATGAACAAGATACTCAATTTGAGGTACTAGTATTCTAATGCTGTTACTTTATTTTCTTTTTGGCGTTTTCTGCCTTTTATTTAGATAGGACAGTAAAGTCCGCAAGCCGGGACTCGAACTCGGGACACCCGAAGCGCAACGGCACTACACGTGAGCTCGCTGCCCACGGTGTCAACGTCACTTTCATTTTTTAACGGTGTTACTTTTTATGTAAATTTCCCCCCCCTAAAACTACTGAACTCTGTCATCGGCTCTTTAATGATATGTATGCAACAGCTACATGCACAGCACTACATCAACTTGCATTGTCTGCACTGAAACATATGGAGGTCTGTGGCAGACTGTCAGTCATCCTCTTACCACTGTCTTGTTTGTTCCACATTGTTTCCTTCCCATTGTCCTTGAGTACAAAGATAACCCTGTGAAATTCCTACTGAGCCTCTGACGAAATTGGAGCAACTGATGAGGGTCATCGAGAACACATAAAGCAGATGCCCCGTTTGCAAAGGTCTCCAAACGCATAAATAAACATGAGGTACATGTTGGCACCCTTGCAAGCCATATACATACTACTTAAGTTACATGGCCAACTGAGGCAAAACGATGCCGGTCACAAGACAAGCGTTTATTATTAACCGACATGCAGCATTGTAATAAGTTAAAGCTGAAAGACTGAAACGGAAGAAATTGTCATTGTTATCTTGGCATAATATGAAAACTTGGTAGCACTTTATTTTACAGTCCTGTTCCTCATTTACATATTATGTACTTGTATTAAATTACAATAACTTATAAATAACTAGGTACTTACCCTGAACCTACCCCACCTAAGCCTAACATTGACAACCTACATAGTTACCTTATATTTTCCAGTACTTTCTTAGGTAAGTACAATGTGCATGTACAGGTCAGTGCACGTACAACCGAAAAATGAGTTCATTAAGCAAATGAACAAAGATCAATTCAAATAAAATACGATGTTCATCTGTTATTCTCATTGTGCACCTGTTACTGGATGCATGAAGGGGTCAGCTGGCTGTTAAGACCATTTGTTAACCAAAAGGATGAAAGGTTAAAGTTTAAGATGCTGCTAGATTTCTTTCAATTCAGAAGGGTCTTCTCACAGTCTTACGAGAGGTCAAGCCATCAGTTATTATCTCCTGACTTATGGCAATATATCTCAAGCACATTCTGCTGTGGTTTATGGTTGTGGGATGGTTGGTTCCTCTGTGAACCTTTGAGGAGCTCCTCCCTATATTCAGACTCCACCTCCAGCACCGTTCCTCACCTTCAACACTGAAGTTTAATCGCATGCACTGTTCTGTTTAGGCATTCAGCATTCAGCCTGGCCAGCAGCGGCTCTTCATAAAGGATCCATTGTTTATTGCTCGTTTAATTAAAACGTTTTTAATTTGGAATTGTTAAATATATTGTTTAATTTGTTTTGCAGGTCTCAAGTCTTGTGCACTCGAAAGAAAAGCGGACATTGATGCAGGTGAGAGATGAAATAAAGAAATTCTGTTGTATTATCATTATCAAGGTTTTAAGTTCATTTATCATGAATATTTACTGTAGATGTTTTGAGTCTTATCTAACCATGGTTTTTTCCTGCTCTTTCAGTGTGGAGGACATTTAAAGGACACAGGTCTGTCAGAGAAGCACCCTTCGTGTTGTAGAGAGTGCAAACGGGAAGATATTTATGCAACCATCTACCAAAAAAAATCTTGGTTTCATTCATGCTTCAATAAATAATGTGGTGGGTGATTTTCCTTCTAAAAGAAAATATAGCAAAAGTTAAACTGTATTCTGTAAGGCAATATACACTATGTCAGTTGGGTAAAATAGCATTGGTCAAATTTTGCAAGTAACTTTTCTAATGAAAATGAAATGCATGACATTTTACGGTAACACTTTACATTGGTTCATTGGTTAACAACATTAGTAAACAGGAACTAAGAATGAACAATATTTCTACAGCATATATTAATCTTAGTTAATGTTAATTTCAGCATTTACTAATGCATTATTAAAATCACAAGTTGTGTTTGTTAACATTAGTTAATGCACTGAACTAACATGAATAAACAATGATCAACTGTATTTTCATTAACTAACATTAACAAAGATGAATAAATAGTGTAATAAATGCATTGTTCATTGTTTGTTCATGTTAGTTAATGCATTAATGTTAACAAATGGCACCTTATTGTAAAGTGTTACCCATTTTACTTATAAAAGTTTGCAAGTTTTAACACCTTGTGTAAATTCATCAGATGCATTGAATTGGTAAAGTAGTGCAAATTTCATGCACTGCAGACATTCAGTTTCTTAATTGGTACATTCTTTCATTTGAATTTCGGGAAAAAGAATATCAAAAAAGTGTATATAAAATTATATTTATATAATGTTACTTAGATTTTAGCAATGAGCAATTACTGAGATTTACTGTGATTCTGTGGATCTCTCTGCACATTTAAACTGATTTAAACACTGAAGCTCCCCAAGTTACTGTACTGTTGGTTGCTAGCATTTCTACACTACTGCAGTGTTTAACATGCTAGGAGGTGGAGCATGTGAATTGATCTGTCTGTATTCTCATTGATAATCACTTAAATAGAGTTGACCAACAATAATCTCTGGTAATCATGTTGCATCAGATTGCATATTCCCATTGAAAATGCATCTGGTCAGTGGGTAAATTTGTAAATATAAACTAATATAAATCAAAATTAATGTGAATAATTTAGCAAATGAATGACTAATCAATAAATGTAAATATATACACATGTATGTGGTTTACTCTTGGAAGCCTGTACATTCCTGTATGTTCACATGAATAGGAAAGTGCTTTTAAATCATTGTTTTCAAAAATGACAGACAACAAGAAAAGTTTCATTTGCACACTTTATTCTGAAAAACTACAGGTAATGAAGTCAAGCAGCACAGAGTCAAACCAAACAAGCCTTTCAGAAAGAAGCAAGTGAGAGTTCACTCTTCATCGTGCCCTTTCTGTGAGAGGAAAAGAGAAGAGAAAGAAAAATGTTTGGAAGGTATATTTGTCATTTGTTTTAGTTTTTGCAATAAATCAAATCTTAGACTCACTTTGAATCTACACTCAAGGAGACATAAAAGACCAAAATGTTTTAGGTCTAAAAGGTAAACACAAAAAGAAACTTTTACAGAACAGTCTGTTTTATTGAATGGTGAAAGAGTTACCCATTGTCCATTGCTCCACTGAGCATTCTTACACTCTAAGATAAGTAAGTACACCAAATACTGTGTAAAACTAAGATAACTTACCTTAGAGCCAGTGTCTCTGCTCTTGGCTCTCAGCTTGTTGACCTGAGATTCAGCAATATCAGCCCTCTCCTCTGCCTCATCCAGCTCATGCTGCAGCTTACGGAACTTGCCCAGATTAGAATTGGCCTGTTCCTCCTGATTAAAACAAAAGGTTGCTGGCAAAAACAATATATAGAACAGTATATGTTCTGTAAAGGGATGACCCAGAAATGAACTTACCGCCTCCTCAGCAGCTCTCTTGTAGGACTTGACCTTCAGCTGGAGTTTGTCCACGAGGTCTTGAAGGCGAGCCAGATTCTTGCGGTCTTCCTCAGTCTGTTAATAAACTTTTGATTATTTTTGGTCTGGGTGGTTTGAGGATAGGGATATCGTATTGAATAGAGAAAGTGACCTGGTAGGTGAGCTCCTTGATGCGTCTCTCATATTTACGGACTCCTTTCACAGACTCGCTCGCCTTTCTCTGTTCCAGCTCCACCTCGTTTTCCAGCTCTCTCACCTAACCAAACCGAAAATGATTACAAATGTATCAATTCTTTAGCTATTGATCACTGAATCCAAATACTCATAAATAATAGTTATCTTCATGAAAGTGAATAGAAAACATTATTAAGAACTAAGTTTGATAAACTAACCCTGGCTTCCAGTTTCTGGACCTGCTTCTTGCCTCCCTTCATGGCGATCTGCTCAGCTTCATCCAGACGGTGCTGCAGGTCTTTGATGGTCTGCTCCATGTTCTTCTTCATGCGCTCCAGATGAGCACTGGTGTCCTGCTCCTTCTTCAGCTCTTCTGCCATCATGGCAGCATCAGTGATGGCCTTCTTGGCTTTTTCCTCAGCATTCCTGCACTCCTGCACTGCCTCCTCAACCTCAGTCTGGAGCTGAGTATTATCTCCCTCCAGCTTCTTCTTCTGATTCAGCAGACTGGTGTTCTGAACATAGACAATATTGACATTCATATAGTCTTTAGATGATATTATGTACTAAGAGAGGGTTTGAAGTTTTTGTCAGTGTGAATATGTGGTCAGATGTGTCCTACCTGAGAATGCAGGAGCTGAACTCTCTCACTGACGTCCAGCAGTTCCTGCTCAGCCAGTTTCCTTCCTCTCTCAGTCTGTTCCACCAGGGATCTCAGCTCGTCCAGTTCAGCCTGCAGCAGATTGTTGCGTCTATCCACGATGGCGATGTTCTCTTTGAGATCATCATTACTACGCAGAGCATCATCTAGCTGCAGTTGGAGATCCTGTAAAACAAGTTTTACAAAATGAAAATACTGTAGAAGTTTGTCAAATTTTTTACTTTTTTAAACACAAACATTTTGGTTTAAAACAATCTAGCATACTTTGATATGTCCATGAAGACCCTTGAGTTGCTTCTGGGCTTCTGATGCCTGTCTGTTAGCCTGGCTGAGCTGAATCTCCATCTCATTGAGGTCTCCCTCCATCTTCTTCTTCAGTCTGAGAGCTTCATTCCTGCTGCGAGTCTCTGATTCAAGTGAGCTCTGAAGGGTATCAATCATCCTCTGCTGGTTCCTCTTGGCTTGCTCCATCTCTTCATCTTTCTCAGCCAGCTTACGTTCAATTTCTGCTTTGATCTGACTGAACTCCAGCTGAGCTCTAAGAATCTTTCCTTCTTCATGCTCCAGGGAACCCTGACAGATCAAAGAACTTAGCCATTAAAAAGTACTAATAAGTTTGATTTGTTAGCACATTGATTTTTTTCAGGAAGTACTAGTGTATAACTGATAAATACATCTGCTACATCTATGCATAACATATTTTACCTCCGCTTCCTCCAGAGCTGCTTGAATTTCAGATTTTTCCTGCTCCAGCTGCTTACGAATTTTCTCTAGTTCATGAATGTTCTTTCCACTCTCACCAATTTGTTCAGTGAGATCAGCAATCTCCTCTGTTTAATCAGAAAAAATTTATACTGGTTTTTACATAAAGTCAAGATAAATATTTTATTTTTAGTGATATTTATGTGAATGCTCAGGTGACTAATAATCTAAGGGCACCTTGGAGGTTCTTGTTTTCTCTCTTCATGGTCTCCAGATGATCCAGAGACTCCTCATAAGAGTTCTTCAGTTTGAACAGTTCAGTGCTCAGAGATCTGGCCTCCTTCTGGGAGCTTTCCAGCTCACTCTGAGACTCCTCGTATTTCTGCTTCCATTCAGCTAGGACCTGTTTGATCGTTTCAGAGATATGAGAAGTATTGGGCATGTTACTTTAAAAAAGTAATTAGTTATAGTTACTAGTTACTTCTCACAAACAGTAACTGAGTTACATCATTATAAAAGTAACTAATTACCAGGGAAAGTAACTATTGCGTTACTTTTTTAAAAAAAAAATTAAAATGTCAAATAACTTGGATGCCCCCAATATTAAATATGTTAAATTAATGAAATGGACACTAAATAGTATAAATTATTATTATAAAACTATTGTACATTCATCTGCACTATTTATCTACTGACACTTAGCATCAGTCAGTCAAGCATTATAATATGATATTATGATAATTTAATATTATATGATGATAGAACTTTAGTAATTAGAATAACCAAGTATGAATGCATATTTGTCATGTTGACTGAACTGGTGGTGGTGCTTAAGATATTGTTTGTCATTTAGTGTTTCTATAAAACAAAAAAAGGGGGGGAAATTGATAAGATAAAACTACTACGAATTCTACTACTAATAACAACATAAAACGCACTAAGGATTAATGAGCTGCTGGCTTCATGAATATTAATCACGTTGTCTGCGTTCGCTGGAATTGATTTGCTGAAATAAAAACAGGGAGGATAATAGGTGAGCGCCAGAGAAATGAGATTGTCGTTTGTGCATTAGTTCCGCCCACTACCAGAGAAACCAGCAGTTCTTAAAAGCTGAAGAATTCCAAAGGAACGCCGTTATTTTGACAGGAAAATACAACAAAGAATATTGTTTACATGTAGCGCGTCAATTCTGCATGTTATGAAAGACTCTCTTGCTCTGCATCTTTCTTTGCGTGCGTGTATGTGAGACAAAGCGATGGCGAGCCGTAACGGGGGAAACAGTAATTCGTTTGATTACTCGTTACTGAAAAAAATAACGCCGTTTATTTATAACGCCGTTATTCCCATCACTGGATATGAGTAACTGCTGTTGGAGCCCAGCATAAAACAATGAAATTTTATTTCTTTAACCATATGTTTTATTCACCTTGTCAAAGTTTCTTTGCTTCTTGTCCAGAGCAGCAGCAGCAGCATTGGATCTCTCCACATCCACCATGAGGTCTTCAATCTCATTCTGCAGTCTGTGCTTAGTCTTCTCCAGTGAGGAGCATTTAGCATTAACAGCTTCCACAGCTTCTTCTGCATCTTGCAAACGCTGAGCCAGCTTCTTCCTTTATGAATAAACAGAATCAGTCAGATGTTTGCATGGCATGCTACATGGAAAACCCAAATATTTCCTGTTCATACTTGGCGTCTTCCAGCTCCTCAGTCCTCTGGATGGCATCAGTTTCATATTTGGTTCTCCACTGAGCCACCTCAGAGTTTGCCTTGGACAGACTACGCTGCAGCTCAGCCTTGGCTTCCTGCTCCTCCTCATACTGTTCCCTCAGCAGATCAGAGTCGTGACGAGCAGACTGAACTGCATGAGCCAGGGCATTCTTAGCCTATAAGATATTTAAAATGAATGTTTTCTGTTATAGCTGTAGCATAAGGCTCTAGTCTCTTTGAGGGATGTGGGTTTGATTCCGCTGGTCCTAGAAGAGCTTATTGGGTGGCAAGGTAGTGCAGTAATTAAGGTGAATGACTGCTACACTTTGCTACGCTAACCTTGTGGGTAGTAGCAGTTGCAATACCTTGACTTCCTCCTCTAGTTGTCTTTTGAGGTCCTCAATCTGCTGGGTGTATGACTGCTTGCCTCTTGTTAGCTGAGACACCAAGGAATCCTTTTCTTCCAGCTGTCTAGAAAGCTCCCCTAGATAGAAGTATAACCATAACATTACAGAAAGTAGTATTTTGATCTTGGGAATATGTTGGAAAAAAAAAAGTAATACCATTTTCGGTTTGCAACCGAGCTTTTTGCATGGTAAAGTCATTGATGCTGCGTTGTCCTTCTTCATATTTTGTTCTGTATTCTGACATCTGGTCCTCAAGGGTCCTGCACATTTTCTCCAGGTTTGCCTGGATAGATTGAATGTAATGAATCAAACTGAAGTGACAAAGTAGATGAATAAAAAGTTACTGCAAAAAGTTAAGGAACACCTGAAGTTAACATAGGAATAGAATTTATCACCTTTGCCTTCACAAGCTGCTCCATGTTGGAGACCACATCATCCAGTTCCAGTCTGAGTTCACTCTTCTCTTTCTCCAGCTTCTGCTTCACTCTCTGAAGGTTGTCGATCTGCTCTCCCAGATCAGCTACACTGTCAGCATGTTTCTTCCTCAGTGTAGCAGCGGTGGCCTCGTGTTGCAGAGTGGACTCTTCAAGGTCTCTGCGCAGCTTCTGTAACTCAGCTTCACGTTTCTTGTTCATCTCAATCTGGGCACTAGTGGCTCCACCAGCCTCCTCCAACCTCTCACTGATCTCCTCCAGTTCTCTGGACAGATCAGCTCTCTGTTTCTCAACTTTAGCATGAGCAGCTCTCTCAGCCTCCAGCTCTTCCTCAAGCTCTTCAATACGGGCCTGATGTGAGGAAAACCAAAGTTAAAGTTAATATTCCTTACTGTCCAACTATCCATCTTTTTAAGAATTCATCAAGTTTACCTGTAACTCTTTCAGTTTCTTCTGGAGTTGGGCTGCCATTGCCTGCTCATCTTCAATCCTGCTACTGAGCTGGCTGATCTCAAAATCTTTCCTGTGTTGCAGAATATATTTGATTATCACTGTTAAAAAGGATTCAGGATGTGAGCTGTATTCTTAAATTATTATTTCACCCGTTACAGAAAACACACTTTTTAATCCTCTCTTCCAGTTGCTGTTTGTCATTTTCCAGGTCCATCAGACTCTCTTGGGTCAACTTTAAGTCTCCCTCGAGCTTCCTCTTTGCTCTCTCCAGATCCATACGAAGCTTCTTTTCCTGTTCCAGGGAACCCTCAAGCTGGAATGACAATATTTTGTTCAGCATTTTGTTTCATGGTAACTGTCATACCTTTTTCATATACAATGGAATTGTCAACAAACCACTTACATCATCCACTTGTTGCTCCAGCTTGGCTTTGGCTTTAGTGAGAGTGTTAACTTTGTCTTCCTCACTCTGGAGGTCATCTAGTGTTTGCTGATGGGCCTCCTGCAGAGCTTTCTTCTCCTTTGTCAGCTTAGCAATGATCTCATCCAAAGCTGCCATCTCTTCTGTCAGGTTTTTAACCTGTAGAAACGTGTCATTGTGTGTCATCGGTGGGCTCCTACCGAACAATCTCTTGCATCTCTTATGGCGCTTTTCCACCGCATGGTACGGCACGGTACAGTTCAGTATGGCTCACTTTTGGGGGGTTTTCCACTGGGTACAGTACCTGGTACTTTTTTCAGTACCACCTCAGCTGAGCTTCCAAGCTGTACCGTTACCAAAATGTGACGTGTAAACCCTGCTGATCACTGATTGGCCGGAGAGAATCGTTAATACCTGCACCATTGAACTTGTGACATGAGACACAACAGACCTGCTAGATTTAAATAAGCACAGCCAGCAAACGATCAAACGCAACATTTTTTTTTTTTTTTTTGAACGAACGCAACTGTTTTGAACGAGCGTACCTTTTTTTAACAACTAATAAATGGCTGTTTCGTGGTCTGTTGAGGAAGTACAGATGTTCCTCTCGTTGATAGCCGAGGAGCGGATCCGCGAGAGCTTGATGGGGCAAGGTGTATAATCCCGCCCACTCTAAAGTGGTACTAAACTGCAGTGGAAACGCAAACCGAGCCAAGTCGTACCATGCAATGGAAAAGCACCATAACATGTTTAGTGTTGAAAACTGACCTTGTTCTCAGTGGCGTGTTTCTCTTTCTCCACTTTGGCCAGAGTGAGTTCAAGATCATCAATGTCCTTCTTGAGCTCAGAACATTCATCCTCCAGCTTTCGTTTCTTTGCAGTCAGCTCAGCGTTCATTTCTTCTTCATCCTCCAGTCTCTCAGTCAGCTCTTTGGCTTTGGCTTCAAGCTGGATCTTGTTCTTGATCAGGCCCTCACATCTCTCCTCAGCATCGCAAAGATTATCTTGCTCCTGATTACAGATACAGAAAATTATTTGTATTCATATTAATGTCTTTGCAACTATATATTTTAATTATGCATTTTATTCATTGAATCATGAAATCATAAACTCACAGCTTGGACTTGGAGTTGCAGGTCATTCTTCTCTTGGAGAAGAGTAACCATCTTTTCTTCAAGCTCTTTTCTACGGGCTTCAGATTTGGCGTAAGCCTCCTTCAACTTCAAGAATTCTTCCTTCATGTTGGCCATTTCTTTCTCTGCTTCAGCAGATCTCAGAAGCGGTTTGATCTTGAAGTAGAGCTTCATCCAGGGCCAATTCTTGACACCCATGAAGGCACGTACGTTCCACTGGATAACAAGCAAGGCATCTCTGCAATGTGACACAAACATTTTCATATATTTCACATTAAGTGTACAAGTGGCTTTCTTCTGTAAATGAATAGCCTAAAGCTGTACCTGCGGTCAACAATCTTCTGGAACTCAATTCTTGAGAGAAGGCCACGTGATCTAGCTTGAAGATTGGTGATGATGAGAGCAAGACGATCGTCTCTCATCTCTTCAAGGGTACCCAGCAGACCAGCCTTGAAGAACACCTTAAAACATAAAGATGTTATTTCAGTGACCTACGATCACTATTATAGAATAGGCAATGCAGAAAGTGCCCTAGAGCCATGGTACACTTTTCAGGGATGTCAGTATTTTAGTAGCTTACTTGTACAGTAGTTGTCTCGGCACGTTAAACCAGGATGGGAGCAGAGGCGGACTTACCTGTTAGGTAAAGGTAGGCAACCGCCTTGGGCCCCCAAAATCCAAGGGCCCCCTAAAATGCTTTTCATATAGGAGATGTGCATGAAGCGCGGAAACGC
The DNA here is from genome assembly GCF_012432095.1 of Onychostoma macrolepis. Taxonomy (NCBI): domain Eukaryota; kingdom Metazoa; phylum Chordata; class Actinopteri; order Cypriniformes; family Cyprinidae; genus Onychostoma; species Onychostoma macrolepis. The sequence continues at coordinate 1,848,517 of NC_081178.1, read as the reverse complement.
GAACGGATGCTGTGGTGTTCGTTACCACAACTGTCTGCGTGTCCGCATTGAACATGCTTCTTGTGTATCCTTGTAGCAAATTAAAATATCAGGCTATAATTAGCTATAATTAAATATTAAGCAACAGTGCGTATTATATGTTTATTGTTTTAAATGGCGCTTAAGTCTGGAATACACTACACAATTTTTGCCCCAATTTTCCTCTGATTTACAGTCTGGAGAAGTTGACGTTAGTTTCCGAAAGTCAGAGCCATTCTGCATGTTGCATCTCCAAGCAACAAGGCGCATGTTTCTGCTCGAGTTTGTTGTGATCGGAACAGCTTGAAAGTCGTGAATGATCCCCAGTCGTGTAGTGTATGATGACCAGTTTTCCTTTGTCAGTATTTACAAAGTCGGTAAGTGTATGATAGTGTTTTAAAAAATCTGTTCAGATTTTAAAAATCATGTAGTGTATTCCATCATTTTTCTCAGTTATGACAAGAACTCAAGTAGAGGACGCATGTGGAATTACTTCCACACAGACAATCAACTCTGACACACCACTGAATTGCGCTGTACATATGTTCATCATTTTTGGTTGATATAATTCTTAGGTGTGTAAATGTATAATTTTCTTGTCATTATTTTTATTTTTTCAGATTAATTTAAATTTGTGGTTAAATAACTAAAATTAAATGTATTTTAAAGTTTAGAATTAGACAACCTTTGAAGAGTGTAGGCAACAATGCAGTGAAAATTACCCCCAAAGCACCACCTAGTGTCCAACCCGCTCTAAAATACTGTTGTAATCTGTAAACATTAATATTGTAACCGCACTAGGTGGGGTAAAAATGTACATTAAAAATCTTGAAATACTGGATACAACTATTGGGTACCGTTGTGCAGTAGCAAGCATCACAACAGAGAAAGGAACCTCAAGGTTGATTCAGGTAAATGTGTGCAAATATATAGGGCCCTGGGTTGGAATTTAATCAGAGCTTGTAGCAAAAATGCCACCAAAATGAACAAAAATGCCCTATAAATTCAAGACAAAGGGGCAAAAAATGCCCCTGCACTATTACGCAATGTATTATGGCTCCTGCGATGAAAATGAATAAAAAGTGTCAATTTGCGGAATTACATTTATATCTGCTCACACTGCATCAGATTGGTTTTATGCACTGCTTTGTGCAACGTTGAGCCTTATAACCAATCAAACGTGTTTCTGTTGAACTTAGGAATGCATTGGCCAATCAGAGGCGCTTAGAAGAGTCAGCGCTGGATACGCCCGAGCTCATAACAACCCTCATCATAAACAACACAGTGCAGATATGAGATATGTAAATAGCTTAAAGATTAATTTAGTAAATTCAGTGATTATAACGGGAGTTTTTGCATAATGTGTAATGAATGTGACATGCCCAAAATGCAGACACAAAACAAAAACATTTTTATATTGTTTTCTAAATCGATTAATGATCATTATTACAATATAAAGAACAATAATGAGAACCCTATGAGCTCTTTTTTTTTTATTATTATTATTATTACATGTATAATTTAAATAGGCTACAATTTGAAACAGCTATTGTTATTGACAACAGTTTAAAATATTGATTAAAGTAATTGGATAAATTTGAGTATTTGACATTAAAGACAACATAGTATGGGATTATAATAAAAAGATGATTATTAAAATTGCCCTCGTGAATGGAAAAAAAAAGCCCCTGGAAATCAATTCCAGGGAGTAAATATTACCCCTTAATGGAAAAGTTCATTTCTGACCCTGAAAAGGCACCATTCCTATATTTCGCCTAAATCCGCCAAATCACTAAATCCGCCCCTGGATAGGAGAACATATTTCAAAACTGAAAAAAACTACACAAAGAACTATACAAAATCTAGAAAGCAATTACTACTAATCATAAATACCTTAGTATGTCCAAACTTGTACTGGTTATGGTCAATATCCAAGGATCCCAATAACTTTTCAGCTCCTTTCCTGCTGTCTATGAATTGACCCTCTGGGATGGCAGCAGGGTTCAGGATACGATATCTGTTATTGCATATAAATAAATAAAAATACAGTAAATTAAAAAAAAAACTGTATTGGAATCACTGAATGTTAAATATTTGAAAATGACAGTTCTTGTTACTTAATTTATGCCTCTTTTTGATCTAAGTGACCTAAATGTTTTGTGTTCATAAGCACCTCTGTTTGAAATCTCCATACAGGATCCTGTTGGGGAAGCCCTTTCTGCAGATTCTGATGCCCTCCAGCACACCGTTACAGCGCAGCTGGTGCATGACCAGAGGATTCTCCATCGCCCCGGGAGTCTTAGTCTCATTGGGGATGATGCAGCGCACAAAGTGAGGGTGAGTTGACCTCAAGTTGGTCATCAGCTTGTTCAAGTTCTCCTGTTGACATATATTATCCATCACTCATCCCATATATATTTTAGGTCGTCATGCTCTTTAAAGAGATTAAGAAACCAAATCATACTATATCAAGTTAATCATTTTAGTGTGTAAAACACTCTATTTGTTACCCTGTGAAGAGCAGACACCGTCTGGAAAGAAGAGCCCTTTTTCTTCTTCTCTTTTTTGCCACCTGCTCCACCTCCTTCTGCCATGGCTGTTGCAAGAAACAAATGTTTGTTTGTTTTTCTTAAAATGAACCTTGAATGAAATCCTTATTGGCTCTTTAAAATCAACAAAACACACCTGAGTCAGCTCCAGCGTAATTTGCAAACAGGTGAGCCAACAGTTTCATGGTGGATTTCTGATAGAGGCCAACAACAGTCTCATTAAGAGGATCCTTGTTCTTCACCAGCCAGTTATTGATGTTGTAGTCCACCGTGCCAGCATAGTGAACCAGGGCAAAATGGGCCTCTGGTTTACCCTTGACAATCCTGGGCTTCTGGAAGTTGTTTGATTTTCCCAAATGGTTGTCATAAAGCTTAGCTTTGAATGTTGAATCACTGGCTTTGGGGAACATGCACTCCTCTTCAAGGATGGACATGATACCCATGGGCTATAGAGAAGACAGGGTTATATATTAAAAAAAATCTTATGCAACTTAAAGCAAAAATTGATATTAAAAAAAGCAGTGGTTCCCAACCTTTTTTTCAGGGGAACCCTTAATATTAACATTTTTTAATGACCCCCATTTATAAAAAAAAAAATAAAAAAATGGTCAGTTTGTAATAATTCAACAACAGCAGAAACATTAAAATGATGACATTAAACGATGGATTGTAAATGAACAAAAAATCTTGGTTGGATGACCACAACATGACATGTTATCTACTGATATGTAAGGTTGGGTATCGTTTTAATTTGATCAATTCCGAGTATGCTTATCGATTTCCAGTTTCGATTCCAATGTGATGATATCAAACATATTTATTCTGTGCCTCTTTTTGCATTTAGTTGCAGTTGAAAACCATGATCAAAAATCAGCATGCTACATAAAAACTGGACTCATTTAATAGCTGTTTAATAGCTGTGTGCGAAGTAGAGCTGCATAATTCTGGATAAATTGAGCTTTTTTTGTTTTGTTTTTTTATGGAGATTGTGGCTCTCTCACAATTCTGAAGAAAAAACAGACAACTAAAAATCACATGTAATTTATGAATGAATGATTCAGTATCTCTCTCTAGATTTACTTCGTTTACTAGCGTTTTTTTGAAAGAATCTCTAGAATGATTCAAAGAAAAATAAATTTTAACAGTCCCCTTTTCGCCACCTATTGGCGTAACAATGTAATCGATAAATCTTTATTTGAAGTGTCAAATTACTTTCAAAGGGAGATTTTCTCTATTCTTATCGCTATACCGTACACATCAGAGTTTATATCCGAGCTATAAACTTTTACAGAGTGTCTATTTACACTTAGTGGAAATAGCCCACCCTATTGGCAGAGGCTATTTACACTAACTCTGCCCACCAACGTGTGATTAGGATAGTCAACATTATAAAAAATGGCTATGAAACATCAGCTCTAGTGGCGCTGACGGTAAAGTGTTTGCTGTGGTCTTTTTGACGCGATCGACCCGGGTTCGAACCCGCCTTTTGCCAAACTTTTTTTTCTCCCTTTTCAAATCTCATTTCACATCGTAAAGGCATTTATTTTCAATAACAATTAAGGAAATAACCAAAAAGTTGAAAATAAAGTATTGGGTAGGTGTAGGGAGGGCTTTATTGTACCAATAAGGTGGCATCCATTTAATAATTTTAATTAAACGTATAATTTACACTCAATACGTTATTATTGCATACTGTTTTATAATGTAATACAATACTGAAGTGCAGATAATTGCCACTATTTGCAACAAGTAGTCTAAATAGCAGAAATCCTGCTATTTTAACAGTGTAAATAGAATATATGGCAGCCGCTGCCAAACTTTTATTCCCGTACTTGTGTGATTATTTGAATGTTTCTAACAGAAATAATGATACTGAGCTGTTTCATTCATATACATGACAGCTGCTCTCTTTAGGTCAGTGGCAGCACGAACGCAGATTTAAATGTTCAAATCAAACTGATGTGATCATAAGCTACACCGACGAACCAAGAGTGATCACAACATTGTGATCGCACACGTCAAGGGTTGAGGAATGAAACAGATCAATCATTATAACTTATTTTAGGAATAGAATCACATTGGTGTTTGAATTTAAATTTAAATTTTACAAGTATCCGATTCCTGACCTTAAGCATCCAAATCTGGAAGTGGAATTGATTTTCGATTCCCAACCCTACTAATACAGTATGTATTACATATTAAAATAAAGTTTTGACAAAAAAAATGTATGAGTGGCCAGCGCATTCATGCGTTTCAGAGAGAGAGAGAGAGAGAGCGACAGAGGTGCTGATAGAAATGATAGAGGCCATGTTCACACAGCAGCAGAATACGGTTGTCAGTCCTGTATTTGAGTCCTTAATACGGTTACGTTCACACACAGTTCGGTTATTTACAGGTGTGACAACCGCATTCTGTAACCGAACTCACACCTGTAAATTTTCAGGACTCGCAACCGCATTCTCAGAAAACACGCGCTGTGTGAACGGAACAGGACTGGTCAACTAGTCCACATACAGCGTGATAGAGAGCTGCTCTGCTGCACAAACGCGCGTCTACCATGTGTTACATGTTTTCGGTAACTTACAGTGACGGAGAAATGAGCTGCGTGTCATCTGGAATTTTTAGATCCCGTCAGTTTTCCTGCGTGCGATTCAAATGCTCCGCTCTCTAAAATCTAAAAGCTGCTGTTGGTTAAGTAAGGGATAATCAACGGGTTGCCGTGCATTAAAGGATTTTAAATGCACGACGTGGAGGCAAAGAACCTCCCGACTCGAAGCGGCAAACCGTTGATTATCAACGCTCATTTGCCAAGTTATAGACAAGTTAAAACTAGTATTGCTCTTTGCAACGCAATATTTGACCGAATGGGTAAAAATGATGGTTATTTTTGTCATTTACGACACGTTAGCTCTTGCATTCTGCCCACTTCAAATCAGACACAGAGATGAAATAGTGTGGTAATACAAATCGCGGGGAAGCGTTGACAACAAGTTTATGTGTGCGCAGCGTGATCTCTGACCTCTCTCTCTATCTCTGTGTGTGTGTACTGGTATATATGGTTTACGAGGACACAAATGTGTATAATGACATGGGTACAACAATGTAAAAATGGTTTATGAGGACACTTCCTGTGTCCCTGTAAAACAAAAGGCTTAAAAAACATACTAAACAGTGTTTTATGAAATTCAAAAATTGCCAGTAGTTTCCTGTAAGGGGTAGGTTTGGGTGTAGGGTTGGTGTATAGAAACAGAAAATACGGTTTGTACAGTATAAATACCATACGCCTGTGGAGAGTCCCCGTAAACCACAAATTCAAGTGTGTGTGTGTATGCGAGTAATGTGTGTGGGTTTGTGTGCATAGATTAAAGCAGCGCATTAATACGGAACGGTGATTAAACTGACTTGGAACTACCTGTGCATTAAACAGTTTTACTGCATGCATGCCAGCCAATCAGAATCCAGTATTCAGACAGACCATGGAATAATAAAGATTTGACGGATGAACTCGCGGCTTGATTGGAATCTTGAGTCAGAAAGCGACAAGACTTTCAGTTTTGTGGACGTCTAAATATTAAACAGCGACAGTAACTGTCGGGGATTTCACCTTGGTTTATTTTCAAACTGTAACAGTTTCATCCCTATTTGTAACCAAGAGTGTGCCCCCAGGTTGGGAACCACTGAAATAAAGCATAGAGATGAGTTGTTCAGAGAAAAGGCTTTAACACTCACCTTTTCAATGAGATCAATACAAGCCTGCAAGTCCATGCCAAAGTCAATGAACTCCCACTCAATACCCTCCTTCTTGTATTCCTCTTGCTCCAACACAAACATGTGGTGGTTGAAGAACTGCTGCAGCTTCTCATTAGTGAAGTTGATGCACAGCTGCTCAAAGGTGTTGAACTGCAGGTGGGATATATTGTATAATCACAATGACAAAGTAACAAAGAACTGAAGGTGTTCACATTAATCCGTTGATGTCAGCTTACATCAAAGATCTCAAATCCAGCAATGTCCAGCACACCAATGAAGTACTGGCGAGGCTGTTTGGTGTCCAGAGATTGGTTGATTCTCACAACCATCCAGAGGAACATCTTCTCATACACGGATTTGGAAAGAGCTCCAGTGGCATAGTACACCTGCCCAATAGACGTTAAAATGTTACAAAAAATATGTTTAGGTTAACAGTATGTTAATGATGAGCTGATGTGATTTACAAAGTAGTCTCCACCTGCTGGACATTCTGTCCCTTGGTGACCCACTCATTTCCTACTTTAACTCTCGGGTGGCACAGAGCCTTAATGAGATCAGCAGAGTTCAGGCCCATCAGATAAGCTGACTTATCAGCATCTGTCGTCAATAATAGAAGATAGTTAACGGAAATGAATCACTATCAACCGATAACTGTATGCATCATGTCAGCATTTTCTCCTTATACTCACCCTCAGTCCCATCAGCCTCTGCCTGTTCCTCTCGTTGCTTCTGCTTGAACTTCATGTTGCCGTAGTGCATGATGGCACCAACCAGCTTGTAGATGCTGTTCTTCTCCTCTTGGGTGAAGCCCAACACATCAAACGCTTCCTACAATAAATGAACAGTGTCTAATAATTCATTGCGTTACACTGCATGTTATATGGACTTCAGTTCTAAAGCTTGAGAGGTCAATAACAGCACATTTATGGATGTTTTGAATAACGCACATCTGTAGCCATCAGCTCGTCAGCATCATCAATAGAGGCCACTTGGGTCTCTCCTTGAGAAATGAAGGCGTAATCGTAAGGATTTGCTGTGATCAGCAGCATCTCTGAGAGAAAGAACACAAGGCACATGTTGACATCATGTTGTAATATGTCATAAGACAGGTCTTGCTGCTACTCATTTTTTTGCCCACCTAATAGTTCTGGTTTCTTCTGAGACAGGATCTGGTAGAAGATGTGGTAGTCTCTCTCAGCCTTGAGCTGGAAAGTCACACGAGACTTCTCCAGCAGATCTATCAAGAAGAACATTTACTTTAAAATCATTAATACAATGCTTTTAAATATTTTTTATATGGAACTAAGCATGAGTTTTCTTACAAGTCTCTATATCAGCAGAAGCCAGTTTGCCATTTGCAGCAAAGTGGATGCGGATAAACTTGCCCTGTAGGAAAAGAAAATCACGATGTATTCTTTTTGTAAAAGCCATTCTTCAGTTTTCACCACTATTTAATTCACTTACAAATCTGGAAGAGTTGTCATTTCTGATGGTCTTGGCATTACCAAAGGCCTCAAGAGCAGGATTACACTGGATGATTTGATCCTCCAGAGTACCCTAGAAAACACAACATTTGAAATGTGTGTATAATTAATGGAAATTAAACAAATGGCAGTCCAGTCAGTTTTATTTTAAATTGAGATCTCCTCAGTTTACCTTCTTATCACAGGTCTCCTTCTTTGTAGGACTAGCAGCAATGCTGGCAAAGTACTGAATGACTCTCTTGGTGTTCACAGTCTTTCCAGCACCGGATTCTCCACTTAAGGTTGAAAAATCACACGTTAAGAACTACACTTTTATTATAGAAACTATTTTATTACACAACTATTATAGAAAGTGATAAACAGAAGCAGACTTACGTGATAAGAATAGACTGGTTTTCTCTGTCTGAAAAGGGCAATAAAAATATAAAACAACATCAGTTACGTTTTAACCAAAAAGTGTAGCACGGTGGCCTGTTCTGATGGGGTTGTAAAAAAACAGATAATAATGGAAAAATGCTGAATGTATTTAATAAAAAAGCAACTGAACTATATAATTGTACATTGTTAAAATAGTGAAATATATAGAACCAGCCTGACAGCACCTGACAGCATGTACTGGTAGGCGTTGTCAGAGATGGAGAAGATGTGAGGAGGAGCTTCACTTCTCTTCTTTCCTCTGTAGGCAATGACGACTTCCTGGTTGTACACCGGCAGCCACTTGTAGGGGTTCACAGTGACACAGAAGAGCCCAGAGTAGGTCTGTAAGAGATTCACAGCAGGTTCAGATCTGCTCGTACGTGATAAAGTGAATGTGTGAGTGTTTTAAGACTCCACTCACGTAGATCATCCAGGCTGCGTAACGCTCTTTGAGGTTAAACAGCACAGCGGGCTCGTGCAGGAAGGTGAACATCGCCATGTCCTCAATTTTATCGAACTTTGGCGGGTTCTGAGGGTGAATATCAGCCTCCTTCACAGTGACTGTCTGTGAAAAGCAAACATTTCAACAGTTACTTCCCAAAACGATAAGTTCATCTAATGTAGTGAAGTAATAAACAAGAGTTCAACTTTAACTTACTTTGCCTCTTTCAGTTTCACAGGTGACTTTATCACCGTCCCGACTCACAATGGTTCCTTTCACATACTCCTCATCAGGATCAGGAACGAAACATTCTTTCTTCATGTCAAAGGGGCGAGTTTGGGCCTCCAGACGCCTATGTCTGACTTCCTGAGGAACGGAGCAGCAGCTCCAAACTCCGCCATCTGGGCATCCCCCATCTTTCAGCCTGCTCACAAGTGCACACACACAGCTTACTTTGAGATATTATATACTGAAGCCTGTTTGGATGCTTAAAGGGATCCTCCACCCCAAAATTAAAATTCTGTCATTAATCACTTACCCCCTGCGACGAGAATACTTTTTGTACGCAAAGAACGACATTTATTCAACAATTCGTCTCCTCTCTGTCTCTCTGTGTCAGCCTAGCGCCATTTTGGAGAATACCTACAGAGAGGAGACGAATTGTTGAATAAATGTCGTTCTTTGCGTACAAAAAGTATTCTCGTTGCTTCATAAAATTCAGATTGAACCACTGATGGCAGATGGACTATTTTGGCTGTGTTTTTTTATACATTTCTGTGCCTTGACCGTGTAATTTTCTTGGCAGTCAATGGGACAGTCACAAACCTCCCGGTTTTCATCCCAAATATCTTAAATTGTGTTACGAGGACGAACAAAGCTTTTACGGGTTTGGAACGACATGGGGGTAAGTGATTAATGACAAAATTTTAATTTTGGGGTGGCGTATCCCTTTAAGATGCATAAAGGTAAGATAAAATTAACATTGTAAAGAAACAAAACCAAAAAACAGCGTCTCCCGACTCTCCCATATTTCACTAAACCCAACAAACTTCGAAAGCTTAAAAAGTAAAAATATTTAATGAAATAGTAAAAATTAAAATTTTACATACAAATAGACTGTTTAGGTCTTTTTTTTCTTACTGTTGCCAGGCAAAAAAAAAAAAAGAAAGTTGCATGCATATTTATAGCTTTTTAAATGATGCTTCAAGCCACAATTAGTTATTTCACCCTTGATAATGAAGCTGTATTGCTGTAAACCAAATGTACAAATTTCATTATCAAACTCATGCATTACGACTATGAAACACTAATATGAGGTGCATTACCTCTGACAGCTGCCAAACCAGAAAATATTACTGCAAACGATCCCCTACAACCAATAAGATCAGAGATAATGGTTCAAAATCCATCACCATGAATTACAAAGTTATTAGAGTCTCGTTATGATTTAAAATAATTAAAAAATATTGATTAAAGAAAGATTTCAGCTTGCTTGGTGACACTTAAATATTTGCATGTTACCTTTTCACAAGTTGTAGGCTTGAGGGAAAGTTGAATGGCCAAAGCTGAAGATCCTCTCGACAGTGTGTCCTTCCTCTCTTTTATAAAGCCACTATCCATCTAAATAAGGGAGTTGGCACACTGCTATGCCAAACTGCTATTGTGTTTGGTTCAGCTGAGGTAGGGAGGGATAAGCATAGTTTTTCATACACACCAGTCATTCCACCACTGCCAACAACATCCCATAATGGAAAATAATTACAGGGAGAAAATTAAAATCACCAAAGACAATGCTTTCACCATTAAGCCCTGTTTGTATTCAAAATATGCTAAAATCATTTTTAAGCATGATTTTTTTCCCCTCACAGGCAAACTGAATCTCACAGAATTATTAGCTTGTGTTGCATCATAAATATATATATATATATATATTTATTTATTTATTTTAAATATATACCTTTGTTTTTTTACCTTAAAGTAGCTTTGTAACTGGCTAATAGAAGTCTAACGGAATAATCCGACAGGTAAGTAATCCTAATAAAGTAACAGTTGAGATTCAACAATTGTGTTTGAGTTTATTTTCTCTTAATGTATCAACATCAACAAAGCACTATTTGCCATGTCAAAAAGACATTCAGATTTCATTCATATAACTTTTGACATGTATGCTACAAAAAGCGGGGGAATGTAAAAATCACCTCCAAATTTGGCTATTTATGGAATAATTTTTCCAGGCACATGCAACTACTAAGAACAACAGAAGTTTGAAATGTCACAACTATCTGTCCTACAATGGGTTCAGATGAGTTGAAGGTCAATGAGCGACAGATGAAACAATTCTTTGCCTCATTGGCACAGGATCATCTCCTCATTTGTCCAGGGGTACAAAGATAACCCAGTGAAATTCCTGGAAAGTGACGCCCATTGATTGAGAATCACAGGTTGGGCCGCAGACAGTAGCACTTCCATTTATGTAACGCTGTGGAACGTTTCACTGAAAGACATATATAAACAAAGGAAGAGTGATGGACCAGGTTTTACTGCTGTGGTGAAACTAAAGCAGTGATGGCCTTGCTGTGGTATCCTGTGCATGTGTCCACCATCACAAGACAAGCGAGACATATGAGGTATCGTCTTTCTGTCGGGTCAAACGTTTGGTTGCCTGCCCAGTCCTGCTGCATATGTGCCCCTGTCATGGTGTAAATTATCTTCGAGGTTAAACTAATAAAACAGTTGGCTTTCTTATTCTGGTCTAGTTCTCTTGTTGACCTTTTACTATTGTCATTTTGATGATTATAGAAACATTTGAAATCACTAATTAGGGAAGAAGTGTTTGTATAAAGACTATTATTGTAACTCAATGTTTGCCAACAGACAAGTATGGTTTCAACCAGTGTGATGACAAAGAGGAACTATAATTAGATGCTCTGCCAAGTGAAGACAACTAGGCAGCAAATGTCAGACGTTGATAAGGTGCAAGTGTTCAACAAGTGAGATCGTTTTCATTGCGCATACATTCATCACATCTACAACCAAACCCTCAGGGACTGTTGAAATCTCCAGGAAAGAATCTCATCAGGACGATTGGTCGATTGATCTACAGGATTTACAGTACGAGAGAGGACGTCATAATGGTAATTCAATACAGCTACGATGCTAAATTAGTCACTGCTGTCTCGAAGAGACTATATATACTAAAATACATTCGTATTTAGGGTTCCCATGCATTTCAACCAATGATTTAGGACTTTTTTCCAAGATAACATTTTAGAGAAATCTCACAGAGGGCGATTTCTGCTCATAACAAGAAAATCACTAGCAATTCATATCACATTGCCAAGAATCCAGCTAACAAGGATTTTGTTAATATATTTGCAGGTTTGAAATGACCATGGGAACCCAGTGTATAGCTTTTTTGTTGTATATGGGGGGAAAAAGTTATTTGACAAAATTTGATATGCTTTTGATTATTACTTGTATAAACATTTTGGGGGCGCTATAGTGAAGCTCTGCAGGACAAACATAGACTGACCTTTTTGACCATTACAGAATCAGGAGCTGCTGTCCAGAGAGTTTTTACAGTGAATCACTGCCCTCGTCTCGTGAGCTCGCCTACAAAAACTGAAGAGCTAAAAATACACAAACCTGCAAGATACTGATGGACCAGAGGTACAACAGAGCATTCAACACCAATGTCTAAATGCATTCAGCTTTAGACTTTCAAAGAACATATTCACCTCTAATCACTGTGATTTTACCAGATTTTATTTGTAATTAGACTTGGTCAAAGATTTATTAATAATTACAGCATTGTTTAGTAAGTGTTGCGCAATCATCAGATTTATTACTATTATCCTTTATTATTCAAGTAGTAGTAGTAGTAGTAATAATAATTAAAATTATTACTAACAATTCAGAACTATTAAGTGCATTTTAAAGAATCTAACACAGGCGTTTACAAGAGAAAGCTACATAACTCGTGTTTCCAATGTTTCTTATTTCAATAATCAGACTGAAAATGCAATAGGCAAAGACAAAATAGAAAGACATCAGACACAAAATAAATCCTGACAGTGTCAACATTCAAATGAACCTGTGTGTTCCTTCCCTCTGCTGTCGTACTCTTCAGCCTCGATCTTCAAGGTAAGTAACAGAGGAATAAGGGACGCTATGAGCAGTGCGATTTCAATCAGCCTCATTAAAGGAATATCACAGGTTTATTGCAACTTAAGCGGTCAAATTACTTCACAAAATTGTCCCTAAGTTTGTACAAAACAGGGTAAGTGTGCACAGTAAAGCACTAACAATGGATGATGCACTAGAGGGTTTAAAAGCAGAGATATGAAGGATGTATTTTTTTACAGCACAAATTCTGTTATAGGTTTTTGACTAATCCATATGCAACAAAAGTTAATACCTGGTTGTGCAATAGTCGACATAAAATCTGGACGTCCCAGCTTCTGCACATACAACTCAAGTTGCATTCCTATAATATTCCTTTAACAAAGAGTGACATGTAACATACAATAATAAGTGTTTCTAGTATCATGCCTCAGTCCGATCAGAGTGCACATAAATAATCCTCAGCGCTTCGCCGATGCCTAGATCAGTCCTGCAGTGATCCTCTTGGCGCGCCATTCTTAGCAGCAATGAGATAAAGTACTAAGAGAACCATTTCCATCCTTCTTCCATCTGGAGTGAGAACTTAAGCCTGTTTTCTTAAGGGATAAATATATATCAAAACGACCTCTGTCATTTTGAGCCCTTATCTCATATTGGTCTAATATATTACTAACAAGTCACCAAATGCTACATGGGTCAGACAATGTTTAATTAAAAGTGTATGCCCTTGTTTATGCCACTGTGCTCTGAGTTGCGTACTCAGCGGACGCGCTTCGGTACCCTTCACCCCTCACACTTCATGACGGAGTCCATGTGCCACGACTCCACTGACACGTGTTAGGAATGACTACAAATACAGGATTATTAGGACAGGCCTCCGAGGTCAGTCCCTCAGTATTTGCAGTTGAAGAGTGAAGGCTAGGTCTCTGGGTTGGGTGTAGCCAGAAGAGGAACGTTATCCCTACGTCTTCGGACCAGCGGAGGGCGGCGGTACTGTTCTCCATCCGCCAGCGTCTGTGGAAGGGGTTTGCGTTTGCTCTCCGGGAGAAGCAGGATGGAGAGAACCGCCAGCAGGGCCAGAGACGAGTAGACCACATGGTGCAGAAAGTAGCCGTAGTGATTACGCAGATTCATGAGAGGAGAACTGAGGCGGCCCACGCAACCCAAAGCCATGACCGCTCCCACACCACTTCCTCTGCGGACACAAGAATGGAACATTAAAACCACCGCTTTCATGGTGTGTTTCTGTGAAATCTACTGTCTAAATGGAAATAATACCCAACTACTGGTTGAAGAAGAGTGGAAGCATGATGGTACTTTTGAAGTTGCCTTCATGTGATATTTGAGTTATTGTAAATATTAATTTCCAAGTTGGAAATTGGACATTAAATGGCCTCAAGTTGGGAAAACTCAGATAATCTTGATACCTGATAAGTGCTGATTAAGTTTTATTCCTTTTTTCCCATGTCTACATTGCTTTCTTGTTCCCTTACAGTATATGGGTAGTTGATGTATCAATGTGTCCTATGGTGTGACAGAAAAATTTAAAAAAACATTGAAGATAAACCTCTCTAATGCTATCTGTAACTCTAAGAATGACGATACATTTTTCTCATGTTATTTGTATGTTAAGTTTTTGTTTTCTACATTTTTGCTGTCACACCATAGGACACAGTCCAATTTTTATTTGTCAACTACCCATATATATGTTCATAAACAACCATTTGAAGAATATTGGGTAACACTTTACTTAACCCTTTATTATGTATTACACATAAAAGTGTATTAAAAGGTATAATGCATTGTAAGTATTCATAATGTTCATTGTAATACATTATATCTTGTCGTAAAAAATGATAACCAAATTTAAAATGCATAGTGTAACAATAAATTGATAAATGTTATAATGTATTAACTGTGGTTACAATTATTCATGAGATTGTACAGTGCATATAATGAGCATTACATGGCATAATTAATGCATTAAAACTACTTTTATAATGCATTATACATAAAGGCTTTAAGTAAAGTGTTACCGAATATTGTATTTATTTTACACTGAAAACAACATTTATTAGACTGAAATTCCAATATTTACATGGTTGTCAACAGATGGGATGCAAAATCCATTGAGTATCTTCAATGCATTTTTACTTTAATAAGATTTCTCCAAGAAACAGGCAAAAATGCACCTGGTTTCCTCCATGATTTCTATTTTGTTCCAACAACAAAGCACTTCAACTTGACAAACTCATAATTACAACTTCATAAGTAGGACATTTCCAATAACAAGTGAAGGCAGCATGAGCGGCATCTCCCAACATTACAAATAAGCATTATAATTACACGGTCACACTTTAGTTTGGGGACCAATTCTCACTATTAACTATTCACTACAACGTCTGCCAAAATAAACTCCTAATTTGCTGCTTATTAATAGTAAAGTAGTTGTTAAATTTGGGTATGGAGTCCTTAAGTTATCTAAAATATGAAAGAATAAGGCTTTACTAATAAACAGCCAATATGCATGCTAATAAGCAACTACATAATAGTGAGAATTGGTCCCTAAAGTGTTACCAATTAAATATTATAACATTGACAACAACATTGCAGGCATTATATTTATGTATTTGGCAAATGCTTTTATCCAGTGCATTCAGGATTTACATTTTATTACTTCATACATTCCCTAGGAATCAAACCCATGACCTTGCTGTTTGTTTGGCGTCATGCTCTGTTGGCTACAGTATCTGAAAAACTCTTAATAAGTGAACAACTGGTGCAAACTCTTCCCTCCGTTTCCTCCCAGGAGAAACACTCTTGACGGGAAGCCAGCACAACACAGAAGAGATGCATAAATTACATCCCTAACCGGCTCTCTGGAGTCCAGTAGGGATCGGGCTGTTTTCTTGACTCTCTCATTGTCCATACATTACATGCATTCTGCTGCTTCAGGAGCTAAAATAACCGTGAGGTTATGACGGTGCGCTAGTAACCAGCCCCGCGGGAGCGAGTGTTTACCTGATGATGGTGGGCATGACTTCAGCGGTGAACAGAATGGAGAGGGATGCGGCCGCTTGGGACGAGAACAGGCCCATTATAGAGAACACAGTCATGGCTGACTCGCTCAGATCTGCAGGGACACATTCACCTCAGTGTTAGACTTTATAAAGCAAAATGCCTGAAAGAATTAACTGGACAATGTTTGAAACTTGTATTTGAAACTGGCACTTCTCATGTTATTGCATCCTTATGCTATGCTAAATGATAATTGCTATCTTATTATTGTATTCCTCACTTTAAGCATTTGCTAAAAGAATGCACAAATTTGCAAAACCTGCCAAGAATATGTCCAGATCATATTCCTCTTTCAAAAAAAATAAATAAATAATAATATTACAATTTTATATATATATATATATATATATATATATATATAGTGCAGAAAAGAGAGTCTATTTTTTAGACTTTGCATTGTGAAATTATTTTCAACAATTAAATGCATATATAATTAACAATAAAGAACATTTTTCACAACATCTAAGCAAATACTGATGGAAATGTAAAAAAATAAATAAATAACTTAAATAGAATGGGATAATAGTATTTGTTTTAAATGTATGCAGTTTATTATTATTATTTTATTTTTTTTTAATCATTGTGTCCTGGATGATTTTTATAAATGTATTACTGTGATGAATGGGATTTATGTTTATTTGATCCATTACTGTAATGAGAATTTGAGGTGAAAAGTGATCGCGCTGCAATCTTAGAATTCCCAAAATTATTTTATTTATTATGAAAGAGAATTTAAAATTATAACTTAGTATTTTATACATTTATAACATTTTTATATATGAAAAATGATTTAAAAAACTAAAAACACCTTGATTCTTTTTGAATTTAGGGTAAAATATCACCAAATAATCCTGAGCAAAAAAACACTTACAGTCCATGAGTCCGAGCAGGATTAGGGAGGCCAGTCCGGTCAAGGTCATGGCTAGAAGAAGAATTCCACGACGACCAAACCTGTCCACCGTTGCCCAGAGCAACAGCCAGGCCCCGCCCCCTGCACAGACAGACAGCAGGTACGTCCAGTAGAAGCTGGGGGTGAATCCTCTGACGTCACCTCTGAAGGAGCTGTAGCAGTGACTGATGCCATGAGAGATGAACCTGAACACAAGACAAGAGTCATCGAGAATACACCTCAAGATACAATAAACCAGTGCTATGCAAGACCAGCCACCTAATTATCAAACAAAACTAGGAATAAATTAGTGCTGTCAATGAATCGCATACCAACTAAAAGTTTTTGTTTACATAATGTGTACTGTGTATATTTATTATGTATATACAGTATAAAGACACACATACAGAGCATATATTTTGAAAATATTTACATGCATATATTTATATTCACATAAATTATATCATGTATAAATATATTTAATATATAAACGTAACATTTTTTATAAAATATATACATGCATGTGTGTGTATATAGATATATAATATACACAGTACACATTATGTAAACAAAAACTTATTTGGATGCAATTAATCATTTGACAGCACTAGAATAAATGCAAAAATAAATGTAAATGTTGAAATAAATAAATCTGGCAATATTTAAATAAAGTAATACATGCTTGTGGGAATAAATATATGCATACATTGCTAAATTAATGCATATATAAAGAAAACAATCAGTGAAGGGGGAAAATAAAAATTCAGGACTAAATTATATTTAAAAAATAATTTTAGTTTTAGTAAGTCATTTATTCCTTTATTTTCTTATGACATGTAGTATTATTATTTTATTTATTTTTAATTTCTGCAGGTTGGATCCTCCATGTTTCTCCATTGTCAAATATGACATTCAATTAAAAATAAAAAATTTTGATGTTATTTTGCAAGAGCAACATCCAACACTTGACTTACGAAGTGAATCCCAGCACACACAGGTTTTTCCAGATGTTTCTGCTGTGCAGCAGCTCTGGGAAAGACAGATGAGGACGTCCAGGAGATGAAGACGTCTCCGTGTCCAACTCTGCATCAGACACAAGAATGCACAGTTTGTTCCTTGAGAACCGAACTAATATTAGACGAAAACCTCCAGCAGAAACTGTGTTTGCCTTCCAGAACGAATCTGCAAACATTTTCCAGCGTCAACAAGAGCAAGATATTTTTAAACTGACCCGAGAAGCTGTCGTCATCTCTCTGTCGCTCGCTCCGGTCACTGAAGGAATTCATGTCTCCCGTCCTCTCGGAGAGCAGAAGCCAGCGCGGCGATTCGGGAAACACTCCCGGGATCCTGAAGACAAACAAACACATCGTTAAATGCCAGCTAAAAGAGCAGCTTCATGCATTAATAGGATAATCTGCTCAACAAACAGCACAACTGGGAGAAGCCACACCGTCTGGTAGTCACAGAAACGAAGATGATTCATCATTACTAACGAGCACTAATGCTTGCTGTCTGCACTCAAAGCTCTGAAGCTTCACAGGGATTTCAGATCAATATTTCTGAATGATGCTGAAGGAGCAGTCGTTTTGCATTTAGGCTGATGAAGTGTTGAAAAGCCTCCTGTTCCCAGCTGCTACAGTGTTTAATAACACGAGATATTATCCACAGCACTGAGGGCCTGGCCTGCAGGAAACTGTGTTTACGTAACATTATGCATCAAATGAATCACCTGCAAATGTGTTTTTCAGAAAGCAGCTCGTAGAACTGGTTTCAGGGATCATAGATAGGTCACTTCCATTATCAGGTCAGTGCTTTCTTACATTCATACATTATAACTCGCTAACATCAAGTGTTTTTATCACTTGCAAACATTTTGTTTGGATTTCTGTGATGATCTGAATATTGTTTTGTGAATTCATGTACCTCAAACAGTAGACTCAGAATGCAATTTACTTTGCATAAAAACATCAGCCAAATGCATAAATGTATAAATATAAATTTTCACGCTTTTCAGTACCAATTTTGGTACCATGGCAAAAACACTTGTTTTTGATTATTTGAAAAATTATTTTCGATACATATGTACACACTTTATATATTTTATACTGATATATTATTATTTTAGTATCACTGAGAATTGTTTTAATTTTAATTGTATGAATTGTTTTAATTTTTAATATGTAACTGAAATTTTATTATATTTTCTGTTCTATTAATATATTATTTTTATAAATTTTAGTTCAATTTTAGTTCATTTCAAATGAGAAATTGTGCCTTGGATGCTACAGCTACAGCTTTTTATTTTTATTTTTTAACAATTTTTAATGGTTTTAATTTTAGTTTCAGTTTTAGTTAACGCTAATAAACCTGATATATATATATATATATATATATATATATATATATATATATATATATATATCACGGTTATTAGTTATTTTGTTATTTATGCTAACAAAATTTTATATATATATATATATATATATATATATATATATATATGTATATATATACTGTATATATATATATATATATATAATTTTGTTAGCATAAATAATTAATGTAATTAATAATAAATGCCTACACTGAAACATGCATGTAGCCATCAAATATTCTTTGTTTTATTTAAATAAGCATTGGTTTAAAAGGGTCAACTTTTTTTTTTTCAACTTTCTAACAGGTGCACCACTAATAGTGACATATCAAGTACACAAACCAAAACCACACGATCAATAGCTGCCATTCATCACGGACTAACCCGTAACACAGGAACAAGGACAGAGGAGCTGCTCCGGTTCCTAACAGGCCCCTCCAGGAGCCGCAGCCGAGGGCCACAGCCAGCAGCAGGAGCTCGCCCGCAAACACGGTCAAACCGGACATCATCGTCGCCAGCAGCCGCAGAGACGGGTCACACAGTTCCAGACCTACAGCCAAACATGAAGACAAACAGCTTCAAAGGTCACTAACAGAATGCATTTGAGCGTTTCTTATTCTGCTTAAGGACAGTGATGTGTGTACTTCTATAGTTCTAGATACACGGATGCTTAAAATATCAACTACACTGCAATATATGAAGTTCTTCCTCAGTATTTTGGGGCTGTATTCCAGTGCATAAACTTAAGAAACAAAACGACATAAGAAATTTTGTAAAAAGTTATCAAAATTAATGCAAGACACCCAGATGTTTAGGGTAAAAAACTGTAACTAATAGATGCACTTACATTATTGATTGCATGATTACATTAAGAAATGCAAGCAATTTTCTGAAACGTTGTTTAAATATGCTTATATAAAGTAAATACACTATTTTGCATAGATTTCAAAGTCAGTTTCATAATTCTTCTTTGATTTTGTTAGTAACAAACCAGCTCTGATGTTTATCACTTGTGTTTGTGTGCGTTTGACTTACGTGTGACGTACAGCGTGAGGAAGACGCCGGCGCTCGCCGCGGCCAGACAGAAGCGCATGGTGATGAAGACGGGCGGTGAGGGCGACACACACACCAGCACCCCAAACACCACCGCCAGCATCAGAGACACCAGCAGAGACTTCCGCCTGCCCAGTCTGAACACACACAACAAACCAATAAACACTGCAGCGACCGAACAAACAACAAACACGAGAGACGGTTTCTCACCGGTCAGCCGTGTAGCCCAAACCCAGACAGCCCGTCAGCGTCCCCAGGATGAAGCACACCTCCTCGACTGGAACCAGCCAGTACTGCGAACACACCAGATCCCACTGGGGACAACAGGAAGTCAGGACACAACAGACAGGAAGTCAGTTGTTGTTTGGTAGCAGTGGCATGCAAACACAATTGGTGATTTTAAAAGACTTCCTGTTCAAAAGAAAGAACGCGGTGAACTCTGAAGACTCATGAGTTCCTGTTTTCTTCCAAAGGTTTCAGATTAAAAAAATGTATCCGTCAGAGCTTTAATATCCGCCATTGTTACCGTTAATTAAAACTATTAAAATGTTTTCTTGTGTATTGAAATAAATCTGAAATAAAATATAAATATTAATCTTACTGAAGTGTTAAAATGACTAAAACTAAAATAAAAAAAATATTAAAAATATTCATATTTGATTTGTACAAAAAAAGTCTGAAGCACGTTAAAAAATTACTAAAACTGATTACATAATAAAAGTTAATTCAAATAAATGTATAAACTAAAATATAAATACTACATTAAAAACTTTGCTTTGGCAACTAAATGAAATCAGTTTAAGCACTAAAATTACTAAATCTAAAACTGAAATATTAAAGCTATAGAAATATACAAGTTACTTTAAAACTCAAATAAATCTAAAATTAAATTAAATATAAATATTAGTTTAAACACTTAGAAATTTACAAATGTTGCTTAGTTGAAGTACTACAAATACTAAAACAAATAACTATACATAGACAGATGTGTAGAAATATTACTAAAAAACTACTAAAAATGACAGTCACAAAAAATACTAAGACTTAATCTAAAATTAAAATTATTTTTTTATTCATTCAAAATTATAGTATTTTTTTTTTTAAATACTAAAATAACACTTAATATCACATCATTCCAAAATTCAATATGAATGAGTCAGATGTCATGTGACCAAACAGCTACATCATGACAAGCACATGGAGCACAAAAGAGTTAGTCAGCTGAAATGTGACCAAACCGGTTGTAATGTACACAGGGTGGAGAACGTCAGCGCACACTAACCACAACAGCATCAACAAATGAGAGCATCGACTAACTTTAGATCCGTCCCAGTTTTGCTTCTTTCTTCAGATACAAATGTATGTAATTAATAATCAACAACACATTAGTTAAACATTTCTTAGAATTTGTGAGTTCAGAGTACAACTTCAGACGTGTTTAGTGAGGAATCTGATGAATGCAGACCGGACACGGAGCTTGACAGACATGAACTGACACGTGTCACGCTCACACGAACACGATAAAGCAACAAGCCATGCATCTATTTCAAACGAATCTGAGCTTGGCTCCCCATGATGAGCAATAAGACATTCAGCATTGCACTGAAACTGGTGCAAAATCACACTCCACATACAAGTAACTATATATTTAACATCAAAAAGCTTCTGATTGGCTGTTATTATGTTATATCATTGAGCTTTTTTGGCAAATTACTTGATGCTGCTTAAAATACGGTGACAGCAGGAGCAAATGAAATATGCTGTGACATTCATAATAATTCATATATGTCCATGGACTCATTCTGATATAATAAAGGACAAATATTATATGATTATTGCATTTTCCCTGAATAACCCAATCTTTTCTGGTTTAAGACATCTTATTATAGATTTAGCTCACACAAAAAAGTCAAATCCATAGCGTTATCAACTAAAATTAAATTTAAATTAATGTTGTGAAGACAACATTTTCAAATTTGTGTGTTACATTTATTTACTAAAGCTGAAACATAAAAATAAAATAATCCAAAATTTTAATTAAACACCAATAAAATTAAGTTAAAATTCTAAGAACAAATTCAATTAGGCTAAATTAGATGTAATTAAATTAAAATTATAATAGTAAGAGAACAGCATGAACATTCTGCTAAATATCTTCACTCCGAACAGGAAGCATTTAAACATCAAAAATATCTGCAAAATATTCTGTCTATTAACATACACTACAGGTGCATCTCAATAAATTAGAATGTCGTGGAAAAGTTCATTTATTTCAGTAATTCAACTCAAATTGTGAAACTCGTGTATTAAATAAATTCAATGCACACAGACTGAAGTAGTTTAAGTCTTTGGTTCTTTTAATTGTGATGATTTTGGCTCACATTTAACAAAAACCCATCAATTCAATCTCAACAAATTAGAATACTTCATAAGACCAATAAAAAAAACATTTTTAGTGAATTGTTGGCTTTCTGTTAAGTATGTTCATTTACTGTATATGTATTCAATACTTGGTAGGGGCTCCTTTTGCTTTAATTACTGCCTCAATTCGGCGTGGCATGGAGGTGATCAGTTTGTGGCACTGCTGAGGTGGTATGGAAGCCCAGGTTTCTTTGACAGTGGCCTTCAGCTCATCTGCATTTTTTTGGTCTCTTGTTTCTCATTTTCCTCTGGACAATACCTCATAGATTCTCTGTGTTCAGGTCAGGCGAGTTTGCTGGCCAGTCAAGCACAGTAACACTATGGTCATTGAACCAGCTTTTGGTACCTTTGGCAGTGTGGGCAGGTGCATGAAATCAGCATCTTTAAAAAGCTGGTCAGCAGAAGGAAGCATGAAGTGCTCCAAAATGTCTTGGTAAACGGGTGCAGTGACTTTGGTTTTCAAAAAACACAATGGACCAACACCAGCAGATGACATTGCACCCCAAATCATCACAGACTGTGGAAACTTAACACTGGACTTCAAGCAACTTGGGCTATGAGCTTCTTCACCCTTCCTCCAGACTCTAGGACCTTGGTTTCCAAATGAAATACAAAACTTGCTCTCATCTGAAAACAGGACTTTGGACCACTGGGCAACAGTCCAGCTCTTCTTCTCCTTAGCCCAGGTAAGACGCCTCTGACGTTGTCTGTGGTTCAGGAGTGGCTTAACAAGAGGAATACGACAACTGTAGCCAAATTCCTCGACACGTCTGTGTGTGGTGGCTCTTGACCCCAGCCTCAGTCCATTCCTTGTGAAGTTCACCCAAATTCTTGAATGGATTTTGCTTGACAATCCTCATAAGGCTGCGGTTCTCTCGGTTGGTTGTGCATCTTTTTCTTCCACACTTTTTCCTTCCACTCAACTTTCTGTTAACATGCTTGGATACAGCACTCTGTGAACAGCCAGCTTCTTTGGCAATGAATGTTTGTGGCTTACCCTCCTTGTGAAGGGTGTCAATGATTGTCTTCTGGACAACTGTCAGATCAGCAGTCTTCCCCATGATTGTGTAGCCTAGTGAACCAAACTGAGAGACCATTTTGAAGGCTCAGTAAACCTTTGCAGGTGTTTTGAGTTGATTAGCTGATTGGCATGTCACCATATTCTAATTTGTTGAGATAGTGAATTGGTGGGTTTTTGTTAAATAAAGTAAGGCTTACCTAAATCATCACAATTAAAAGAACCAAAGACTTAAACTACTTCAGTCTGTGTGCACTGAATTTATTTAATACACGAGTTTCACAATTTGAGTTGAATTACTGAAATAAATGAACTTTTCCACAACATTCTAATTTATTGAGATGCACCTGTATATTGCCAAATGCATTGGGTCACCCCCTTCTAGTGCACAGGTTTGACTACTTTAGTAATTTCCATGAGTACAAATCTTAATGTTAAAGCATATAATGATATTCTAGGGAATTGTGTGCTTCTAATTTTATAGCAACAGTTTGGACAGAACTCTTTTCTATTCTAGCCTCTGTGTATAAGGCAAGGTTCAAAAAGAAATGATTGATTGAGTCAGTGTGGAAGAACCTGACTGGTCTGCAGAAAGCAGCTGAACAGCTCTGGTGCGACTTTAAAAGCAGACCTTGAGCCAAAAACTCATCACCAAACACCAATGACTTGTACATATCTCAATTTCAAAAAATTGACCCTTATGACTGGTTTTGTGGTCCAGGGTCACATATAAATATCAATTATGATGGACAATGTACAGTTATGGAAGTTTTAATTGTTCAGGCTGAAGATAGCCTCATATGATTTAACACTAAGATTTGTACTCATGGAAATTACTCAAGTAGTCAAACCTGTGCACTAGAAGGGGGTGACCCAATACTTTTGGCGATATAGTGTACTTATTAGTTCAAAAGTGTCGGCCCACCTCTGTGACGATATTATTGGTCAGGCCTTCGGTGACGTTGTAGTCGTATCCAGCATCACAGTCCTTTACACACGACTGCGTGCCATTGACGAACATGTGCTTGCACTGGGCCAGATCTCCGTCTCCTTTCCCGGTCCTCACGGAGGCGTTGGTCACCTGAGGAGCAGGCGAGAGTCGCGGGAGACGACAGCAGAAGGGCGGGGCCAGGGTCAGGAGCGGGTCAGAGGACAGCAGGAATGCCAGGAAGAGGTTGGGCAGAATGGAGAGAGCGATGAGGAGCCGCTGCTTCTTACGGCCCAGAGCCAGAATCATGACCTCTCCGGTGGGCGGCAGAGCGGGCGGCAGCGGGAGCGATGATGGGGCGGGAGACGAGAGCGTGGGGGAGGACGGGAGCGAGGGAGGAGGAGGAGGACACGGGGACGGGGAGGCCAGCGGGGACGGGGGTGACGTCATGGTTTGGACAGAAGCTGCGCCACACAGACCAGAGCCTTACAGAGACGCTGCTGCTGAGGACGCAGGTGAAGAGAGAGAGAGAGAAAGATAGACCACTGTCTGTGTCTCTCCCTCTCTCTCTTCCTCTGCTCACCCTGAGACAGACGAGCAGAAATAACCTGCAGAAGACAAGCGTACATCAAGTCAGATAGATAGGCAGACATAGATATGATATATAACAAACGATAGATAGATATGATAGCTATATATAACAGATAGATAGATATAGATATGATGTATAACAAACGATAGATATGATAGCTATATATAACATATAGATAGACAGACAGACAGATATGATGTATAACAAACGATAGATAGATATGATAGCTATATATAACAGATAGATAGACAGAGATATATAACAAACAATAGATAGATATGATAACTTTCGATAGATAGATAGATAGATAGATAGATAGATAAACAATATACAGATAGATAGACATATATGACAGATATATATAACAAATGATAGAGATAAATAGATAGCATATAATGATAGATAGATAGATAGATAGATAGGCAGGCAGGCATAGATATGATGTATAACAAACAAAAGATATGATAGCTATATAACAGATAGATAGATAGACAATATATAGATAGACGGGCAGACAGATATATAAACAATAGATAGATATGATAGCTTTCGATAGATAGATACGTAGATAGATAGATAGGCAGGCAGACATAGATATGATGTATAACAAACAAATGATATGATAGCTATATAACAGATAGATAGACAATATATAGATAGACGGGCAGACAGATATATAAACAATAGATAGATATGATAGCTTTCGATAGATAGATAGATAGATAGATAGATAGATAGATAGATATGCTGTGTAACAAATGATAAATAGATATGATAGCTATATATAGCAGATAGACAGACAGAGATATCTAACAAACAATAGATAGATATGATAGCTTTCGATAGATAGATAAACAATATACAGATAGATAGACATATATATGACAGATATATATAACAAATGATAGAGATAAATAGATAGCATATAATGATAGATAGATAGATAGATAGATAGATAGATAGATAGATAGATAGATAGGCAGACATAGATATGATGTATAACAAACGATAGATATGATAGCTATATAACAGATATATAGACAGGCAGACATAGATATATATAAACAATAGATAGATATGATAGATTTCGATAGATAGATAGATAGATAGATAGATAGATAGATAGATAGATAGATAGATAGGCAGACATAGATATGATGTATAACAAACGATAGATAGATATGATAGCTTTCGATAGATAAACAATATACAGATAAATAGACATATATGACTATATATGACGGATAGAGATAAATATATAGCATATAATGATAGATAGATAGATAGATAGATAGATAGATAGATAGATAGATAGATAGATAGTATATAGATAAGACAGACATGACAGGTATATATAAATGATAGAGATAAATAGTATATAATGATAGATAAGATTGATAGACAGACAAATAGATATACAGTATATAATTGGTATATATAGCGAGAGATTTCAACTTCAGCATACAACTTCAGATGAAAGCATCACACGAAAGAATGAAATTAAAGAATAAAGATCAAAAGTGAGAAAAAGATGAAAGAGTAAAAAGGAGGAGTGAAATGAAGGAATGAATAGAATGGAAGAATGCGAGTGTTACGTAAGTGGAATTACAGAGAGAAGAAAAGAATTATGGAAACCATATATGCATTAAAGAAACCAAAGAATATAAACACGAATATGATTATGTAAATGAGCGGGTCTTCTGAACATCATTCATAAGTCCTGATATTAAAATGAATTTATTTCTAAAACCTGAATCTGGATCTTTACCTGCTGCTGCAGATGAGCCGCTGATCACATCAGCTGGACTCCAGCTGGACTCCGGCACATCCACACTGACGATGAAGATGGTGGTGGTGGTTTGCGCTGGACTGATGTGGTTCTGGTGTGTTCTGGACTCGTTCGGTCCAGCGCAGTGAACGTCTCTCCGCAGAAACAAAAGCTCGTCGCTTCACTGCAGCTGATCTGACGCGTTTTATTCACCGCGCGGGACACCAAACAAACGCCTTAAATGATGGTAAATAAAGCCTGGACGCCGCTGCTCCAGAGATGAAGGCCATGGACGGAAGCAGATCCCCGGCTCCGAGACGCGGACAGGGCGGAAAAACTGGCACGACTGGCGGCGAGCTTCGGAAACCGTCGGGACCTTTCGGACAGCATCGGAAACCTTACACAAAGACGCAGCTGCAGTACAGCCACACGGCCACACGAGGGAGCCTTTTATCACATAAAAATGATTTACTGTACTGCATACTATGCACTATACAGTAGTATCACTATATATTGTATACAGTACAGACTATACACTATATATTGCTTACTATTAAAAATAGTACATTATGAGAGTAGAGTCGATGTAAGTAAAATTTATTTATATAGCACCTTTCACAGACAGAGAGTCACAAAGTGCTTTACAATAAAAAAAATTTAAATTAAAAAAAAAAAAAGTTAAAATACCAGCTATACAAATACCACCAAATATCACAAAAATTTGCTTCCAGACCATATTGCTAATTAAAGGCTTGTCCAAAAAGATATGTCTTTAGGTGTCTTTTAAAAGATTCAGCAGAACACATAGTTCTCAATGACAAGGGGAGAGAGTTCCAAAGCCTTGGGGCCACAACACAGAAAGCACGGTCACCCCTTGTCTTAAGACGTGTTCTGGGAATAGTCAAAAGGTCTAGGTCAGAAGACCTCAAAGACCGGCCAGGAGAGTGTGCATGTAATAGATCATGGATATAAGAGGGTGCCTGACCATGCAGGGCTCTATAAGTAATAACCAAAATTTTAAAATGCACTCTAAAACCAATGGGAAGCCAATGAAGGGCCTTAAGCACAGGGGTAATGTGCGACCTCCTTGTGGTCCCAGTCAGAAGCCTTGCAGCTGCGTTCTGTACAACTTGTAATCGATCCATAGAAGATTTGTTCAAACAAGTGTACAGAACATTGCAATAGTCCAACCGTGTAGAGATAAATGCATGAACAAGCATCTCCATCTCTTTTTTTGAAACCAAAGATCTCATCTTCGCAATGTTCCTAAGATGGAAAAAACATGAACGAACTACAGATTTTACATGACTGTTCAAACACATGGACCTGTCAAAAATGACACCCAGATTTCTTATGTCACTGCTATCAGATGATGATAAACCCCCAACAACCTGCCTAATCTTAGGAGTAATGTTGTCAGGAGCAAAAATCATCACCTCAGTTTTATCATTATTTAATTGCAGAAAATTGTCCGACATCCACTTATTAATGGATGCCAAACAATTCTGCAGAAGAGACAGTTTATCTAGTCTATCAGGACTAAAAGAAATATATAATTGGATGTCATCGGCATAACAGTGATAAGATATTTTAAAACTACTAATAATCTTGCCAAGAGGAAGCATATACAAACTAAACAGCAGAGGGCCAAGCACAGAGCCTTGTGGCACACCACAGGACAGAGGAACAGAGTCTGACATGTGAGTTCCTACGGACACAGAAAACTCCTATCAAAAGATAGGAGGATAACCAATCCAGAGCTCTTCCAGAAATGCCCACTAGAGAATGCAATCTATTAATCAAAATGCAGTGATCAACAGTATCAAACGCTGCGCTAAGGTCTAACAAAACCAGCACAGAGCATTCACCAGCATCAGCAGCCATCAAAATGTCATTTGAGACCCTAAGGAGGGTTGTTTCAGTAGAATGATTTTTACGAAAGCCAGATTGAAATTTATCACAGATATTATGAGCCTCCAAAACCGTATTTAACTGCATTGCCACTACTTTTTCTAAAATTTTAGAGATGAAAGGCAATTTAGAAATAGGCCTGTAATTATTAAATGATGTTGCATCAAGGCTACTCTTTTTCAAGAGAGGCTGAACAGCATGTTTAAAACACCTAGGAAACTTGCCCAGCCTAAGAGATAGGTTTATAATTGAAACCAAACACGGGCCAATAGACGTAATAGATTTCGTAAACAGAGATGTAGGTAAAATATCCACAGAGCTTTGAGAAGGCTTCATCATACCCACTAACTTAATGATGTCATTTAAGGAAATAGGACTAAAGGAGTCCAGAATTGACAGTCTTTGTCGGGTAACTGTAAAAGGATTTGCTGATGATGCAGTATTTGCCCTAACAGCCATAACCTTGTCAACAAAATGAGACAAAAAATGATTGCAGTCATTATTAGAAAACACAGGGACAAGAGATGTAGTAGGAGAAACAATATTGTTAACAGTTTCAAACAAAGTTTTAGGATTCCTTTTGCAGGCACATATCAGTTTCATAAAATAAGATGCTCTAGCATCCTTGATCATCTCATTTAGATCTGACAAAAGCTCTTTAAGATGCAGGCGATGGACTTGGAGCTGAGTCGCTTTCCATAGACGCTCAGTCTTCCTACAAACACGCCTAAAACTGCGCCTAAAAAGCGATATTAACAATAGGGGTTTGTCGAGTTTTAAAAGGAGCCACTCTGTCCAGTAGCAGGGTGCAATGTTCATTAAACGACTGTACAGTAGTGTCAATGTCATTTGACATAAGAACTGAGCTTGAATCAAAAGCGGCCGAGAAATTCTCAACAGCAAGCTGGCTAATCATGCGAGAACAAGATGCTTGCTTAACAGGCAGAGGATCCTCATTAAAAGCAAGATCAAATAAAATGCATTTGTGATCACTAACAAATACATCTTCAATGCAAATAGTGCCAATTTTTAGACCGTGAGAGAAAACTAAATCAAGCGTATGAACCTTATTATGCGTAGAACCAGAGACATGTTGAATAAAATTAAAAGAGTCCATAATATTTAAAAATTCAGAAGCTGCGTTACAAGCAACATCATCCACATGAACATTAAAATCACCAACAATAATCACTCTGTTCAATTTAATAATGGACGATAAGAAGTCATTAATTTCTCTCAAAAAAGAGGCCGGTGGTCCAGGTGGCCGATAAACTAAAAAACAATAAAATGAGTTTGAGCTCTCTCTTAATCAAAGCCATCCTGAGTATGAAATCTGCATAGTATGTGAATTTTCTGTATGCATGATGAAATGGATGACCTACAACGTGTGTCAAAAAAGTGAAGTATACAACAAGGAACTCCTGTACAAATCCAGTTTTGTGTAAAAATTTGTTCATCTCAGTGTAAAGTCAAGTCAAGGGCATTGCATTGTGGGATACAGTATCTCACACAGTATGCTGAATCATAATGGGTCATCTGGGTATTGTATAAATATATATATATTAAAATACTGTACAGAGAAGAATGCATAAATTATTTTATTTTATGCAGCACAAATATTCAATGTCTCAATTAATACAAACACATAAAACGGCATGTACATGAATTATGCAAAATGATGTTAAATACTCTTAGATGAAGTATAGCATGTCACCGTTTTATATCATGGTAATGTCATGCTATTCTGGCACTACCATCTGATGCCATTATATTTTGTAAGTGTAACCTTTGCAACTGTATGTCTTGAATGTCCCTATGTATAAAAAATGTTATATACTACATTATAAAAAGTGATATGTTTTTTTTTTTTTTAAATGAGCCTACAATTTATTTATTTATTTACTTACATGTACCATGCTATTCTATGAGGTACCATGGTTCTACCATCTGATGCCAAACTATTATGTTGTAAAGGTAAACTTTACAATATATTAAGAATTTGGAAATTTGATGTGTGTGTGTAAACTGTATATATTATACAGTCATGGCCAAAAACATCGGCACCCTTGGTAAATATGATCAAAGGCGGCTGTGAAAATTAATCTGCATTGTTAATCCTTTTGATCTTTTATTTTAAAAATTCACAAAAATCTAACCTTTCATTGGATAATAAGAATTTAAAATTGGGGGAAATATAATTATGAAATAAATGTTTTTCTCAAATACATGTTGGACACAATTATTGGCACCCCTAGAAATTCTTATGAGTAAAATATCTCTGAAGTTTATTCATATTCACAATTTTGAGCACTCCAGGGTGATTATGAACATGAAATTATCCAGCCATGGCTTCCTGTTTCACAGAAATATAAATATGAGGAAAACAAAGCCCGGGTCAGAAAACCTTAAAAAAAAAAATAATAATGTCAAACAGCACCTTCATCATCACATGTTTCAAGAAGAATTATCCTCGCTCATCCAAAAACAAACTCCAGCATATTCAGTTATCAGACACGACTGGAACTTCAAATGGTCGGCTTCTATGGTCAGATGAAACTAAAACATGAGCTTTTTAGCAGCAAACACTCGAGATGGGTTTGCTGAACACGGGGATAAAAAGTACCCCATGTGTACAATGAAATATACTGCTGTATTTCTAATGTTGTGGGCCTATATTTCTGCTGGAGGTCCTGAACATCTTGTTTAGACGCATGGCATCATGGATTCTATCAAATACCAACAGATAAAAAATCAATAAGTGACTGACTCTGTTAGAAATCTGATAATGGGCCATGTTTGGATCTTCCAACCGTACAATAATCCAAACACAAACCTCAAAAATAGGTCACTGAGCACAAAACCAAGCTTCTTAAAGTTATACATTAATTTAAAATAAAATTTTAGGCTTACAGTTAAATATTAATTTTTGTTTAACATCACTAAATGCTATATTTTAATCTCAAACACAACTCTTTTTGATATTACATCTGACTATGGTTCAGGGCGATCAGGTGTTGTGAGTGTGGATCTCTGCCGGTTCTCTTGCGCTGTGTTGAGTAACAGAGCCTCAGTTGAAACACACTCTTTCCTAACCCTGTGGCCAGATTTCAGGTCTGGGACCGCAGATTGCCCCACCGCCACACGGAATCCAGTTACAACACACAAACATCAACAGTTGTGTGAATTAATGAACGGCAGGGTTTGCTCTAGTGGTCATGCAGCACAGGTTCAGCGTTATCAGCCGCAGTCATCTGCAGCTCTAACTAGATACCTCAGTGCCAAGCCAGCAGGCGAGATAAAGCCATGTCCGCTGCCTGCAGTGGAAGCCACAGGAAGACCGAGCGGCCCTGTGCAATGATGCTATCACTATCACTGTCCCACAATGGTGTTGAAATCTCACCCGTCCCACTGCCGCTCGGCCTGAGCTCTTCCACGCAAACGCCCGAGTCATCTCGTCCGTTTGAAGAGAGGAAAGATGACATTCTGCTATGGTGTTGTGCAATTCACAATCAATGCAGATCACCCGAGTTAACCCCAATAATCACATTAACTATTCCAGTGGAGGTAAATCACCTCGACTGTTTGATTTAGTATGATTTGAAAACTGCACAAAGTCATTCATTCGCATTCTGATAGATATTTCCTTGGATAGTTTGTATAAACAGAAAAATCACACTGTGTTTTAGTTTTGAAATCATTTAAGGGCTAGTTATCACTCGGGGCTAGTTGTCACAGGGTTTTTATTTCAGTAACTGTAAGATCTTGGGTCAAAGGTTCAAAAGTTCAATTGCACAAATCTGTTTTATCTAGCAGTGGTTTTGTATGTTGGTTTAAAAGACCAGATCCAAGCAGTCATTGTTTCTGAACGATGTGCTTTAAAGTAAAATTAAAATGTATTTTTGAACACAATAAAACCACACCGTCAAATAGAGTAAACTATAAACTGAAGGTAGATTTTAAGTGAAGCTGTTCAGCTAGACAAGAAATTTGTTTAACAAATGTTAGAAAAACTAATTTTAACTAAAATGTAATATTTGACTAAAATTATTATATCATACTGTATGGCTTCTCAGCAAAATGTTAAAAGTAAAACAACAAAAATGAATATCTGAAGCAACAAAATACTGTGTATAAAATATAAATATAATTTGCTCAAAGAAACTGTAATTAAGTTATATAAAATTACAAATACATAAACATTTTTGGGGGCAATGTGTTTTGTGTGTTGCTGTAATTTTATATAATTCATTACAATTTCTTTTGGCAAATTAATTATATTTTTGATATACAGTATGTGTGTGTAATTCATTCATGTTTGTTGCTTCAGATAATCAGATGCATTCTCCTGAGAAGTCATGCAGTATACGTTTTAAATATAGATATACAGACATTTATTCTTTAGTTTGTCTATTAAAATTGACTTCCAAAAAATGACTGAAAAGCACAAAAATTACCACGAGTTAAAAAAATTTAACTGTTTATTTAAATCAAAACAGAAAACCTCAAACCACAATGCCTAAAGAGTTTGTTGTGCTTTTTCTTGAGTAGTTTATCATCTCAAATTACAGGATTTATATGGCTCCAACTAGTCATCTACACAACATTATTTCTGCCACCAAGAAAAAAAAAAAAAAAAAGTAATTGCAACTTTCTCTCACAATTCAGACTGTTTTCCCCTCACAATTCTGAGAAAAGAGTCAGAATTGCAAGATATAAACTTGGAATTTTGAGGAAAAAAGGTCAAAAATGTGATATATAAACTCATTTCAGGAAGAAAAAAAAAAAATTAGTAAGATTTGCAAGATATAAACTCAGAATTGGATATAATTAGCAATTATGAAGAAAAAAAAAAAAAAAAAAAAAGTGCAATAGTTAAAAGTAAATAGTTGCAATTACCATTATTTTTATTCAGTGGTGGAAACAGGCTTCCATGCTCATCTAAACTGAGATTTGACTCGGTGGATTATTTCCCATGTTCACTTTGAGAAATGATATTTACCCATCCCATCGACCTAAACTATATGAAAATCACAAAGCTAATCCAGAATGATTCGATGTTCAGTCTCAGCAGTTGTCGTCTCCGCCGGCGTCCTGCTCTTTGGCCTGTAGGTGGCGCTGTGACAGATAGTGTCTGAGCGAATCCACCTCGTGCGACAGGCGCTGGATGTGCAGCTGCAGTCTGTGATTCTCGTCCTGGAGCTGCAGCGCCCTCTGCTGGGTCAGCTGGATCCGCCGGCGCGCTTTATCACGACTCTTCCTCACCGCGACGTTGTTGCGCTCTCTGCGCAGACGGTATTCCATGCTGTCTTTGCTCGGGCCTCGCTTCTGTCCCATCGGCCGCAGGGTGGAGGCCGGCGGCGGCAGAAGAAACTGCGAAAAATCCTTGCCAAAGATTCGTGGAGTTACCGAGAACGAACAAGAAAAACAAGTTCAGTAAAAAGCTAGAAATTTATATGATTTATAATAGAAAAAGCATGAGATTTCCAAGAAATGTAATACATTGGAAAACTACACAAACCAAACTATCCATACAACTAGTGCTCCTAAACTAAAACAATAAATTAAAATGTTAACTGAAATATATTACAAAAAAATGCAAACTTATTTTATTTAAGCAACATCTCATTTTTGTTTAGTTTAACTTGAAAATAACCAAAAAAATAAATAAATAAATAAAAAAACTATGACATCCTTAAAAAAATATTGGTAACACTTTACAATAAGGTTCATCAGTTAACAACATTAGTAAACATGAACTAAGAATGAACAATACTTCTACAACATTTATTAATCTTAGTTAATGTTAAATTTCAGCATTTACTAATGCATTATTAAAATCATAAGTTGTGTTTGTTAACATTAGTTAATGCACTGTGAACTAACAATGAACGACTGTATTTTTATTAACTAACCTTAAAGATTAATAAATGGTGTAATAAATGCATTGTTCATTGTTTGTTCATGTTAACAATGTTAACAAATGACACCTTACTGTAAAGTGTTACCAAAATATTTAATACTAATAACAACAACCATCTAAAACTGAAACTAAAACTGAAATGTGTAATTTTTCTCTACCAGGGTGAATTTCATTTCACTTTCATTTTTTATTTACAGTCATGCATTTATCAGATTACATTTAAATGCATCTTTGTTGTCCAAACAACAAAAATTCGAGGGAAACTAACACGAACACTTCCCCGTCACAAATCTTGGAGGAATGTATTATAATTATTTCTGTGACACTGAATAAATAATATCTGAAAAAGAGGAAAAAAAAAAAAAAACCTAATTAAGCTATTTACTATAATTATTATTTACTGATTAATTTTACTTGTACTCAGACATATTTATTTATTGTCATTAACTTAAATGTCATTATACAAACATTAAAAATATAATTACTAAAATTAACTATTTACCACTGTAATTATTATTTTACTTGTAATCAATAAACGTGTTTAAATTATTCGGCACAAATGAAATGTCAAAGTAAGTTTTAGTTTAGACAGACTTGTGCATTTTAGAGATTTGGATAAGAAAGATATAGTGTTTAATGCTAAATTTCATGAAGACTTTTTTTTTTACATTTTACGTCTACATTTATTCATTTATCAGATGTTATTATCCAAAGCGACTTACAGGGACATCAGTTTGTCCTAAGAGCCACAATATATCGCAATGGCAGAAAGCCAGGAAGCGGTTTAAACGGCGTCTGCGTTACCTGCTGATTCTGCTGCGCTGCTCGTTCAGTGCTGCCGGAGGTCAGACAGGAGGAGTACGGCACGAAGCCCATCATCTGCTCCATGCTCCGGCAGTCTGGCGTCTTGGGGAAGGCCATGGGCTGGCCGTACAGACCCGCGTCCAGCGGAGGCATCGGAGCGCTCATGTTGCTGGAGTCGGGGTTCAGGGGGCCGGCCGGAGAGCTGGAGGACTGATGATGGAGAGCAAACATACAGATGGAGGACGCAGGACTGTCGGAGATGGACATCTGTGGATGAAGACACAATTCTGAACGGCTCCATTCTCCAGCTACAGAAACATCAAGGCATGATGCTTTGACAGGAGTGGATCAGATGAGACGTTTCTGTACTTACGGCTTGTAAACGCTGCTCAGGGCCGCTGCAGATTCTCCTCTCTTCTCAAGCACAATCTTTGTGTGTTCTTCCACAGAATCCGTTATGATACAGGTACTTCAGCGCCTGTCAATGACACCATCACTTCCTCTGTCACAACCATCACTCCTTCCCCCTCTAATTATTTTTATGTTGCATCACAGATTGACTTCTTTTTTCCTTTTCATTTTCCCTGTTTCATGAGCACTTTCTACATTCTTTACACCCTCATGTATATTTGTTGGCCAAACATTGCTACGTTAAATCTTGAAATGATTTATTACAATTATTTCAGTGCCTCAGCATGCATATACAAAAAATATTTTTTTATATTTTATTTCTATTTCAAAGTGTTTTTAATATTAAGAGTTTAAAACAGTTTAACTTTAAAATATATAATTAGTAATATTTAAAATTACATTAAAATGTATTATATAATTTATATTATATTAATAATACTAACATTTACAACTACAAAAATTATATATATATATATATATATATATATATATATATATATATATATATATATATATATATATATATATATATATATATATATATACACACACACACACATTTATTTTCCTTCTAATTATTAACTTATGTAATAAGTTCGATTATAATAGTTACAAATAAATATTAGATATAAAATAAGTTAAATATATTTTAACATTCAATTTATTTATTTTTTTATATATTTGTAATAGTTACTAACGTGTAAAAAGGACACCGTAAAATAAAGTGTTACCGAACTTACTTTATTCTCAGGCATAATAAATGAACACAAAGATATCGCAGAGCTAAATTATGCAGAAATGTCTGAAATGTCTAAACTAAAATTTGCATTTTCAAAAGGTAAAACATTTTACCAAAACAAAAATGCATAATTTGTAAATATTCTGTCGTGACCTTAAAGTCTACAAATACTACCTGGCGTCGTTTCCCCATAATTCCTGAACGCCTCATGCTTGATTGGCCAATCAGAGGAGACTCACTGGCGCCTCCTGCAGCAGGACTGAGGAACTGACACAGAAATTATAATAAGTATACAGGAAGAAAAACCATTCAAATAAACTGGGTCAATTTTTGCCATTTATAGAGAAATGTTTTAAATGACATAACATTGCTAAAAATGAGTTTAATGGAGAGCATCATTCCCTACCTTCCTTTCAAAGTCGAGCTGTCGTAAAATGAAATTATTCACCTTTAAATATTAACACAACAACCTTAAGATAAACCAAAAACAGACACTCACCTGTGGCTCTGCGTTCATATGAATGATATAAATGAGGTCATTGGGGAACATGGTTCGGACTGGAACAAGTGATGCTCTGTTTCAGATCTTCAGAAACTCAAGTTTCGTTTGTCAGTGGTATAAATGTAAAATAAGGGCTTTCTAGTACAGTGGTTTAAAAAAAAAAAAGGATTTTAAGCAATGCAGTGAAGTTTTTAGTACAGTCATCAATCCAGTTTTAGATAGATAGAAAGATAGATATAGATAGATAATAATGGTGTATGACTATATCAGATGGGATTTTGTTTGTTTTATTACATGCTCCACAGTTCAAAAAACATAAGTGACCTAAAACCAGAGAAACTGCTTCATTAATCTTTAATAACATTATATCAGTGCACTGGATATTACAAATTGCCTGAAGCACTTACATTACAAATTTTTATAGTACATAAACATAACTAATAAATATTCTAATACTATATATGTTAGTTCTCGGTCACTTTATTTTAAGGTCAAATTCTCACTATTGATAAGCCATTAACAGCTTTTGCCTCAAACTCCTAATTTGCTGCTTATTAATAGTTAGTAAGGTAGTAGTTAAGTTCAGGTATCGGGTAGGATTAGGGATGAAGAATATGGTCATGCAGAATATGTGCTTTATAAGTACTAATAAACAGCCAATATGTTAATAATAATAAGCCTGTTAAAGGCAGGGTATGCATTTTTTCAAAAACGCTTTAGAGTCGGGCCAGTACCAAAACAAACTTGTAGCCAATCAGCAGTAAGGGGCGTGTCTGCTCAAGATCCGGAGGAGAGAGCGCTCAGCGCACATGACGGACATTAGCTGAGGCCATTTGTCGTGCCGCGCCACATCCAGTGTAGACAGCGTCACTGATTATAATGAGTTTTGCTTTGTTTCACAGAACTAATCGTTGCTATACGCATGTGTGGCGCGGAACTATCAAAATAGGGCCGTGTTTGTTTTGATGATTTCAAATGTCAACATTGGCTACCAGAAATCATTTACCCCACCTTTAAAGGGTTAGTTCAACCCAAAAATGAAAATTAGTCCATGTTTTACTCACCCTTGAGGCATCCTAAGTGTATATGACTTTCTTCTTTCAGACGAATCCAATCGAAGTCCAATCCTGGCTTTTTCAAGCTCTATAATGGCATGAGTGGGTGTTTTTGTTCAACAGTGCAAATGTAGTCAAATAAAGCGTGCGCATCCATATTAAAACGTGCCTCATGCTCCGGGGGGTGTAAATATGGATATTTTTCTTACAAAAACGCATGGATTTGCTACAGGAGGCCTTTACTCACCCCCCGGAGCTGTGTGATGAGCGTTTTAATATGGATGCGCATGCTTTATTTGCCCACTTTTGCACTGTTGAACAGAAACACCCACTCATGCCATTATAGAGCTTGAAAGAGCCAGGACAATTTTTAATATAACTCCAATTGGATTCGTCTGAAAGAAGAAAGTCATATACACCTAGGATGCCTCGAGGGTGAGTAAATCATGGACTAATTTTCATTTTTGGGTGAACTAACCCTTTAATAAGCAACTAGTTCATAGTGAGAATTGGTCCCTATACTGTATACCTAGTTTTCTAAATCTCTCAATGAAAGTGTTTTAGAAGGGAAATCTTGATCCCAGTCGCTGTATATCACACACACACGGTCACAGACGGAGAGAGAGCTGAGCTCGGGTCAGAAGCTCATCTTGGATCTGTGGGTAATCTGGACGCCGCTGCAGCACCTACAACCAAACGCCAGTCAACGAGACCGATCTGAGATCAATCACTCACAATACAGAGAAAAATCAAGCCTCATCCTTCACTTCTGTCTTTTTCTGAGTCTTACAAACCTGACGACACACATCAACAGCCAGTGTGTAATTCTTGCACTTCAGGTAGTTAAAGGCAAGACGAAATCCTGCAATGAGATGTTTCTGATGGAACTGAATATTTACAGTAAGTTCATGGTTTTAGTTTCAGGGGATGATGAGAAAGTCTCACCGACTGCTGGATGGGTTCTGCTGCTGTATTTCCAGGCCAGTTCATACTGCAGCGCTGCGTCGCTGTGTCTCTGCTCATTCTCCATCATCAAACCCCGATACTCGTACGCCTTACTACACAACTGATGGAGCAGCAGGACGAAAATAAACAGAAAAAAATGTGTCATTTTAGCCTAAAGTTGAGAAAAATAAAAATCAACTGAAACTAATCCTGGCGTCAATCATCCATCAACTCAAAATGTTCACAATTAACCCACTAATTATTTTTATTTTCCTGCATCTTTGTTCTTCAAACAACTCCCATGTACAAAAAATATTTATGGGGGAAAAATAACTATTTTAATATATTTTCAATATTAAAGCATTTATTATTAACTATTATAACATTTAGTCATTTAGCAGAAGTTGAAGTTACAAACGAGGACAATGGAAGCAATCAAAATCAACAAAAGAGCAATAATACGCAAGCGCTATAACAAGTCTCAGTCAGATTAACGCAGTACACATAGCATTTACATTTACATTTACATTTAGTCATTTTGCAGACGCTTTTATCCAAAGCGACTTACAATTTGGGGAACACATGAAGCGATTCATCTTGAAGAGGCAATTCGACAAAGGAAGTGCTTGTAACACCAAGTCTCAGGCATTGTTTAAATAAGTACAAGCTAGCAAGGGAAGGAATAAGTAAGGAGAAAGATTTTTTTTTTTTTTTTTTTTTTTTTTTATGTGTAGGTTGAAGTCAAGCATAGCAAGGCTTTTTTTTTTTAAATTAAATAAATAAAAAGAAAACAGACAATAGAAAAAGAATAGAGCAAGCTAGTGTTAGAGGCCTTTTTTGCTTTTGTTAATTGTATAATAAATAAAAAGAAAACAAATAGACAGTAGTGCTGGGCGGTATGACCAAAAATGTATATCACGGTATTTTTCAAAATTATACCGGTTTCACAGTATATGACGGTATTTATTTTTTTCCATGCATGACCGGGTGTTTACTGATCGAGAGGAAAAACTGCAGATTGACTTAGAATGCCCTATTTTACTGTCATGATGAGCGAATATTGTAGAAAAATTCCACACTAAATAGTGACTAAACACGACCCATTAATACATGTTAACCAGATGATAAAATCAACATGCATCTAACGTTACACTAAAGAGCGGCTATGCGGTGGTTTTGACTATATTACTTTTTTGCCTCATGCTGCACACTGCCTGCCTCTGAGTAACAAAAAATTAAAATAAAAACACAACCACCAAAAAGGTGCATAATATTAACAGACGAACTATGCTCATATTTATAATTTCAAACAGTCCAAACACTCATTTACTGACGAGTCTGCTGCGGTACGGCCAGCTGAATGCAGTGCTTCTCAGCCGCTCACTGCGCCGGGACAGTCGGATCTCGCGCTCGCGGGGCAGCACTGGAGACATCTTCCAACCGAACCATAGCTAAGGCTTATCCAAAAAAAGTTGCAAGGTTTGTCAGTTTGTATATTCTATGGGAAAAAAGCCGCTAAAAGGGTCTGAAAGTTGCTGAATATAGTGCTAAAGTCACGCTCGTGTGTGTGAGACGCGGGAGCTGATGGCAGCGGGCGGTGGATATTGTGGATGAGTTCTTCTTTTTTCTTCTTTTTTTTAAGAAAAGAATAGTCTTTTTATTATT
Organism: Onychostoma macrolepis; assembly: GCF_012432095.1. Lineage (NCBI taxonomy): Eukaryota > Metazoa > Chordata > Actinopteri > Cypriniformes > Cyprinidae > Onychostoma > Onychostoma macrolepis. The sequence goes on along the minus strand of NC_081178.1, from coordinate 1,807,662 downwards.
ATTATTATTATTATTTACTACTTAATTTAAATAACAAAAACTTGTTATATTAGATATCACCCTAATTACTGTTATATAAACTTTAAATACATAATTACTAATATTTAAAATTTACTACTAGAATTATAATTTATGAATAATTATATTTGTTTGTATTCAAGCACAAGGCATAAAAATAATAATTGTTCCATTTTCTCAAGAGAAAATATTTTTAGAAATTGCAAATATTAAAATTTACTTCTAAATTGAATTCACCTTCGCATTTTGTGTGCTTTATCAAGATTCAGACAAAAAAGTAAAGTCTAAAATGAGCGGAAACAGACCTCATTGTGTCGTATGCAGCTGTCGAGCAGTTTGTCCACTTGTGTGTATTTTCCCATCTTGATGTACATGTCAGCCAAGAGCAGGCAGGCGTTCTCCAAGTCCTCCGCGTTTGCGTCGCTCCACTCCATCCTGGTGAGGCGTTTGAGGAAGTTTCTGGCTCTGGGAATCTGCTTCAGCTGAACAAAACCTTGAGCCATCATGAGCAAAGACGACTCCAACATCACCTGCAGACAGACGGAATATATACACACACACACACACACACACACACACACACACACACACACAGGTGCTGGTCATATAATTAGAATATCATCAAAAAGTTGATTTATTTCACTAATTCCATTCAAAAAGTGAAACTTGTATATTATATACATTCATTACACACAGAATGATATATTTAAATGTTTATTTCTTTTAATTTTGATGATTAGAGCTTACAGCTCATGAAAGTCAAAAATCAGTATCTCAAAATATTAGAATATTACTTAAGACCAATACAAAGAAAGGATTTTTAGAAATCTTGGCCAACTGAAAAGTATGAAAATGAAAAGTATGAGCATGTACAGCACTCAATACTTAGTTGGGGCTCCTTTTGCCTGAATTACTGCAGCAATGCGGCGTGGCATGGAGTCGATCAGTCTGTGGCACTGCTCAGGTGTTATGAGAGCCCAGGTTGCTCTGATAGTGGCCTTCAGCTCATCTGCATTGTTGGGTCTGGTGTCTCTCATCTTCCTCTTCACAATACCAATGGCTTGGTAGCCCTTTTCCTGAAGACGTCTGAGCGTGGTGACTCTTGATGCACTGACTCCAGCTTCAGTTCTCTCCTTGTGAAGCTCTCCCAAGTGTTTGAATCGGCTTTGCTTGACTGTATTCTCAAGCTTGCGGTCATCCCTGTTGCTTGTGCACCTTTTCCTACCCAAATTCTTCCTTCCAGTCAACTTTGCATTTAATATGCTTTGATACAGCACTCTGTAAACAGCCACACCTTTCAGTAATGACCTTCTGTGACTTACCCTCTTTGTGGAGGGTGTCAATGTTCGTCTTCTGGATCATTGCCAAGTCAGCAGTCTTCCCATTATTGTGGTTTCAAAGAACAAGAGATACCCAGAATTTATACTGTAGGGATGGTCATTTATTCAAACTCAAATTTAAATATTCTAATATTTTGAGATACTGATTTTTGACTTTCATGAGCTGTAAGCTTTAATCATCAAAATTAAAAGAAATAAACATTTGAAATATATCAGTCTGTGTGTAATGAATGAATATAATATACAAGTTTCATGTTTTGAATGGAATTAATGAAATAAATCAACTTTTGATGATATTCTAATTATATGACCAGCACCTTTATATATATATATATATATATATATATATATATATATATATATATATATATATATATATATTTTTTTTTTTTTTTTTTTTTTTTGTATATATATATAATTTTTTGGTACATATACATATATTTTATGTTTCCTTTTAACATTTTAGCTTTTTCTTGTAATTGTTATACTACTATTATATAATTTTTTTGTCCACATATAGTTTTACTATAAGGAGTGTGACATATCTGAGCCTCATATGTACAGTACTTGTAAACAATTACGACAGTGGTGAAATTTTGCAACCTTGAAAATCCTGTGTTGCAACATTTGTACCAAATTCATCCCCAAATACAATATGCATAAAGATCATGGTTTTAAAACCAGTAACTTCCTAAAAACACTTTCAAGGGTAGAAGAAAATACATTACTAGAGTCTCCAAGGGTTAAAGACTAAATAACACAGTAAATGAAAGGGTCCATTAATAATTGGACAGAAAGTGAAATGTGCTGACTGCGCTGATGAAATCACGTGTCTTACGTTGTTAGCCTGCATGTCTGTGAGCTCCAGCACGGCTCTCTCCACCTCTTTGGGCTCTTTGCTGTAGATTCGACACAGATTCGAGAGCAACTCGAGTTTGTCCTGCTCAGATTTAGATCGTGGGCGAAACATCGAGAGTATATTGTGAGCTGTGCTTATTCTCGTCTCATTTTCGGACTCACTGCTGGAGAAGCGATCACAGACAAACTGCATGAAATCACTTTAGTATTTGAACACAGATTTTGTGTCAGTTGTTCTCACCTCATGTTCTTTTGTCCTTGATCTAAAACCTCTCCTCCGAAGACGTCTCTGTCAGGGTTCAGGCAGATCCGGACCATCAGATCCACCGCTGGTTCTCCCCAGTCTGCATCTCCTCTGGCCTTGTTCATGTGCGTCAGAGCTTCAGTCACCTGGCATGAATGCCTGAGGTCAAGCAAAACATACACGCCTCTTACTATCTTATAAAGCACATGTAAGAATACTTTCAGGACACATTTAAAAATAATAATATATTGTCCTCTATTAATTAGCCCAGAATACCACTAGAAATTACTTTAAGTTTACCAAATGATTTACTAACAAATTAGATTTTCTCCTCCAAAAATAAATAATAAAAATAAAATCACAGAACGTTATAAATCTCACAAAAACAAAGAAATGTGTAAGTCATATTTTACCTCTCTCTAAAAAAAAATAAAAAATGTAATTAAAATATATAAAAATTATATCTACATAATTTAATTGCCAAAAAAAAATAATAATAATTATAATAATAAAAAAATAATAATAAAAAAATATATATATATCTATCACTTTTAGGACCATTAAGCTTTTGTATTAATTTTGTGACAAAAAATAATAATTACTATTAAATGTTATATTATAATTACTGTTTACTGAATTTTAAAAAATCTAATTAATAATTTTTTCTATTTTTATTTTGATGTGAAATATAAGGTTTCTGTTAGATTAACCAGTTAAATGATTAGTTAAAATTCATGAGAAACAAACATTTCCATTATCCTTATTCTTTTCAAAAACGTGCAGTTACACCCATTATAATACAAATGATGATATTGTCTGATGGACACTGACCAGAAGTAGAGACCCTTGCAGTAATTATAACCCGGTTCTCTGACCGACAGTGGACTGAACCTTTCACACGCTATAAAAACAGACCGGACGTCATCGAGTTTCCCCGTCCTCCGCAGAATGTGCAGAAACTTGGCCATGGCATGAAAGTTGTCTATTATGGAAACAGAAAATAAATATTTAAGTGCAATAAATAGTGTTTGCGTTAGGGTTATTAAAGTTAACTAAAGCTGAAACCATAAAAAATAAAAAAATTATTTGAAATAAAACACAAAAAGTTACCTAACAAAAAAAAAAAAAAACACTTGAACATCTTATTTCAGTTAGTTGCCAAAGCAACATTTCATATTTTTATTTAGTTTATCTTGATGTATTATAATAATTAAAATAAAAACTGAAATAATAAAAAAAAATTGATAAAAACTAAACAGACATACAAAAAACAAACAAAAAAAATTTATAAATAAAACTTTAAAATTAGAATGGACAGAAATTACAAAAAACTAATTGATATGTGTGTGTGTGTGTGTGTGTGTGTGAGAGAGAGAGAGAGAAGAGTTAATTTGCAAAAACAACTGTTTTTAACAATTTCTAAAAATCACGTTTTTTCATTGTGCATTCCAATTAATCTCAATCAAACTGCAGCTGGGTTATTTTGATTAGGTTAAAAAAATAATTAAAAAGTACAGCTAACTAACACAAAAACATGATAACAATAAAAAAACATGATTTTTTAAAAATTTGCAAAAAAACGGAGTTATCTGTTTTTGCAAATAAACATTTCATACACACACACAAACACACACACACACACACACACACACACACACACACGTCTCTCAATAATACTAAAATAACACTGTGTGGTGTCATTAACTGATATTCCACCTGGGTTTTGCTGCATAATACTGGCATAAATCTTGACTGCTTCCTCTTTTTGGTTCTTCCAAAATAATGTATCAGCCAACAGCTGAGGATAAAATCAAACACACAGACATAGATGAATTTCTGCAATTAACTGCTGAGCATCTCATTTGGGAAACTCTAAGAGTCTGCACCAGCGAGGCAGCGGTGTGGTTTTGATGGAGCTGCAGGATCTTCAGACAAAGTTCCTCACAGTAATCCAGCTTCTGATGCTCGTAGTATAACTGAGCCAGACCAAAGATTATCTGCAGAAAACAGAGCAGATGTGACCAACCGTTCTCTCTCTCTTCAAAACGTTCACTGAGAGAGCGATTTGAGCTGACTGACCTCCTCGTTGTCGGGCTGTGATTTAAAGCGTGAGTGTAGTGCTGTTTGGCCTTTTCCAGGTTGCGTCTGAAGTGAAACTCATGAGCCCAATCACAACAGATAACCAATAACAACTTCCTCTGATCCTCCAATTCTTCCGGATGCTTGTTTGCAGTCCGGAAAACAACTTTTTGCTGGAGATCATGCAACTGACAAGAGCATTTTTATTTGTTTGTACATAGAAAAGTCACAAAAAAAAGTTAGGCTGTTGTTAAGCGATTGCATTAATTCCACCTTAGTCTAAGAAAGCAGCACTAACTTAAAGGAAAAGTTCACCCAAAAATGAAAAACTGCACAAAAAAAAAAAAAAAGCATCACCATCAATGGGTGCCGTCAGAATGAGAGTCAATCATTAAGACAAGTACATCATTAAAATATGAATAACGCTTCCTCCAGTGAAAAAGTAATCTGGTCTGAATCAGGAGAGAAATCTGCACAGATCAAGCACCGTTTACAAGCCAAAAATGTTCAAAACAGCTCTAAACAAATACGTGGCTGGATTTTTATGTGAAAGACAACAGATGATGCACTTTTTCACTGGAGGAAACATTATTATGGACTCGTATTTTAGCCGGACGCAATGGTTTGAAGTCAAATAAAAATAAAAGTCTTGATGATTTGTTTCATCTTTTGTCTTCTCAAGATGTTAACTGATGGACTGGAGTGGTTTTTATCAGCTGTTTGGACTCTCATTCTGACGGCACCCATTCACTGCAGAGCATCCATTGCTGAGAAATAAACTCATTTACATTTTGAATGGCCATTTTTGGTTGAACTATTCCTTTAATGTTTAATGTAACTTTAAAAACAAACCCTTTTCATGACGTCCAGGGCAGACTCATTCCTGGCACGTAGTACTTTTACTAACACTCGTAAAACTGTTACTTCATTCATCATGGTAGTCAACGCAGCAGCTGTAAAAGCAGAACAAAAATTGCATGCTGAGAACAATAATTCCTGTTTCTCATGATTCAAATATGTTTGTTTGAATGTAATTCTGTACTAGGTTCATGTTCCAAGGCCTTTTCCAGGACTTGCTGAGCTTTCTCAAATCGCTTCAGTTTAAGCAGTAGCTCGGACAGCTCTACACACATAAGACAGTCCAGCGTATCCGTCTTCAGAGCCGTCTCATAATAGCTCACAGCCTGAAACATAAGCCATTACAGATGAGAGACAAACAGTTCCTTTAACATGTTAAATTAAACATCCTCTGCAAACTTGTAGAAATCACTTGCCGTGTCATATTCATGAGCCTTCACTAAAGCCTGGCCTATTTTCTTGGCTAAAGTATCTTTTGGAGCAATTTTCTCTACTTCTTGGTAGATCTTGACTGCTTCCTCTGGCTTTAAGAACAAGATATTTTATGGTTTAGAAATATTTATAGAGAGGTTTGGTACTGAGAAGCCAAATTAAGATGTCAAAACATTAAATATATACCTGGTGTATCTTCATGAAGGCATCAGCCAGCAAGATCTTAGTATGAGGTCCTGGAAGCTGCTCACTTATTTCTCTGAAATATTTTTATATTAAGGTGGCAATTAAACTTCCTCAGCATGCTATAGCTAAAAATATAATAATAATAATATTTCCATTGATGTATGGTTTGTTAGGATCTGACAATATTTGTCTGAGATACAACTATTTGAAAATCTGGAATCTGAGGGTGCAAAAAAATGTAAATATTGAGAAAAATCTCCTTTAAAGTTGTCCAAATTAAGTTCTTAGCAATGCATATTACTGATCAAAAGTTTTTATACATTTACGGTAAGAAATTTACAAAATATCTTCATGGAACATGATCTTTACTTAATATCCTAATGATTTTTGGCATAAAAGAAAAATTTATAATTTTGACCCATACAATGTATTTTTGGCTATTGCTACAAATATACCCCAGCGACTTAAGACTGGTTTTGTGGTCCAGGGTCGCCGTGATTTTGCCAAGTAAGACATGTTCCTGGATCAACATCTTTTGTTGATCCTGGATCAACATTATTGTCCAAAAATATAGACTTAACCCAATCTCTACCCCTAAACCTAACCCTACCCATAATTTATTCCTAAAATCAGTGAGAAATGATAGCTGATTAACAAGGGTGTCGAAGCACCTAACCCTGATCATAAGCCTAAAACTTACATTTCCTGAAAAGTTATCCCTCAATTCTGATTGGTTGATTGGAATGACGTTCCAGGATCAACAAAGATGTTGATCCGGGAACATGTTGTACTTGGTGAAATCACGCTCACCCCCCGCCCCCCTTGAAAGCCAAGTTAATTTTATTTAATTTTATTTTCTCTATAGCGCCAGACCACAAAAGAAGTCATTCAATGTTACCTTCCCTATAGAACAGGTCTATACCTTGTTCTTTTATTAAACAAAATAAATAGCCTTATGTTATTTATCTTATTTGCATGACAGCATGCCATTTCTGTCTCTACGTTAGAGTTCTGCCCCACACTGTACACACACACACACACACACACACACAAACGTAAGCGCACACACACAAGTGAGCACACTCCCACTCCTATTTGTAAATATTAAGCCGCAAAATGACTATTTAAATATGACTTCTGCCTGTCTCTGTGCTAATGTAAGGCGCAGACGCGCGGGTTTGTTTACTCATACAGAAGCCCGCGTGACGCTTGCGGTGAAATTAACGTCTGCTGTCTCACTAAATGAGGACATAAATACATGAACAACATCTCCAGAACTGCTCTGAGAGTCACTTCATGAGCATTCGACCGTTTCATTTGAGAAAATCTATCCTCATCATATACACACAGAAATGTAAAGGTATTCACGGCAACCCGTCAAAATAAAAGTTTGGTTTCACTTGGGCAGAACGTAATAGGCTACTACTACTAAAACTATTAAAAGCTTATCTTTAAGGAATAATCATACAATGTCTTCAATGTTATTATCAATATTAGACCCCCTTTATTTTCCAAAAAATAAGATTTGTTTAATTTTTATTCATTAAAATATAAAAATTATATGTGGGGGAATAAACGGGGTTTATTTTCTCTTTTAAAAATATGACTTCTACATGACCTATAATTTCTCACCTGTAACACGCGATGTAAAGCTTCTCATTGTGTTTCCTCTCCAAGTATATATGTGCCATCTTCTCTCGCGCTTGGATGTAGGTTAACTCAGAAGGCAGGATGTTTTGCAGCACGACTACAGCGGCGTCCACGTCATCTCTCGCTAAAGCCAGATCCACATTAGCAAGCATGAGACACGTCTCCTCCGTTGTGCCTTTGAAACGCAGAACGGCGTCCTGCAGAACTTTAGTGGCCTCGTTCTGATGAAAGAGAACATTTTACAACATACAGCACAAGACAGTAATTCGGTAGATTTTGAGGTTAGTTAGTAGAGATGCACCAAAATGAAAATTATTGGCCGAAGCTGAAAAAGATGAAACACTGGGCCGATGGCCGAATACGGTTTTTCACATTTTTTCCCCCATATATTTTGCTAATTTTTTACCATTGCATACATTGAAAAGCCAGACAAAACAGTAAAAAGCACATTTTGGCTATTTAAAGAAAAAAAAAAAGATTACAAAACAATAATTTTAAATTAACAACACTGAAAATTTTTAACATTCTAGCAGACACCATACCAATAAAGCATAATTTAACTTAAAATTAATAAGTTCGTAAAATAATATTTTTTGGCCATTTTTGAGACCCCCTTCTTGAATTTTTCAAATAAACTCAGCCTCGCTGAACCGAAGGGAATGCTTTTAAAACATTAGACAATATTACAGATCCCAATTTGAACACTATGGTTGAGTGTTATAATAAACATTAATAAAGCTGTTGTTATTATTATTATCGTCTTACGTTTCTTATTGCATTTTAAAAATGCATAAAAATGGAGCAGCTGGCGAGTAACACTGTTTCAGCACAGAGTTTCCTCGCACTTTAAAGCCTGGCTAACATGCAGATACTCCACGAGCTCGTGCAGCGCTGTTTGAACACATGCAATCCGTGCATATATTAGAAAACATAACATTCTGCAGTTTATGTACTAATCGTTTGAGGCCATTTCGTGATCATCATACAGTAACCAGCAACAACCACCCTTCCTCTCCTCATCGGAGACATGCAATGCAGTACTAAACAGTCTCTTGCTGTCTTTGACACTTTTACATTTTTGTGCATTCCTTTAAAATGCTACAGGAGAACAAAAGCACACTGGACCTGTTCTCCGTTGAGTCTCAGTGCCTCTGTGAGCTCCAGGTACACAGACACTCGCTCGCTGGTGGAGATGAAGAACTGCGGCCCCTCTGAGGGCCTGCGGACCCCGGGCATGTTCATGGTGATCTTCAGGCACTGGATGGCGTTCTTCAGGTCTCCAGATCTCAGCAGAGCGCGAGCTTTGAGCAGATTGAACTGGAATTGATCTCGAACCTGATAAATCACAGACATGAGCTCAAAACACACACAAAAATATTGAAATATTGTGAGGTCTAGTTCATTAGTTTGGGGAAATTAATACTTTTATTCAGCAAAGGCTGCATTAAATTGATCAAAAGTCACAGTAAAGACATTTTGGTAACACTTTACAATAAGGTGTCATTTGTTAACATTAGTTAATGTATTAACTAACATGAACAATGATCAACACATTTATTACAGTATTTATTAATCTTTGTTAATGTCAGTCAATAAAAATACAGTCGTTCATTGTTAGTTCATGTTAATTCACAGTGCATTAATGTTAACAAGCACACCTTGTGATTTTAATAATGCATTAGTAAATGCTGAAATTAACATGAACTAAGATTAATAAATGCTGTATAAGTATTGTTCAATCTTAGTTCATGTTAACTAATGTTAAATAATGAACCTTATTGTAAAGTGTTACCGACATTTTTAATGTTACAAAAGATTTTAGATTTTAAACTTTGTTCATCTGTGAATCCTGAAAAATGAAATGCATCACGGTTTCCAAAAAAATATTGTGCAGCACAACTGTTTTCAACATTGATAATAATCAGAAATGTTTCTTGAGCAGCAAATCAGCATCTTAGAATGATTTCTGAAGATCATGTGACACTGAAGACTGCAGTAATGATGCTGAAAATTCAGCGCTGCGTCACAGGAATAAATTACAGTTTAACAGATATTCACACAGAAAACAGCTGTTTTAAATTCTAATAATATTCCACATTTTGCATTTAAAAGTTTTGCTGAACCCAGACTTTTGAATGATAACTCTACCTCCTCCCAGGTGAAAAACAGAAATGACTGAAACTGCAAAAAATGGCTTGATCTAAGCTTTTGCCATTTTCTGCCATCAGACAAATTGTACATATTTCTCTATCAATGTCTATTAGATGTTCAAAGAGATAGTAAAAATAATTAAAAAAATAAATTATGAGCTTTTGGAACAAAAAAAAACAAACAAACTAACATTATAAGTAGGCTACAGAAAAATTAATAAATATATATATATATATATATATATATATATATATATATATATATATATATATAAAAATGTAGCCTCTTTCTGCAAATACTGTGCATTTGTAATATTTTTAATTTTTTAATTTTTTTAAATGCACTCTTTACTGTTCAGACCTCAAAGTTGACGCTGACAGCAGACTCCAGGCAGCTCAGACACCTGCTGTGCTCTCCAGCGCTCAGGTTGCAGACGGGCCTGCAGGAGGTGTATCTCCGGGACAGACGGATCTTTCTCCATGCACAGGTTCAAAAAGTGCTGGGCTGTTCTGTGCTCACCTGCAGAGGCATTATGGGCCAGTTATCAGAGTTTCACAGCAATGGTTAACATCAGCTCAGCTCAAGTCTTTAACTCTGAAACTCACCTCGAAGGAACTTGACGTATGCCATATAATAACAGCTGACTGACATGCCAGGAACAGCTTTGATGACCGTTTCCAAGATCATATTTGAGTGTTTCAGCCAAAATGGTGGAGTTTGTCCAGGAACAAGGGCAAAATCCTGGAAAAGGGTTAAAACAATCTATCAAATTGGTGATCACTGTTTATTTTGACACATTATGAAAGCTGTATCACCTGTTTGGACTCCAGGTGCATGCACACTATTTGCAGAAGGAAATTGAGATCCAGCATCTGCAGGTATTCCACACCAAAATTTAACCCACGTAGCACAGAGAAATGGAGCTCTGTGGCGTCTTTCAGAAGCTGCATCACCGTCTCCTCACCTGCGCTCTGCTTCCTGCCCAACAGGGCCTTCAGCAGAGGAACTTCCTGTTAAATCAAACACAATTTACATCACTACTAAAAACATACAACATAGAGGGTTAATCAAGGAGTGTGGTTAATTATTACATCTCTAATTCCAAAACTAAATGGGTGGCAATATGAAGAGTGAGTCGGACAGAAGAAATTGTAATATTTAATTTTTTTACCGCTGTATTTCCGAGAGACTCTTGCACTTCACAGAAGAACGCGAGCTGCTGGGCAGCCTCCTCGAGCTGATCACACATCAGCTGGCATCTAATAGTGCCTAGAAAAATATGGTATATGCATACACCATAGGAACAAATGGAGTTCAACAAAGACTTTTGACAAGAAAAAGCTTATTTTCAGGACTTTTCAGATTTTTTGCATTGCAGCAATATTTTAATGACAATTAAAAACACATTCCAGCAAATTCATATTACAGTGATGCAAAAAAAAAACCTCTTATTACTGAAATACTATAAAGCAAATAATCCAGACCACTGAACTGTATCTATACAAGCATCCTCTCTGTTTAGTTGTAAATTATACTCCATATTCATTCTCATATGATATAATAAACTCAAATGTTTACTGTAATTAGCACAAATAACTGCAGTAAAGAAAATACACAATGTTTTAAAATAAATTATAAAATAAATTCAGCACAACAAATCCTACCACGGTATATAAATACTTCACAATTCAGATAATGCAAAAAATAATAATGCAACATTGCATTAAAATTGAATTTTTTTTTTTTTTTTCTGTTTTTTATGATAATAATTTTTTGGGGGTGAAAATAGAGTTTTTGTACAGTGATGATATTGTTGCTGCCTGGATGTGATGATACTGTACCTACTAATGCTGAGGTGCACTTGGGGTCTGTTTTCAGTGCTGTAGAGTAGCATTTATGGGCATCTTTATACTTGTTTTGGTGATTATGCAGATAGCCGAGCTCACAGATGACATCAGACGCCGCTGGTGCGCGTGAAGACACTCGACGCACAAACACGGTCAACATCTGCAGGATCTCTGGGTTGTGTCCACACTGCAGTTTGGAAAAATAGTTTGGAGCATTTCAGTGACTTGTGCTTTAGACAGAGACTACGGTTATAATCAGGCAGGATAGATTAGTCTTCCAAAACAGAAATGAATAGCTCAGGAACGTCCCAAGGGCAAGAAGTATCATAGAAACAGACACTTAGGGACACAAACCCTCCCCGTGTGTGTTCAGTGTGTGCAGTGCCACAGTCTTAATAAACAAGCTTGATCTATTAACCTACTAAATGACAGAGAAATAAATGTATAAACTGTGGTAAAAGTGTATAAGAGGATGTTTAGAGTGATTGGACCAGTCGGCTGATGGCTGCTGTGATCTCCACATGCAGGCTGGGATTGCAGGGCTCAGAGATCTCAACCGCACTCATTAAAGCCTGAAGACGCTCTTTCACCTGAAACACAGAATCAAATAACATTTGTGTGTCGGAGACAAAAGAGAATGTGTGAAAACTGTTAACCGTGTTTACAGCATAATTTAAAACGTGTCACATTCTTAGGAATGTAATATTTGTATTAATGTTGATTTTAAACATTTTTGAAAAATCTTAATTCGCTGTAAAAAATGATTTTATTTTTGTGTTGCAAATAAATCAGATTATAGGAACACATTTTACAATAAAACACTATTTCGGTCTTTATAATTTTACCTATCCATTTATTTGAGATTATTTGTGAGAGGGTTTATTTACATATTTTTTCAGTGTATCATTTCAACGTTTTAAAACATTTTTAAAAAGTAAAAATAAATATTATATTTCCCCAAGAATTTCAGTCTTTTAATGACAGTTTTTGAGTTTTGAGCTCTACGGAAAAAAATAATAATAAAACATGGTATCAAAAACTCGAACTAAAAACAATCTGAGAAACATCTTAGAAAAGTCATATTTAATTTTCAAGTGTTGATGACACTTCAAATTATAATTGAGATGCCATTATATTTTTATTTTGAATCTGTGTTTATTTTTAGATTTTCCATTTTAGCTTAATTTTTAGCATTTTTGTATGTATGTGTTTTTGTCAGTTGTTACTTTTTATTGTCTATATGTGACCCTGGACCACAAAACCAGTCTTAAGTGTCAATTTTTCGAAATTGAGATTTATACATTATCTGAATGCTGAATAAAAAAGCTTTCCATAGATGTATGGTTTGTTAGGATCAGATAATATTTGAAAATCTGGAAACTGAGGGTGCAAAAAAACAACAAAAAAAACAACAAAATATTGAGAAAATCACCTTTAAAGTTGTCTAAATTAAGTTCTTAGCAATGCATATTACTGATCAAAAATGAAATTTTGATATATTTACAGTAAGAAACTTACACAATATCTTCATGGAACATGATCTTTACTTAATATCCTAATGATTTTTGGCATAAAAGAAAAATCGATAATTTTGATAACGCATTTTTGGCTATTGCTACAAATATACCCCAACGACTTAAGACTGGTTTTGTGGTCCAGGGTCACATAGTTTTTATTAATTTTATTTTGGTTTAAGTTATTTTAGTACACAATGTTAAACTAAATTAAAATGAAAAAAATGTCACATCAGCTTTAGTCAGTATATAGCGCGATAAATGACTTCAATCAGTTTTAAATATGCAGTCAATATGCATTTAAATAAAAAAACAGAATTACCAGCTCCATATTTCCATCCTTAGCTGCAGCAATGACAGTCATCATTTGAAGAGCTTTCAGATCATGTCCGTCTCTCTCCAGAACTCTGCACGTCAAGCAAAAACACTGAAGAACATCTGAAACCATCTATTAAATGAGAAGCTGAGAGTAGCACACACCTCTGTGCGACCGCCTCCGTTTGCTCCCAGTCTCGTAGAGACATGAACACCTTCATCTTCATGAGGAGCGCCGGGCTGAAGTCTGGATGAGAGACGACGATCTGATTGGCGATGTCAAGAGCACACTGCTCGTTCTGCTTCGCCACAAAGAACTCCATCTGCACGTCAAAGAAACAGCTCAGTCCCTGTAAGAGTATTCAAAAGAGTTCATCGGGACGTTTCTCAACACGTCTTACTTTTCCCATGAGCCCAAATAAATTCCCAGTGTCCTGAACACCGCTGTCAAAGTAGCGTATAGCCTGAGGTCTGTTCTCTTCAGTGTCAGAGGTCAGCACAATCCAGCCCTTCAGAATAAGCCCCTGTTAATAAAGACAAACATGAATGCAATATTTCCAACTACACTGGCATTTAAGCCTTTAAAACCTGACATATTAAATAACATAATATTACAAAATCTAATTCTGAAAAAAAAAAAAAAAAAAGGGAACAATTTATTTAACCTTTAGATGAAATATATTAAAATAATGTTATTTTTATTACATTATTGTTCATTATTAGTGGCATTTAACAGTGTAAACCTGACATATAAAGGTCATAATTTTTTTCCTCATAAATGTTTATTTAGCATAAAACATTAAAAAAAATGTTTTTTTTTTTTTTTTTGAGTATCATATTTGATCCATCAGGCTTTTATAGGTTATATAGTCTGATATAGTGAGAATATGGAGGAAAAGCAGCTCAGTTTTATTCAGAGACCTGAACAGAGCAAAATATGTAATTAGCTGCAGATGCTGATATTTATATGATGAAATTCTGAGATTCGGTGAGATATTTATAACAGTGTAGCGGATCCTTACATAAAATGATCTAAATATCAGTCGTCGCTCTATATCTCCAGTAATATGTCTTAGTAATATGAGATTGAAATGATCCAAACAAATAATGCAATGCTGATGGAGAGATGAAGAAATAAACGCTCCTCAGAAGATGTGAGATGAAGATCATTCCTCCGCTGAGGAACAGTGAAAGTAAAGCTCCTCAAAAGATCCTGAGGATCAGATTTGAGACGCACTGATTTTTCTAAAAACTGATTGATGGAGAATCAAGTAAAGCTGAGCTGCTTCAGTAAGTGTTCATCTGGAGATATGACTGCAGTTATTCTGACGTTTACTTGAGAAAAATCAGATTTGACAGCAAAAAGTTACATGAAGCAGCAGCTGAACTATCAATCAGACGACAGAAAGCATGGAGTAGACTGTGTGTGTTTTGATCATGTTGATCATTTAGAGACATTAGAAATTCATGTATCAGTATGATAATGTAGGCATTATAGACTTAAGGTCTTTAACACAAACCTCCGGTGATGTTTCAGAGAGTTTCAGCATCTTTTTAATGCATGTTCTGGCTTTGAGGTTCAGCTCCAGGATCCAGTAAAGCAGCGCAGCGTAATACAACGCTCGGTCACCGGCTGCGGATCCAGACAGCTTCAGCTCACGGTTCAGCTCGGTCACAGCTTCTTGATCTCATGTGGATGAAGAAAGACACGGATTATCACTGAATCAATGCTTCAGTCGTCAGTCATTGAGTTCAGTGAATGTAGTTCAGAGTTACCAATAGTTTCACAGCGTTTGTGTGCATAAATCAGAGCTGCTGTTGAACACAGAGACAGATGAGGATGATCTTTCAGCTGAATAAACTCTCTCAAAGCCTCCTGTGTGTGACCTGCAATGCAAGCGGAAGAGCCTTCATCACCAGCATCATCATCAGTTGTCATATGTGACCCTGGAGCACAAAAGCATTCATAAGCAGCACAGGTATATTTGTAGCAATAGCCAACAA
The DNA here is from genome assembly GCF_012432095.1 of Onychostoma macrolepis. NCBI lineage: Eukaryota > Metazoa > Chordata > Actinopteri > Cypriniformes > Cyprinidae > Onychostoma > Onychostoma macrolepis. The sequence continues at coordinate 1,792,166 of NC_081178.1, read as the reverse complement.
TACATTATATGGGACAAAATTATCAATTAGATAATACAGATCATGTTCCATGAAGATATTTTGTAAATTATATATATTAAAACTTCATTTGATTAGTAACATGCATTGCTAAGAACATCATTTGTTCAACTTTAAAGGTGATTTTCTCAATATTTTGATTTTTTGTTTTTGCACCCTCAGATTCCAGATTTTCAAATAGTTGTATCTCAGCCAAATATTATCCTGTCATAACAAACCATACATCAATGGAAAGCTTATTCGGCTTTCAGGTGATGTATAAATCTCAATTTAAAAAAGAAAAAGGCCCTTGTGACTGGTTTTGTGGCCCACATGTGTCATTTAACCATCATAATAATCAACAATATTATCATAAACACGTAAAAATGAAAAAAAAATATGGACATAAAGTCACACTTTAACCTACCTTCCATCAGAGTTGCAAAAGCCTTGAAGAACCGAAGCACTGGATCATTATTGTACAACTTTAAATTCCTCACAGCTGTATTTATGGCATGTCTGTAGTATTTCTCCCTCATATAATAAATAATTAACGGCTGTTAAAACAAACAACAGTCGTTATAACGTCGTTTTCTAATGTATATTTCCATTAAAATACAATTAAAAGGATCAAATTAAAACTTACCAAACACGTTTTATCGTTTTCTGACATATTTTATCCGAATAATTAAACTAAATCAACAACTTTATCGCAATTAAACGGCATCAAACAGTACCTGTGATTTAAAATAACGGAAAGACGTTAAGCAACCACCTGCGCGGGAATAATAATCACACACAGAGAGCGGCGCCTGTGTTATTGATTTCAATCGAGCTTCTGAAATTGATTACTCGTGTCTGTTTAAACACGCTGGGTTGCGAATTTACGAATCTTTTTTTTTTTTCGTTTTTATATGTATCCCGTACTTTTATATTTCGTTTTTCTTCTCGTTAATGTTTGAAGCAACTAAGAAAAAGGATTAAAAATAGACTGTACGAATTCTACTATGGCGAAGGCGTTACGTCACGAGACGCTCAGCTAGAAGTCCTACGCGATTGGCTAACAGGCAGACGTTCGAATGAATATTAATGAGCACATCCCATACGCTTCAGGAAGGTTACCAAGCAACGTCCCCATGTACTAATTAATATTCATGAGCAAACCTTGGCTGTAGTAGGTTGCGTTTGGACGCCGGCTGGCCGCAGTTCAGGATGGGTTTAATTCAAAGCGTGTTTGCTGCAGAGGGTGGATATCATGTGCATGGGGTGAGTGCGGTGTTTATCGCTGGAAAATACACTTATTTAGTCATTATTGCATTTAATTAGGCATCGAGTGTGATGAATCAGCGACTGACAGGGGTTTTATCAAGTACATTGATGTGTGACCTAAAGGTTTTGCATGCGTGTCCTAGTAAAACACATCAGGATGTGAACAGGATTTATATATTCCTTGAATATATTCTAAAAAACACGGGTTTTAAAATCTTTAAAGGTCTTTCTTTATAGAAAATTACCATCAAGATCCTTCTGGATCAGTTCCAACTCTGTAAAACATGCTTTTCCTCAATATTTTTGTCTTGTTTTCTATTACAAATATCTAAACATAATTTACCTGAGAAGCAAAACAATATAGATATATTACGTAGATATTATCTTGTCACAAGATATTAAGTCTTGTTTTCTGAAAAATGTGTCATAATTAAATTAAATTAAATTTCTATTGATATTTGTTCTTGTTGTTTTAAGCTTAAACTCACTTAAATTTGGAACATTTTTCTGAAAACAAGCCTTATCTTAAATTATTTTGCTTCTCAAGTAAATATATCTTGATTTAGTAATATGTTTATACGTGTAATGGTAAACAAAGACATTTTTGCAGTGAAATTATGTAGGATTCTTTTTTCTTTCTTTTTTTTGGACTAAAGACTAAGTTGAATTTTGGTCAATTTTATTTAAAAAAATTGAATTTTAGAAAGCATTTATTTTTTTCACTTTAATTCCCAGATTCAGGAGAATTCTCCAGCAGAGAGAGCCGGCCTGGAGCCCTTCTTTGATTTTATTTTGTCCATCGGGCACACCAGACTGGTGAGATCTCAAATCCTGAATCTCTGATCATTTCAAACACGTTACACTAAAACACAGTATGCATGTCCTGATGTTGATGTTTGCTCTCAGAATAAAGAGAGCAGCCTGCTGAAGGACCTCCTGAAGGCAAACGTGGAGAAGCCGGTGAAGCTGGAGGTTTACAGCAGTAAAGTGATGAAGATCAGAGAGCTGGAGGTCGTCCCCAGCAACATGTGGGGCGGTCAGGGCTTATTAGGGGCCAGTGTTCGGTTCTGCACTTTCCAAGGGGCCAATCACAACGTCTGGCATGTGCTGGTGAGCTGTGCTGTTTGATTTCTAATAATTATAAACATCATTATTTATTTATTTATTTATTTTTTGGCCATCCATTTTTTCCCATGTTATATAGTGGGGTCCAAAAGTATGAGACCCCTACAAAAAAAATACCTTTTTTAATAATAATAATTATTATTATTATTATTATTGAATTAGAAAACCACATATAAAATATTTTCATTAATATAATATCATTTTAATATATTATTATTAATAATAATAATAATAAATCAATTAAAATATTGTAAAAAATGAAAGATATTACCAGCATTATTTAAATGACAATTTGCATTTAAGAAAAAAAAAAAAATAATAATATATATATATATATATATATGTATATATATATATGTATATATATGTGTGTGTGTGTGTGTGTGTGTGTATATATACAGTATATGTGTGTGTGTGTGTGTGTAATGACAGCAGCACTGGAGCTACGTGAAATATTAAAATGACCAAAATAGTGCTGAAGAATTTCTTATTAACTAATTTCTGTGTTTAAAATATCATCTTAGCATTTCCTGATTTAAATGGATTAATGTTCTCTAAGACTTTTGGACCCCTCTGAAAGAGCACTGTAAAAAAAATATATATATTTATTTATAAATCAAGATTAATTTACTTGAGAAGCAAAATAACTGAAGAAGAAAAAATAAACTTTCTCTTTAAATTGAAATGAAGACATTCGGACCCCGCTGTATGTTGTCTTTTTTTATTGTATGTACCTGGCGTGTTCTGTCAGGACGTGGAAGTGAATTCTCCTGCTGAACTGGCTGGACTGAAGCCGTATTCTGACTACATTGTCGGCGCAGACCAGGTGCTGCAGGAGGTAAGATCTGTTCATCGCTCTTCGAAGCAGCATATATCATGCAGATGTTTTCTCTGATATGAATCAGACTCTCTGTGGATTCTCACAGTGGGAGGATTTCTTCTCTCTGATCGAGGCGTCGGAGGGCAAAGCGCTGAAGCTGCTGGTGTATAACACACAGAGCGACCGCTGCAGGGAAGTGCTCATCACTCCGAACGGAGCCTGGGGCGGAGAGGGAAGGTACATCAGGAAAACCAGAATACAGTTCAGATGCAGTTTACGGATGCTTTTCATTTTACTTTGAAACTTGCACATCATATCATAATCATAACAGACTGTATTTCAGTGTTATTTAGTATCATTGAGATACTATTATAGATTTAATTAATGTTTGTTGTGCAGTTTTGTATTTTTTTTTTTTTAAAGTGTCTACACAGTTTATATTCATTTTTATTTATTATCAGAAATTATATATATATTTTTTTTTCAGGTAAATTTTTATTTTATTTCAAGTAATGAGAAAGTGTTTTATGGTTTTGGTTTTAGTTAATAATAATTTTGTTTTGAATGCATCTCACCAGTGTTTAGTATAATTTATATAGTCTTATACTTTTTATTAATTTTATTTCTATATTTTCTGTTTTCATTTTAATTTTAGTGAAAGTTTTAGTAATTTTATCAAGTGTTTTTGTCTCAAAGTCTATGTAGTATTATTATAATTTTTAATTTATTTAGTCTGTTATTCTAGTTTTTTTTTAATTTTTGGAAAATGAGAAATGTGATAAATGAAATGCATTTAAGTTTGATTTATTATATTTTATTTCAGTTAGCATTTATTTCATTTCAAGTATTATTTATGGTTACAGTTTTAGTTAAAACTTAGATAATAATCCTGTTTTGGAGTGAATGCATCTGTCCAGTGTTATATATATATATATATATATATATACACCCGTTTTAAATTAATTTATTTGGTGGTTTTACTTCCGCAGTATTGTAAACAGCATGTATTTGTACTCGTGTGTGTTGTCAGTCTGGGATGTGGCGTTGGGTTTGGGTATCTGCATCGGATCCCCATGCGTTCGTTCGCATCACATCCACACCAGAACTCATCTGCAGCATCTGAAACCCAAGAAGACAAACACAGTTCTGAGGTACAGACTAATCAATCTCACAGGAACACAGCCAGGTCACATTTCACCATCAAATAAACTAGTTAAAAAAGATATTTTACATAAAGATTAAGTAAGTTTTAGGACCCTCACAGCTTCATCATTTATATTTACCCATTTTGGGGTGAAATGTGGCCTGGACGAGTTTATAATTAGATTGACCTCCATAATGTTCAGAATATTTAGAGTTTAATTTTCTGAGTCTCATTCCAGTTATTATTAGATAACTCCTCAAACGAGACGGTGTGTGATGTGACAGCAGACGCTCGTGATGGATTCATTCAGGACACGACTGAAGCTTCAGCACCGTGTGAGAAATCGCCTGGTGGGTCAAATAATCATTACACAAGTCATAAAGATATCAGAATGAGATATGTGATAATCTTTAAAGGAATAGTTCACCTAAAAATTTAAATTTGCTGGAAATGCATTCACCCTCGGGCCATCCAAGATTAGGATGAGTTTGTTTCTTCATCAGGTTTGGAGAAATGTAGCATTGCATCAGTGTCTCCGCAATGGATGGGTGCCGTCAGAATGAGAGTCCAAACAGCTGATAAAAACATGGATTTATTTAATCTTTTGTCTTCACGAGATGTTAACTGATGGACTGGAGTGGTGTGGATTATTGTGATGTTTTTATCAGCTCTGACGGCACCCATTCACTGCTGAGACACTGATGCAATTTCTCCAAATCTGTTCTAATTATGTCTGTAACTGATGTGTTTGAGACGACGATCTTTCTGGATGTTTGGATTTATCTCGTTCCTCTTTAATAGCGGATGATGATGATGATGATGGAGGTGTCTTCAGCAGTGAAGATGTGTCTGCTTTAAGTAAGCATCAGAATACCTTTAAAAAGAGAGCGAATGAGTTTATCCTCATATTTTCTCTGCTCCGCTCACGTCTCATATTATTCCCTCATGAAGGTCGGTCTGAAGACGGTGTGGTGATCACGACAGAGGTCCAGAAGGATGATTCAGGGATCTACGACATTCAAGCGCAACCTGTGATCTTAAATATGGAACCAAAGGATGACGAGGTTGTAACATTTACACCGAAAACCGTCTCATAAGTGTAACTTGTGCCTCAGAGATGCATCGATCCGCGAGCGTGTTCTCAGGGCATCGTTAAGGCAGAACACGTGACAATAAGACATTAAAAGCACGTCACAAACTATTTACTGCTATTATAAAGTGCCGACATGCAGGATTACACAGAAAAGATGCTTTATTTTAAGTGATACACATAAACACTCATGCTTTATAGAATATTAAGAAACTATATCTTCATCCGTGCATCTCTCAATAAATGTCTACAGTATACTTCACCCCAAAACCAAAGAAAAAATATATACGGTATTGGAAATTAAGCCCGTTTAAGAAACATTTTCCTTTGTGGCTTTATTTTCATAACAGTCCAAGCACATTTCCATAGAAAAGTTTAATTATTGTAATTTTTTTCAGCAGTGATTTTAATAACTGTAATACAGTAATATCTCAGGAAAGCAGCTGGAACTCATTGTCATGAATGTTTTGGACACTAGTCCATTAAGCTGTTGACTGAATGTTTCTGAAAGCAGTTTATTTTACAAATATAACGAATAATCAGGTTATCTTATATGATGCATCTAAAAAATGTAAAAAAATTGATGCATCATATTTAATAAAGTGATTATTCATCATATAAGCCCAAAGGCCACACTGTAACCTGCTCAAATGCTAAAAAAAACAAAATTTGTATTATATGCATAGTTGGTGCAGAAGCTGCAAGAGTAAAGAGTAAATAAAACTACAATTGAAAATTATTTATTCTACAATATAATAAAGTATCACATGTGAGAAACACACCTCATGCTTACCTCTGAAATATTGACATATGCAAATGCAGACACTGTTTACTGCTTCTGAAAATGAGAACCATACAGATAATAATAATAATATATATATATATATAGACTGATAATTGACCCATAGAGGATGCATGTCATCATTTTGGTTCATATTTCAGAGTATAACTTCAAAAGCACTGACCTGCTGGGTTTATCGAGCGAGCTCTTCTTTTATCAGCATGAACGATTCCTCTGAAGGCTTTCAAATGCAGTTTCATTAATGCATTAAAGAATGATATAATGCATATAACAGTCATTTCGGTTTATTTCAGTTGTCATTTATCTGTAATAACCAGATGAACCTGTAAAACTGGTCCAGAGTTGAATCTCCAATAAGAGCAGGTAAACATCAGGTTACCAACACTAGGATGTTAAACAGGATCTGATTCGGTCAACATCACCTGCCCGGATCCTGCGGTTCTTCTCAAGAAAAAGTGTGCATTTAAACTCGTTCATTCTTGGTTAATTTATTAAGCTGTTATTTACCCAAAATATACTGCATATAATTACAATCAACACAGGAAGCATAAATACAGGGGATGTGGACATGGACATCAGATTTGTTTCTCGATTTAGTTTCTGATGGTTTTGTATTATCATAATTATCATCTTAATTGTCTTTAACCTAAGACCAAATATATACATTAATACATTTTGCTAGAACACTGTGCAAATCTTTGTATGATTGACAAACATTTGCAGAAGTTTTTTGTTTTGCATAAATTAAAAACAAGAACTGAGTTTTGCCATCCAGTGATGCCATCCTTCAATAGTTCATAGCATTCATATATATATTTATTTATTTCTTTTTAGTGTATTTTCCTGTCCACACACAGGAAAGATAACACTCGGCAGCAAACATCTGGATGAAGGAATAATTCATCTAAAAATGGAAATCGTCATTTATTCACCCTCATGTTGTTCTAAACCAGCTGTTATTTTTTCAAAGAATCTTCATGCATATATTTCCATATGACAACCGCATACAGTTATTTAAATTTTCAGCATATGTAAAGAATTTTCATTTTTGGGGTGAATTATTCCTTTTAAAGCAATGGTTCACCCAAAAATTAAAAACTGCTGAAATGTGCTCACCCTCAGGTTATCTAAGATGTAGATGAGTTTGTTTCTTCATCAGGTTTGTAGAAATGTGTCTCTGCATCAGTGTCTCAGCAATGGATGCTCTGCAGTGAATGGGTGCCGTCAGAATGAGAGTCTGATAAAAACATCACAATAATCCACAGCACTCCAGTCCATCAGTTAACATCTGGAGAAGACGAAATACATCATTAAGATGTGCGTCTCTCACATCAAATTTTTTTTAAAGCTCACATATTTGTTTAAAGCTGTTTTGGCTTGTAAACAGTGCAGATTTCTCTCCTGATTCACACCAGACGCTTTTTCACTGGAGGAAGCGTTATTATGGACCCGTATTTTAGTTAAAAACTTTTTAATGGTGGATTTGTTTCAGCTTTTGTCTTCTCCAGATGTTAACTGATGGACTGGAGTGCTGTGGATTATTGTGATGTTTTTATCAGACTCTCATTCTGACGGCACCCATTCACTGCAGAGCATCCATTGCTGAGACACTGATGCATTGCTACATCTCTCCAAATCTGATGAAGAAACAAACTCGACTACATCTTGAATGGCCTGACGGTGAGCGCATTTCAGCAATCTTTCATTTTTGGGTGAGCTATTCCTTCCTTTAAAAAAAAAAAAAAAAATTTGTTTATGTCTGCTTGTAATGTTTCGAGTATTTCCGCTCTCTACTCTTGTCATCGTATTTTACGTGAAAAAGCACCTTTTTGAAGATACCGTACATTTTCTTAAAAAGAAACGTAAATAAAAACCTCCTAATCTCCAACTCAAGTTCAAGTTGACTACAAAATAATTACAATATATGTACAAAACGGATGCTCTGATGATCACAGCACGTTAGTGAGAGAGATGCATCGTGGGAAACGGCGTTCTTGGAGGTTTCTCAGATGTTCGTTCCATCTACGCGGCGCTCCTTAAAGATTCTCGATTGTTTTGAAACCAGTTCCTCGGCTTTGACTGGATTTGATGACGTCATTGGCAACAAACAGATCACTGGAATGTTAAACGAGACGAGGAGAAAGTGGCGGAAAAACAAAAAACAACTCTGACACATTCAATATGGCATCCATCAAAAGAGAATTCATGCCAAGAAAAAATTATAAAAACCATACAGGTGGCAAAATCTCTCTCAAAAAAACACTTTTTGCCATTCGTCAGTGTGTTTCCCAGCGATCCTCCTTCCCGTTTACTCTGGGATAATCATGCGTGAGCTGAGGAAGATGATGAAGACGTCAGACAGAACCGGGAAGTGCAGGTGAGCGTGTGCTTTGAATGTGAAGTGTTACGAATGGAGTTTCCTCAGAGGGGGCGGGACCTCACGTGGATTTCTGCCGGTAGTGGAGCGTCAGATCGCCGCCGCTCTTCCAGATGAAATGCTTCACCGTCCGCAGATCCATGTTGGGATCCAGAACCTTTGGAAAGCAATGCAACATCATCACACAGATGACATTTCTTTAAATTCGCATCACGTATGATTAAGTTTACATACAGGAAGAAGGCAGGGAAGGTGAATGTTGTGTTCTAGTCATTTTGACCCACATAAGATTTTATTCATTTATTAATTTTTCCCTCCAGAATTGCTAGTTAATGTTATGGCACTGGACTAATTATTTTTTGATAATTTTTGGGAATTTTTTACACTTCAAAAATGTCCACAGGCTTTGATCGGAGGATTCGTTGATTTGAGCTCATGGTGTTTTTCAGCCAAAAATACCCACAAATAATGTTTGTTTTTTTTATACTCAAAAAACTGAGGTGCATGAGCTCAAATCAATGAGGCCTTTGATCAAACAGTTCCAAAAAGAAAGAAATAACCCACGCTAATTGAATGAAAACAACTTGATAAAAAGATTGAATCCAATATTATAGCATAAGAGTTGCAATTTAACAAGCAATTGTTAAAAGACAGGTAAAGGATTTTCATCACAGCACAAATCACTTTTGTGTTTTGCATAAAATTCAATATTTTTTAATTCTACATCTACAAAATGATGAATAAACAATGTGTCATAGGCGATTTTGCTTTTTTATATTTATATTTAATTTATGAAAGCGTCGTAAATGGAATCATTATACATTTTATCGTAATCGTACAGTATTATGATATTTTGTGCATGCAATAATATTTTTTTTTAATATTAAAGATAATAAATGCTGTATAAGCACTGGCCATTGTTAGTGCTTTAATGTAGTAAACTAATGTTAAAAAGCAAATGAAACCTTGTTGTGAAGCGTTACCGGAAATTGTCATCAACAAAAATGAAAGGTACAGTATCAAAATGACCGAAATAACTGTCGTCTAATGAAATACCTGGTCTTGACAGAGCAGCTCGATCTTCTCCTCTGCTAGCACTGCCATGTCTTCCTCCTCCTTCTGTTCGCTGGGTTTCTCTGCGGCCGAACCGCCCGTCTGCGACTCGCTGTCCAGGTTTATGATCTTCTCATACACGTGCTCCATCACCTTCCTCACCTGTAACATGTCGCTGGCCGACAAACGATCCCTACAAACACAAACACACGACTGTTCATTTCCATGCATGTCGATGTGCAACGGCATCCAATAAGTGTATTCTGGGATGAGCTGAAATTACTGTTTGTGCAAAGGATGCAAGGAATGGATGATAAAAATAAACAAATCGCTCACTTTTTCAAAACTTCAATAAAGAGTTTTAAAGGGACAGTTCACCCCCCCAAATTTTGTATTATTTATTCATCTTTAAGGTGTTCCAAACCTGTATGAGTTTCTATGTTCTGTTGAACATGAAAGAACATATTTTGAAGAATGTTGGAAACCAAACAGTTGCTGGTACCCATTGACTTCCATAGTGTTTTTTTTTTTTTTTTACTACTATGGAAGTCAATGGCTACCGTCAACTGTTTGGTTCTCAACATTCTTCAAAAAATATTTAAAAAAATTATCTTATTTTGAATAATGTTGGAAACCAACCAGTTGTTGGTACCCATTGACTTCCATAGGGATTTTTTTTTTTTTTTTACTACTATGGAAGTCAATGGCTACCGTCAACTGTTTGGTTCTCAACATTCTTCAAAAAATATTTTTTAAAATTATCTTATTTTGAATAATGTTGGAAACCAACCAGTTGTTGGTACCCATTGATTTCCATAGGGATTTTTTTCTTTTTTTTTTTTTTTACTACTATGGAAGTCAATGGCTACCGTCAACTGTTCGGCTCTCAACATTCTTCAAAAAATATCTTTTAAAAATTATCTTATTTTGAATAATGTTGGGAACCAAACAGTTGCTGGTACCCATTGACTTCCATAGTGTTTTTGTTTTTTTTTACTACTATGGAAGTCAATGGCTACCATCAACTGTTTGGTTCTCAACATTCTTCAAAAAATATTTTAAAAAATTATCTTATTTTGAATAATGTTGGAAACCAACCAGTTGTTGGTACCCATTGACTTCCATAGGGATTTTTTTTTTTTTTTTTTTTACTACTATGGAAGTCAATGGCTACCGTCAACTGTTTGGTTCTCAACATTCTTCAAAAAATATTTTTTAAAATTATCTTATTTTGAATAATGTTGGGAACCAAACAGTTGCTGGTACCCATTGACTTCCATAGTGTTTTTGTTTTTTTTTACTACTATGGAAGTCAATGGCTACCATCAACTGTTTCTTCTGTCTTCAACAGAAGATAGAAACTCACAGGTTTGGAACAACTTGAGGGTGAATAAATTATGACAGTTTTAATTTTGGGGTGAACTGTGCCTTTAAACCAAGTTAAACCTGTAGGTCCATCTTTAAATTATTGTTACAAATCTACTTCTCTATAAAGAAAATCAAGGGATTTTTACACCAAGAACTACAGTCTCTGTCTAAGAAGCTTCAGACTGAAACATCACCGTCACACATACTTCTTTAACGTTTTTGCTCCGGAGGACGAATGGGGCTGGAGGTAGAATGGGATTTTGTTGAATTTGGGCATGTTTTTCTGTAGGAGAAAGAAAGAAATGCACTTATATGACAGAAATACCAAGTGTAAATCACTTTGAAGAGGACTTGACGGACACTTACGTCCACTGTGATGTCGATGACCCACTGCGGGACCGTCTCGTTGAGTAACATGGACTCAGTTTCTCCACCGGAGTCTCGACACAGCAGCCTGAGCAAAGACACAACGCCGTGACGTCATTTCATCAGCGAACACCAGCATCTACAGAGCTGATCAAACACAAGACACACACCTGAATAACGTCCGTCCTCCCGCTTCACCGAAAATCACCGGAGTGTGCGGCGGCACCTGGAAATATCCGTTTCCTTTCTGTATCCGGCTCTCGTGTTCACCGTTCACTGAGGAAACACACCAAACACGGCATCAGGATCGTCTGAAGAAATCAGCAGCGTTTCAGAAAATATTGAGCATGAAATCAAAATAAAGATTTATTTTAATGTAATGATAAAGAAAAATAAACACGTAAAATCAAGCCCTGTCCAACGTTATTTCCTGCTGAATATTCCATTCACTCTGAAACGTCACATTATGGAAGTTAAATGAGTTATGAAACAATACAAGTAATTAATTACTGTACATTATTATTATTATTTTCTAGAATTAAACAAAAGATATATATATATATATATAAAATATAAATAATTTACATAATACATTTCTTATTATATATAATATTGCATATATATTATATTCACTGCATTTAAATTTATATTCATTATACATATTTTATAAAGCTAGATAATTATTATAATAATAATAAAAGTAGTACCTATAACTAACATACATTACATTTTATATATATACCTATATACACACACACACATATACGTGTGTGTGTGTGTGTGTGTGTGTGTGTGTGTGTGTGTGTGTGTGTGTGTATATATATATATATATATATATATATATATATATATATATATATATATATATATATATATATATATATACCTATATACACACACATACACATGTGTGTGTGTGTGTGTGTGTGTGTGTGTGTATATATATATAAATAAAATGTAATGTTAGTTAAATAGGTACTACTTTTATTATAATTATTATCTAGCTTTATAAAATATGTATAATGAATATAAATTTAAATGTATAAAGTGTGTGTGTTATATAGGTCCTCTTATATATAACAGTAATTATAAACTCGGATATTATTTTGTCAAATTAATTATAACTTTTATATTACAAAAATACAATATGCAAGTTTATAATTATTGTTAACTATTTATTACTACTACTACTATTATTATTATTATTACTTTTAAAATGTACCATTTTATATACACGTGTAATATGTGTTAATAAGTTACTGTAAGTTCTACACTAATTATAACTCATTTATATTGAAAAATACAATATCTAGGTTTAGAAACTATATATATATATATTTATATAATAGTGATATTATATAGCATTATATAATACATTTATGAATTTTGTGATTATTCAATGGTAATAATAACAATAATTCTACTAATACTGTAATAATAAATTTTGATATATATATATATATATATATATATATATATATATGATTTATTTGATCATATTTAATTTTCTAATCAGTGTTTTATTTATTTATTTTATTTTTAATTGCCATACCAGCATCTATGGCTATTTTCATGGCAAGATGAATGTAAAGAGTCACATGACTGTAAGACCCAGTAGTCAGTGTTTTAGTGAAGGGGTGAGTGATAAAAGAAAGAGTTGAGTTTTCACCGCTCCCGTGATTGAGTTCGGTCTCCTCGTCCATGGGGTTGATGTGAGTGCGAGGCCAATACTCCAGCAGAGCCTGCAGCAGCAGCCCGCCCAGATTCACTGCGGCACAAACACATCCACAACTCATCTTTATCATCTACTGTCACCATAATCAGACATCGCTGGAGGCTCGGCTCACGTTTAGGGTCGGATCCGTCCGGGCTGGTGAATCCAGCGTCTTTAGCAGAAACCCAGGCTGCGAAGCAGTCGCTCTCGTCCAGCGTTATCGTCAACATCTGTCAATCACAAGCCAAGCGATTAATAAAACATTCACTGAAGAGGGGCTTAAACACCGTCCAGTCGTGACGCACCCCTGTCTTCAGATCCACCGAAAACCAGTTCGGCACGTAAACCATCTTGAACCTTTTCTTGATCTCTTCATCAAACTCCATCTTGCCCAAGTCTTCAACTTTACAGGCCTGCAAAACAGAGTCAGACAACGAACCAGTTACACGACAGCTAGCGTTCAGATCGATCACGTGCAGAGAGACACAGACGTAAACGTTACCTTCAGCACATCCCAGTATGCCACGTTATTGTTGGTGTCTTTGGTCAGAATGTGTCGTTTGTCGTTCAGAATGTGGCACTGAATTATACTGGCGCCACCTAGAGGTCAAGACATTAACTTGAGGAACTATAATAATTCAAACTAAAACAAAAACTAAATTATGTAACATTATAAACAAACAAATATGTATAATTTATTGCTGTCAAAAGATTAATTGTGATTAATCGCATCAAAATAAAAGTTTTGTTTGCATTATATATGAATGTGTACTGTGTATATTTATTATGTATATATAAATACACACACACACAGTATACATTTTGAAAATATTTACGTTTATGCATTCATATTCTTATATTATATATAAATATATTCAATATATAAACAACATTTTTCTTAAATATATACATGCATGTGTTTTTATTTATATATACAAATATACACAGTATACACATTATGTAAACAAAAACTTTTATTTTGGATGCGATTAATCGCTTTTACAGCACTAGTATAATTATGTGTGTGTGTGTGAGAAATTATTATTATTATTATTAATAATAATAATAATAATAATATATACACAGTAATTATAATCTTTATAAAACATACAATTAAAATATAAAAATATAAATATCAATTAAAATAAATTATAAAATGTGTGTAATTAATAATAATAATTATTATTATATATACAAATTATAAACTTTATAAAACATACAATTAAAATATAAAAATATTAATATCAATTAAAATAAATTATAAAAGTGTAATTAATAATAATAATAATAATTATTATTATTATTATTATTATTATTATATATACGAATTATAAACTTTATAAAAACAAACAATTAAAATATAAAAATATAAATATCAATTAAAATAAATTATAAAAGTGTAATTAATAATAATAATAATAATAATAATAATAATAATTATTATTATTATATATACACGAATTATAAACTTTATAAAAACAAACAATTAAAATATAAAAATATTAATATCAATTAAAATAAAAAAATACTAATTATGACAAAAAAAAATAAACAAAATTAATTATAACTTTTATATTATCATGCTAAAGATGATGTCCGATGGAGATTCTAATTATTAAACATATCTGAACATCCTGTAAAACACTGACTGACTCTGAAGCACAGGCAAACTCAAATGAGCAGACAGTCGTACCTTTGACCACCTGTTCTGGCTGCGTGCACAGCGGCGTCAGCGGAGCGCTGCAGTCATTGTCATAATCACCAGACGCTCGGAAGTTATGGATACCCTTCAGAGACTGAGAAAAAACATGGAGACATTATTCAAAACAGTGCCCAATATCAAGAGAACAGACATTTTTCACTGTTTTCTAAATAAACAAACAGAGAAATTAAATTATGGACCAGTGTTATTTTAGTATTACTGACACAGTATTATAGTTTTTGTTAATATTTTGAATTAGATTAAATTTTTTCAAGTTTACTTAGTTTTGGTAATTTTGTTGTTTTTGTGTTATATATTACAAAATGTCTATAGTTTTATAGTTATAGTTTTTTTTCTTTCACTATAGTTTTTAATAATTTACAGTTTTGTTATTTGTTTGAACTTATTTAGTTTATTTTAGTACTTTAAGTACTGAAATTCAAATATCTGAAATAAAATAAATTTTAAAATGTTATTTTATTCCAGTTAATGCTTATTTAAAGTTTTTTTATTTACTTTTATTCATATATTTAAATGGTTTTAGTAATAACCCTACTATAGACTACAGAAAAAGTAAGTATAAAAGCAACTAAAATCTAGTAGAAAGCATAATCTGGCTTTTTACAAATATTTTTCACTTGCATCCAGTTTCATGAGAGTATAATCCTATTTTACCTCATATTCAAAGATGTATAAAGATTTCTAACTTAGAAATAGATGATAAGAGCTTTCTCTGTAAAACCTTTAGACCAGGACTGTCAAGATTAATTTTAGCCTCCTTGTAGGATTTGCAATTTTTTTTAACATGTTAAAGCTTTAATAACTAACATTAACATGAAGAAGAGAAAACTATCCACTGCTTCTGGTGAATTATCTTTAGTAGTTTAAAAAAAGCCCTTGCAATTAAAGATTAATATCATAAGTTATGGTGTAAAAAAAAAAACTGCTCGTTTAAAATACAGGCTTCTGACAGGATCAAATTAGTATTAATGCATCATATCTAAGAATAATAATTATTCAGTGAATGCAATCGTGACAATATTCTTTGTGTCTGTCCATAGCTCCAGTTTCAGATTAAGCATGGATTGCATAACTAACAGAAGCATTCTACCACTTTAAGATGCAACCTATAACATGCAACACAACAAATTAAACCGTTACCTAAAGACAGTAGCACTGCGCCCCATCCCGGGATATTTAGCTGAAGGGCGACACTAATTAATGACCCTCATGAGTAAAGGAGCACGCTGCAGATTATTTAAAGCTGGGCTGTAGGATGTGTGTGTAACATCACGGCGGCTGGAGCAGGTGGTGTTTCTGCTCGCGTCACGCCCGACACCAGCTGCACTTACCCACTTATTAACTGTGGACTTTGTGGTGGAGACCCAGATGGCCGAATGCGGATCAGCTGAGCGGTCCAGCTCCATCTGAAAGACAGGAGAGCACACATTCACACCTCAGTAACTTTCACTTACTTCCTATTACCTGCTCACGCTCCACAGCTGCTGAGGGTATTTATAGCTGCGTTTGACGCATAAACTTGCACTCTTGATTTAAAGTCTATGGGAATGTTTATTATATATATTTATTTCATAGTTATTTAATATAATTTATAGTTATTAAATAGAGATATATATTTATTTTAGAGAGTTCTTTATTTGTGTGTGTGTGTGTATATATACCCTCTATATTGTAAATAAATAAATAAATAAGTGTGTGTGTGTGTATATACCCTCTATATTGTAAATAAATAAATAAGTGTGTGTGTGTATATATATATATATATATATATATATATGATTAGCTAAAGAAAAATAAATACCTTTAAATTAAATATATAAAGTTATAAGAAAAATGTAAATAAAAAATAATTAAAAAATAATTATATATATATATATATATATATATATATATATATATATATATATATACACATACACACACACACACATTGTATTATTAATTGTATATATTTATTTCAGGTTTAATTAAAATATATTTTTGATATTTATTTAATATCTATTTTTATTCTAGAAATTGATCTAATATTTAATTCAAATGAAATATTTTGTGTGTGTGTACATATATATATATATATATATATATATATATATAAATAATTTAGAGATTTATTAGTTTTATATATTTGCTATATATTTATTTTATATTTAATATAAATATGTACTTCATATATATATATATATATATATATATATATATATATATATATATATATATATATTCCATTTTAGATATTTATTTAATATTTCAATCAAATATTTATTTTACACACCACATCTCACCTCATTTCAATAGAACTACACTAAAAAACAAGTGTAAGCCCAACAGAAATGTAAACAAAACAGAGGGTCTCTTCCTAAGAAGTTAAGAAACTGTATGTCACTGTCGCACCTTCAGCACGGGCGCTTTCTCCTCGCAGATCAGCACACGGATGTCAGGACTGCGCAGATCTGTACAGTATATCTTCCGGTCGCGGCCTCCGGAGTAAACGTGCGTAAAGGCCTCATTGACCTGCAGTGCCCAGACGCCCTCGTCGTGAACGCGGTACGTGGCGATACACCTCTGCTGACCCAGAGACCAGAGCCGGATCGTCCCGTCTGAACTCCCTGAAAGACACTGACCAAACAAAACCAGAGCTAAGAAAAGAAACGTGGGCTCTCAGAGAGTCATTTAGAGCTCAAAGGCTTTTAAAACCTTCAACAGGCAGCAATAAAACAGGAATAAGACTGCTGTTTGCTCTTGCACAGTTTGAGGAATTAGAGGCCTGAAACACACATACGATAGAATTCGATCCTAAATTCCATGGATTTGATCCTACTTCAAAAGTGAAGAACAAATCAGCAATTATAAATGTAAAAACTGACATGAAAATGTTCTAATGCATACAGCAACTGAAGAGCATGCATGTACACTTTATCAGTAATTTAAAAAGAAATTACACATAAATAACATTATGCATCATATGTGCATTACATGCATTAAGTAAGTGCATTGTGCTAATTGTCACTGAAATGAATTTATTAAAATTATTACAAATTATAACAAACAAAAACAACTTTTTTCTAATTTATGAAAGACCACCCCTGGTGGTTCCTGATGGAATTGCAGGGAGTAAATTAAAAACTTATAACTAATTAAATCATAATGTCATATTAAAAAAATTAAATAATAATATTTCAAAATTTAATGACAATTTTAAAAAAATATACAAAACAGCCACTAAAAAATATTAACATAAATGTGTTGTTAAATTATTGAAATGTTAACTTAAATCTCAGAGGGGTGACTGACAAAATGTGTGAATGTTTCTAGTTTGTAGCTGGACAGACTGACTGACAGCACTCGTCTCACCTGAGTCCCGTCTCTGTTGAGCAGCAGTGATTTGACGTTGTCCGTGTGTCCTTTCAGTTTCATTAGTTTGGCACAGGTTCGCGGGTCCCACACTCTCAGAACCTGACAAACAAATCAACAAAACAAATACGATCTGAAACTACCGGCATCAGAAGCATCAGGCATTTGTATAAATAACAAATATCAATTTTAAGACCTGAAGTAAAATTGTGAGAAAAAGAGAACGCAATATATTGGTGTTATTGTATCTGCACAGCCCAGGTACATAACTCTATACAACATCATCTTCAAAAATTACTGTATTGACAACATGTAATGAAAAATGTCATGCGTCCCTGGTCTCATTTTACATGATGGCCATGCATTTTCCACAGAAAAATACACCATATCATGTAAGTATTTAGATGAAAGATCTAAGGATTCAAACCTTTTCAGTGGATCCTGACACTATAACCGTCCCCATCTGATTCATGGCCAGACTGTAGATGGAGTCCTTGTTTCCGCTGAGAGAAGACGCTGTACAACATAAAGAATATGAAATATGATTTACACACTCTATTGATCTTAACATGAACTAAAGTCCAGGATTTGTTGATTCTTTAATACCGAATTTGGGACTACTAAACTACTGTTTGGATTGATCATGTCAAAATGTAAAATAAAGTTAAATAAATAAATATGAATGTCTTCATATCAGATATTTAAAAACAATAATCTGGGGAAAATTGTTTTTAAATATATAAAAATTAACATTAGAGCTCACTAGTAACGGTGTTATTGGACGCGGTCAGCGCGGTCAGTGTGTTCACATCCCAGAGAAAGATCTGCCTGTCCAGTCCCGCAGAAGCCACCAGCTCTTTGTCTTTAGCATATGCCAATGCTTTAACATAGTCCTACAAAAATACCAAAATAAATAAATAAGAATACACAAGAAACTATAAAACAATGAAACACACAATGCACACTTTAATATAGAAAAGCATTAAAAAAAACACTTATTCAACTGGTATATTCATGTTAGAAACTCTTTGCATTATATTAAATACACAAATGGGCTGCAAACCCATGCAGAAGAGTGAAATAAAGGGTCAACACATTGTTTGTCTACAATGTTTTTTGAAGGCTTTTGTTGGACGTGTTTGGTCATGCACCTGGTTTGTTTGGATGTGCATCATGTAACATTTTGTGACATCAGGCTGATTGAAACCATGACCGTACCTTGTGCGTTCGCAGTGTTGACATGCAGAAGCCTTTGTGTGCATTCCAGACCTTCACCGTAGTGTCTGATGATGCTGATATCACTGCAGACACAACAGACAAACATATCTATCTGTACTGCATTCATATAACAACACTAGAACTGCACCGCACACATCAAGCACTCACATGTTTTTCCGTTGCAGCAGAGGACGATGTCATTGACCCAGTCTGTGTGATGCTCCATCGATGCAATGTACGGATCCTGCTGCAAAACACACACACACACACACACACACACACACACACACACATACACAAACGCACAAACAAAAGCAAGAGCAGGAACGTCATTTCAAAGGGCCAGGGAAATGTTGTGACATCACATGCACGGGTTTAGTGACTGACAGGTTAAGCGACTGACGGGTTAGTTTTGACATCACATGCACGGGTTTAGCGACTGACAGGTTAGTTTTGACATCACATGCACGGGTTTAGTGACTGACAGGTTAGTTTTGACATCACATGCACGGGTTTAGTGACTGACGGGTTAGTTTTGACATCACATGCACGGGTTTAGTGACTGACGGGTTAGTTTTGACATCACATGCACGGGTTTAGTGACTGACGGGTTAGTTTCGGTTTAGTTTTGGCATCACATGCACGGGTTTAGCGACTGACAGGTTAGTTTTGACATCACATGCACGGGTTTAGCGGCTGACAGGTTAGTTTTGACATCACATGCACGGGTTTAGTGACTGACAGGTTAGTTTCGGTTTAGTTTTGGCATCACATGCACGGGTTTAGTGACTGACGGGTTAGTTTCGGTTTAGTTTTGGCATCACATGCACGGGTTTAGTGACTGACAGGTTAGCGACTGACGGTTAGTTTCGGTTTAGTTTTGACATCACATGCACGGGTTTAGCGACTGACAGGTTAGTTTTGACATCACATGCACGGGTTTAGCGACTGACAGGTTAGTTTTGACATCACATGCACGGGTTTAGTGACTGACGGGTTAGTTTTGACATCACATGCACGGGTTTAGTGACTGACGGGTTAGTTTTGACATCACATGCACGGGTTTAGTGACTGACAGGTTAGTTTTGACATCACATGCACGGGTTTAGTGACTGACGGGTTAGTTTTGACATCACATGCACGGGTTTAGTGACTGACGGGTTAGTTTTGACATCACATGCACGGGTTTAGCGACTGACAGGTTAGTTTTGGCATCACATGCACGGGTTTAGCGACTGACAGGTTAGTTTTGGCATCACATGCACGGGTTTAGCGACTGACAGGTTAGTTTTGACATCACATGCACGGGTTTAGCGACTGACAGGTTAGTTTTGACATCACATGCACGGGTTTAGCGACTGACAGGTTAGTTTTGGCATCACATGCACGGGTTTAGCGACTGACAGGTTAGTTTTGACATCACATGCACGGGTTTAGTGACTGACAGGTTAGTTTTGGCATCACATGCACGGGTTTGGTGACTGACGGGTTAGTTTTGACATCACATGCACGGGTTTAGTGACTGACGGGTTAGTTTCGGTTTAGTTTTGGCATCACATGCACGGGTTTAGTGACTAACGGGTTAGTTTCGGTTTAGTTTTGGCATCACATGCACGGGTTTAGTGACTGACAGGTTAAGCGACTGACGGGTTAGTTTTGACATCACATGCACGGGTTTAGCGACTGACAGGTTAGTTTTGACATCACATGCACGGGTTTAGCGACTGACAGGTTAGTTTTGACATCACATGCACGGGTTTAGTGACTGACGGGTTAGTTTTGACATCACATGCACGGGTTTAGCGACTGACAGGTTAGTTTTGACATCACATGCACGGGTTTAGTGACTGACAGGTTAGTTTTGACATCACATGCACGGGTTTAGTGACTGACGGGTTAGTTTTGACATCACATGCGGGTTTAGTGACTGACGGGTTAGTTTTGACATCACATGCACGGGTTTAGCGACTGACAGGTTAGTTTTGACATCACATGCACGGGTTTAGCGACTGACAGGTTAGTTTTGGCATCACATGCACGGGTTTAGCGACTGACAGGTTAGTTTTGACATCACATGCACGGGTTTAGCGACTGACGGTTAGTTTTGACATCACATGCACGGGTTTAGTGACTGACAGGTTAGTTTTGACATCACATGCACGGGTTTAGTGACTGACGGTTAGTTTTGACATCACATGCACGGGTTTAGCGACTGACAGGTTAGTTTTGGCATCACATGCACGGGTTTAGCGACTGACAGGTTAGTTTTGACATCACATGCACGGGTTTAGTGACTGACAGGTTAGTTTTGGCATCACATGCACGGGTTTAGCGACTGACGGGTTAGTTTCGGTTTAGTTTTGGCATCACATGCATGGGTTTAGCGACTGACAGGTTAGTTTTGACATCACATGCACGGGTTTAGCGACTGACAGGTTAGTTTTGACATCACATGCACGGGTTTAGCGACTGACAGGTTAGTTTTGACATCACATGCACGGGTTTAGCGACTGACAGGTTAGTTTTGACATCACATGCACGGGTTTAGAGACTGATGGTTTACCTTGTGCTGGTTAATGCTCCATATCCTAATGATGGAGTCTCGTCCGGCGGTAAAGAGGCGGTTAAGAGTTGGATCCAGCTGTAGTGCGTTGACTCCATTACGATTATATTTCTCCACCTCATCTCTGATCACGTATGACACCTGCAACACATGCATGCTCAGAATTAGAGGTCTATCGATTAATCGGCACAGAACCAGACACTGAAAAAAGCAGATGTTGCCATTTTAGATGTGACTTATGATTTGTGCGGATTCAGTGAGATTTAATTTTAAGGCATTAAAAGGGGCTATTGCTATAAACATAAGTGGTGTTGTTAAACAGATCTAGTATTACTATAATTTAACAGTAATAATCAACCTTTTAAATATATTAAATAAATGACGCCCCAGTTTATTGCTTTAATTTGTCAGATCACTTGCTTCATAAGACAATGGACAATTTTACAGATTTCCAAAAAACTTTATTTTCTTACAAAATACATTTTATAAAGTAGTTATGCACAACAGAAATGTAAGAACGAGGCAAAATATAATGTATAATACAGCCTATATAAATATGAAATTACATTTAAAATACTTGCGTTTATACTTGATTTTATTTCCTTTTTTCTTCACTCTCTTTTCATATGAAACAGAGAAATAAAATAAAATGGAAAACTGTCAGTGTGTGAAGAAGCACAGCTATTATTTTTATTTAAAAATAATAAAAAAAAAAAAAATATATATATCATTCTGAATGTTAAGCCATTATTAATTTTGCAAAAAAAAAAAAAACAACACTAATTTTGTTTTTGTATAAAGTTTTCATTCATAATACTGTTCAGTTTTATTTTAATTTAATTAAAAATGTACTTTTATTTTACACCTCAGTTATGATTATCTGCAAAATCAAATATCAGTTGACCTCTACTATGAATCAGACTTAAACCAAAGGAACATATTAATAAATATTGTTATTTATTAGTCTCCTAAAAATACAACATGGTAAAAGTCATGTAAACACTTTGAAACTTTTACTTGACTCATTTTCATTAAATATAAATATATTAAATATAAATAAATTACAGACTATCAGTTTCAGAATAGCACAAATAGCATACATTTTATTTTTACCAACTTTTTGTCAAAAAGACATATAGGCTAAATTGTGCATTAAATTTAATTTAAACAATTGTTTTTTTTTTTGGAACAACTAGAATTAATACAGGTATAAATGTGACTTCATGACAACTATTAATTCAAACACTTTTACTTAAAAACAATGGAATACATTTATGATTTTCATCCGAAATAACAGGCAACTTAAAAGACAAATCTAATTTTTTTAAGTATGCTAAAAGGCACCTTTACAGATGTCTTCAGCTTGGTCATGTATTTAAAGCAGAATTCACAACAACAAATGTTCAATACATCACAAAATATATAAAGCATGATAAAAACATGCATAATGTGTACAGTATGCAGGCATTTACAGTACAGTTAGGGTTTATAAGTGCTCATATTCCAATATATACGTGTGTTCAGTTTGTATTATAAAGTTCAAAATCTATCCGCTCATGAGTTTATATCTTTCTATATTCATTATGCACGTAGGGATATGCATACTGACCACATGACCATATCTATTCAGCATGCCATGTGCATATATGGTCAGTATGCATATATGTAAGGAAGGATGATTGTCATGACATCGACCAAAGATACGAGATGACCTATTAAAATCCAAAATCTGTGATCAAAACCAGTTCATCTTTCACTCTGCAGCCCATATTGATCATGTAAACCTCGACACAGCCTGTTTATATTACAATGAGCTGCAGTAAGCAGTCTACACAGACTCAGTATGCTGCATTCTTGGACACCTGGCTCAAAACACGTCTATGACGCCCCAAAACTGCAGTCTGGTAGACAGCACACTAGATTTTGAGACACAGCCTGGCCTCCACCTCCCTGTGCGCCACACAAACGCTCACATCCGCGATTAAAACAGCAGTCACACAACGATCAACGAGTCTGAAGGCCACTATTATCACACAAATAGCGCACGCACATCACAAGCGCCCTCACAAGTGTCAAACATTCACCTGCACTTTCCTGCGCCCCGCTGCATTCTGTCTGTGATGCGTCGCCATCTTACATGTTGACGCCGTGACGTCACTTCCGTCAGGCCAAGAAGAGCCGCCAGCCGGCGCGCGCTCGAGGCGGGAGAAGAATGAATGAGTAAATAACCATAAATAAATGCCGGAACACGCACATATTCATAGCATTAGAGTCACAATATAGTATTTGAATATAGTTTTATTATTTTATAAAAAAAATAATAAAAATAATAATAAATAAAAACAGTGTAAACTCGGTGGCCGTTGACGCAGAACGCGTTTTGCGTTTAAAAAAACGCAAAGAAAATAAACAAGGTTCAAAAACATTTTATAAAAGTTTATAAACTCTAGGATTAACACAGCTTTGAATAAAGAAAAGAGGTTTAGAGCCAGATTTTTGTTTATGTTTGTGAAATTTAGACAAATTAATTAAGTTATATTAATTTTCAGTTTAGTCAAACAATAAAAATATCTTTAAAACAGCTGTTGTAATGTTGTTAGTTTTACATAGGCCTAATCAAAATTGTGTTGTTATTATTGTCTGATTAATGTGCTAACTCTTTATGAATTATGAGTATTTTAACTACTATAACTATAAATAAAGACTTTAGATGACATGAAACTGTGTAAAAAGTCTATTATAAATGTGAAAATGTTGGGGTAGTTGGGGAGGTCTGTTGTCTGCTGTTATGTCCACACCAAAGTCAAAATCAAACCTACGCCACGTTTGCAGTGTAAAGGCCTACTGAAAACGATGGAAAACCAGTGTGTGTACATTTACGTTTAGTCATTTAGCAGATGCTTTTATCCAAAGCGACTCACAAATGAAGACAATCAAACAAAATAAAAAAAATAGCAATGAAATGCAAGCGCTATAACAAGTCTCAGTTAGCTTAACGCAGTACACGTAGCAAGTTGTTTTTTTTTAATTGGGCCTATATAATAAATAAAAAGAAAACAGATAGAATAGAAAAAGAATAGAGCAAGCAAGTCTTAGAGGCCTTTTTTGCTTTCGTTAATTGTATAATAAATAATAAGAAAACAAATAGATAGAATACAATATATAGAATAAATATTAGAAAAGCTAGTTTTATTTATTTATTTATTTTCAAGAAAACAAGCAGCTGGTAAATGAATAGAGTGCAAGACGGGAGCAGAATGAATTAATTCTAAAAATGAATGCAAGTCTAAAAGTCTAAAAGTCTACACTGTAAAAAGTGATAAGTTGACTTAACTTAAAAAAATTGAGGAAACCCGTTGCCTTAAAATTATTAAGTAAATAATAATAATAATAAAAAAATAAGTTAAGTGA
The DNA here is from genome assembly GCF_012432095.1 of Onychostoma macrolepis. NCBI lineage: Eukaryota > Metazoa > Chordata > Actinopteri > Cypriniformes > Cyprinidae > Onychostoma > Onychostoma macrolepis. The sequence continues at coordinate 1,766,775 of NC_081178.1, read as the reverse complement.
ATCGTCAAAAAATAAGTTAAGTGAATTGTCAAATTTTATCATTATTATTATTCACTTAATAATTTTAAGGCAACAGGTTTCCTCAATTTTTTTAAGTTAAGTCAACTTATCACGTTTTACAGTGCGATACTCTATAAATGCCACTTCAGAAGTGCTTCTGTGCCACCTTTGCAGTGTACATTTTTCATTGTTTGTGTAAAGACACCTGAAAACAACGGAAAGCCAGTTTGTTTGGTCCCTTATTTGTTATACATTTCAGTTACATATTCAATAAAGCGTATAGCCTACTCAATAATATAAGATGCAAGCAACATATTTCTACAGTGAGCATTTAAACTATCTTAAACAAAATAATGATGCATCTCTCGCAATGATATTTGAATTAAAGAACATGCATAATTAAGATTTTTAGATAGTCTGCCCTGCTATACTTTCTCTGACCAACAGATGGAGTTATGAACTCATATTCCATATTATTCACACCCCGCTTAGTTGAACAAACTTCATAAATAGTCACGGATCTAATTTTATCTAATAATTCGACAAATTATCTTTCTCTCCAGTCCATATATGTGAGCAAACCCATTTAATGCACTTATATAATTTATGACATATGCACTGTATTATACCTCACACTGGGTAAATTTTATAAGTTATGAAAATGGCATTTGCATGCATATGAATAGTCTCATTCTACATCTAAAAAAAAAAAGCAATGCACACATGAAATTTCAGTATTAACTCTCAAATCCTGAGTATGCTACACAGTGCAATTAATATAATATTTAAAGGGATGAGAAAAAAACAACCTATATAGGTATTACAAAACCTAAAGCAACAAAACATGATGCACTTTATTCACTTTTTGCCCAAACAAGCGGCTGAAGCAGATGGTGTTCGTGGAGGAGGAGGAACATCGAAGCACTGGCTCTCTGCTGCTCTCAGATCAGTTCAGTCTGAGATACACATGAACACACAGGAGAAACAGCTCTGCCTTTCCAACAGAGCCACAACTTCATGTGCTGGAGTCTCTCTCTCTGTGTGTGTGTGTGTGTGTGTGTGTGATTGGGAATTGCGGATCAATGGCACAGCGACAGGACAGACATTGAGGATGATGTGAAAGAAGGGATTTAAGGGTCTTTTCCGCGTGGATTCACTTCAGACTGAACTTGGAACATTAAATGCGCAACTTGTTTTTTATTTCTGGGGATTTTCATGATGGCTTTCCTGTGGCTCTTTCTGTTGATCAGAGGAAATGTGTGAACACTTGCACATTATACAGCTGAACAGAAGCGAAGTTTCACATGTAAGTAGGTTGCTTTTACTGGACTATTTTATCTTGCGACTGATTTTCCTTTTGCAGACAAAATGCAAAAAAAGTTTTATCGCGAAAGCATATATCTGTTCCTGAAAGTCTTTGATTGTTTAACTAAAATCAAATTAAAAACACACAACACGCCTCAAATCAGATTTAAACGGAAACGGGCTGATTATTCGTAGACCTTCGCGTAAAATGATTTCTGAACTGTTTGGTTTTGTTTATGGCAATTATATTATGTAATTGACTGTTTTTATGAGTGCATTAATTGGGGAAAGGTTGATATTTTGAGGGATGTTTGTGACGCTGTTGATTCTTAATGATGCAATTAAGTCAGAAACATATTTCTTGTTGGTAATGGCGTTATACTTTAACACAATATACATGCCAAGCGTGCTTGTTTAATCACATCAGATCCGATTTCTGTTATTCTGAACGCTGTCAGTTCGTGTGTGTGTGTGTGTGTGTGTGGTTTACAGGAACATGAACAGGTGTGTGAGTGTCGCTGTTTGTTTTGTTTTTTTTTCTTTTCTTTTTTTTTTTCTTTTTTCTGCGTGTCGCGCCGTGTTTTTTAAGATTATTGGCAAGTTAAAAATAGTTAAACTTTAAAAAAGCATTTTAGTAGTTTTTTTTAACGTAAGAAGAAACACTCGCTCCTTGCTGTCTTTTCGTGCAAAAAAAAAAAAAGAAGAAGAAGAAGAAAAACGCGCCTTATTTCACCGGCGCGCGAAATCTTCGCGC